>NW_008246061.1:1340626-1345911 GCF_000691975.1 Corvus brachyrhynchos
ACCTGGGGCTGCCCCTGGATCCCTGGCAGTGTCAAGGCCAGGTTGGACGGGGCTTGGAACATCCTGGGATAGTGGAAGGTGTCCTTTGCAAGAACAGATTGAAAAGGGATTAGGGACTAGAAGCACGAAGCATTCCAGTTATGGAAGTTAAGAGAGGATCAAATCCAACAGTCATGTTACACTGCTGCACTTGTTTCGCAAATGTGAGTGATGCAAAGTAGAAATAATCCAATAATTTAGTACATGGCCTCTCCTGCAAACTCGGAGTGAAAGTAACACTGTGCTCATCTTCATCTCCAGAACTGATTTTTTATTTACCCCCAGTGAAATAACAGCAGCAGAATTTCAAGTTTCAAGAAATCATGACAGGGATCTCAGTACCTATAGACACTGCTCTGAGGGCCAGGAAAGCAATTGGCCATGCTTAAAATCCTTAAGAAATGCTTAGCAAACAACATCAATTGCAATAAATATAAGGACACGGCTCCCAGGGGACAGTACTGCCAAGGCTGCACTAGAAAGGTTATTCCATGTAACTCCAAGGGCAGTTTGCCTAATGAATCCACACCTCAGCCAGCAGGCCTTAGTCTTGTCAAAGTCTTCCTGGGTTGCCATCTCGGTAAAATTGGATTTGCTCTACAGGAAAAGCCTCCTTTTTGTTCTTAAAATGCAGCTCTGGGGCAGCAACAAATTAAGAAGGCAAAGTCCACTGTGGAAGGGCCTGGTAAGGGGAGAGCAGGATGGATTCACCTCTCTGGAAGTTGCAGCAGTTCCAGAGACCACTTTGGAGCAGCTGAAGGCTGGAATGGAAGCTCTGACCAACATGAAATGAAAGAGCACAGGAGGAGGGGTGGGTGTAAAATTAGTCCATTAAAAACAAATACTTAGCCTTATCTCAATCAGGACAAAAGGCCCACGGGGTATTTCTGGAGCTCCCTAGGGAAGCTGGAGCAGGGAAACCAAACCTTCTCTAAGTGGCTGCCCCAGTGACGGATTCACCTCAACACCACCACATTCCTGAAACCAGTCTGTGTTCAGGAACACTGATGGCTCTCCAAGCCAGTGCCCACTTGGCCAGGAGTGGCCCTGCCTGGATCTGCTGCCTGGAAAGCCTGGGCAAAGCCTGGCACCCTCGGCATCACGAGGCTTCTGGCACGGAGGCCAAGCACACCCAAACACAGGGCAGAATTCAGCTCAGCATTGGTGTCACCACTGCCAGCAGCAATCTGTAAAAAGCTTCATTAATTACGTGTGATTTCAGCTGGAATTGTCCCTCCAGGAGCAGCACTCAGTGGCCCAGCACTGGCCCAGCCGCGGCAGGCTCAGGGCATGACGTGCACAGGGAAGTTACTGCTGGACCAGCCCCCCCTACATGTCACTGAGCATCTTGAAAGTGTTCAAGGGTTTGCAAATTCCTGAGAATTGCACTAGGGGACTACAGGAAAACACACAATTATCTCTCATTTTCACAATCCGAGCCGATTTTCAGCTGAGGAAATCAAAAATACAAAGATTATCTCTGCGGTTCTTTTGATCTCAGATATTAGGAATGTAGAAAGCTTAGAAATATTCTGGCTTCCAACCAAAAAAAAACCAAAACAAAACAAAACCAACCCCACATCAAGCTAAAAATCTGTTTTATCCACACCTTTTCTGCTTCCACACAGACTAATTTTTCAGAAATGTCAAAAAAAGCTTGACCCCAGAAAGTCTCTAGGATTGCCTCATTGTGAATGAGAATGAGACTATCCCATCCCTTCAGAAAAGGCCAATTCTATTAATAATGTCTAAATAAATAATCCTGCCTTTCCTATGAGTCTTGCTAAACTATACATTCATGGAGCAGTATATTATGTGTCATGCTGAGCCTCAGGCCTGGGTGGAAATACAGGCAGCACCATTAAACTGCAAAAAAAACCCCACGTTTCAAGTGATTAACACAAATTCAGCTTTGTGGACTTGCAGTGATCTAAAATCATTCCACACAACTCTGATGGCTCAAGAAGATTGGTGTAGCTAAACCCACATATGGCCCAGGATAAAAAAAGGAGAAGAAAAAAGCAGCAAAAGCCAAGTTCCAGCACTACAATGCAAGGACTGAAACCCTCACACAGCTCATTATGTATCCAAATAAACCTGGCACGGCCTGGCGAGGGAATCTGTTCCATATGTTTGTGTGTACTCTCCTCTCTTTTCCTAAAGAGAGCCCAGTGAATGGAACAATTCTACAAGGTGAGATCTTGAACAGGTGTGGTGAGCAAATCTCATGCTCACCTTTAGTGCCCTTGGACAAAACCCCCAAATTTCAGTAATTTCATTTACAGTTCTGAGCTGAGGATGACACTGCTTGGTCTGAGATACCAAAGGGAGCCCTTGGAGACACTTGAGCCATGATTTTTTCTGCACTTTATTTCTGTATTAGCTGGAATGCAATAACACTGAGAACGACCAGTGAAAAGCAGGTAATAAATACCTATTCAATAAATACAGTCTCATAAAAACAGCTATATAACATTTCCCTGATCATTTTAGCAACACCCTTCACATCCAGGGCAGCCTTGGAAGCGGATTCCCAACAAGTGTGCTGATGTCGAAGAGCAGTTCCTTGTGTCAATGGTTTTATCTCCTGGATGAGATCCAGACCTCACAGTTCACAGCATCAGCGACCCACAAATCTGTGTTTTCCCAGAGGAAAGGCACCCAAAACGCAGCTCCTGCTATCCAGCCTCGCAGGGGCTGCTCTGCAGCCACACAGGGCAGGGCAGTAATAAAGCTCTGAGCTGTACTTTTATGCAACAAATAAATTTTTAAAAAGGATGTGGCTTCAGAGCATTTTTTTCCCTCTTTCCTCCTCCTTTCTTACACATCCTAATGCATCTATTTCTGCCAGTGCTGAGGACACCTGCACACAGTTGGTGCTTCCCTCTCACCACTGCTATCAGGTATCTCTTACAGTGAGGGAATCCCTTTAAACCACTTCCATTAATTCTTCAAAAAAAAATTGTTAGATTTAACAAGAGAATTACGTAATTACAAAAGTAAAAGCTATTATTCAGCAGAAAGGTTGTTTTAATTCTTTTTTAGCAGAATGCTTTACACCGTCCACAGCCTTACTGCAAGTGTTATTAAAATATAACAACACTTTTTTCCCCATTTTAAGCAGCAATTCTCCTACACTTTTCCCTTCCATAGCACACCTGTGAGCTGCAACGAGAGAACCCTAACACCCAACAGATTTAGGGGTTTAATCACTTGCCAGAAGTCACCAAGTAGCAGATAAATATTGAAAGCTGAGAGCAATTATGACAAATACAGTGCTTACACAACCCAGGTTACTAAAAATGCAAAAAAAGACACTGCCATTTCAGATTTGGCTCACTCCAGGGAGTGCCAGTTCCTCCCTGGAAAACATGACAGAGGATGTGGAACCTCCTTCCACAGAGCAGGATCCACACTGCTTAAGTGAAGAAGGGAATGGCAGCAGTTCAGTGAGTTTGGATTAAACACAGACCAATTACGCACGAAAAGAAATCCCTGTGCACCCCCTGACGCTCCAGCTCTCCTGTAACTCCCCCAGTTCAGCCCAGACACTTAAATACTGTGCTTACAAACCAAAACAGGTCTTTTCGTAGGATCTACAAACGTCACAAGCTGAATAATCTAAAATTTTGTTTTCGCTTCACACAAAGGAAGCCCCCAACGTGACTCAACACCACAATATATCACTCGTTCACATCATCTTCCACTCAACCTTTTTCTAGAGACAGTATTTCTTAGTTTAAACAAATAAACATATTCTCAAAGTATAGTCAAATATTTTTACAGTTGACAGAGTTCTTCCCTCACTAAAATGAGAGTAGAAGAGGGAAAACAATTAAGCAAGTGGTTAAAAAAAAGGAAAAAGCATCAGCTGTTCCGTGAGTTGGGGCACCAGTAGCCACCAGATGCCAACACAGCAAATTAACCTACACAAATCTCCAAAAGCCACTCGTGTTTAAGCATTATGTGCTCAAGTTCCTAAAATAACAAATACAAATTTAGCTTTGGGGTGTATCTCCTCTGACTGATGGGAAAACCTGCTAATTCTGGTTAAGGCAAACAAAAACCAGTCACCAGAGCTGGTGTTCTCACTCTAACCCAGCCTCCCCAGGGCTGGAAAATAAAGCCCAATCCAAGTGGAACACTGGAGCTGGGAAGGGATGGACTGTGCAGGACCCTGCCCTCAGAAGGAAAGCAAAGAGGGAACAATGGCCTGACAAAATACACATTTAACAAACAGAAATTCAAAGCAACCAAATGACTTGCAAGATTCTCTCTAAAGACAGGGCTTGGTAGAATTTATTGAAGGAAAGGAATGCTCAGAAGATGGGGAGCAGTGCCAGCACATTCCCTGAGACCTCAGCAGTGCACAGAGCAGGAGCTGATATTTAGTGCCCCCCCAGATGCAAACAGCACATCTGGGTGATGCACAAGGACACGGTGGCTACAGAAAAGGATGCAGAATTCTTCACATGCCAGGATACCCACAGTAAGAGCTGGATGGACTGGAAAACCAACTGATGGAACAGTATTTTATGGTGACAGGTAAAATTGCTGCTGCCCCAAGAAGTTCTTTTCATTTGAGAAGTGGCAAGAAAGCCCAAGAGTGTTGAAACACACAGAGACCCTGGGGGAGGCATCGGGGTATTTATTGCAGCAGCTTCTCCCTGCAAATAACCCCCTGGCAGGCTCAACTTGAGAGGAATTCTCAAATAATACCCAAACCTCAGCTTCTTTTTGGGTGGGATGGGGAGACACCCATCAGGCCACTCCAGCAGGGGAATATTTTAATGCTCTGAAGAAGCAGTGCCAGCACGGGAGAGACTCTTCAGCCCTGGGCTCTTTCCAGCACTTTCTGCTGGAAGGACATTCCCCACTGGAGCCCAGCCAGGGTGGCTCGACACGCTGCCCACAGGGGCTGCGGGGCAGAGGCACGGGCTGGGCGTGCTCCCCTCGGGCCAGCCCTGCTGGAAGTGGGCAAGGGCACCGGAAAGGCCCAAGGCGCAGCCAGCGCTGCTTCTGGAGGTGCTGGGAGCGGCCAGGGAGGCAGCACCAAACGGAGGGATATGAAGGTCTCTCCCGGCCTGGATGAATCCGGGACTCGGGGATCGCCCCGGGCCAGGTGCAGCACTCTCCCGGCACTTGGCCTTGGGAGACCTCGTAAGGTTCTCGTCGTGCCCCTTCTCAAGCTTGCCCAGGTCCCTGTGCACGGCCAAATCCTGCCATGGTGCCGCTGCCACGCTCCG
>NW_008246061.1:1347414-1349199 GCF_000691975.1 Corvus brachyrhynchos
CTCAGTGCATGACGTGCACAGGGAAGTTGCCCACAGGGGCTGCGGGGCAGAGGGCACGGGCTGGCGTGCTCCCCTTGGGCCAGCCCTGCTGGAAGTGGGCAAGGGCACCGGAAAGGCCCAAGGCGCAGCCAGCGCTGCTTCTGGAGGTGCTGGGAGCGGCCAGGGAGGCAGCACCAAACGGAGGGATATGAAGGTCTCTCCCGGCCTGGATGAATCCGGGACTCGGGGATCGCCCCGGGCCAGGTGCAGCACTCTCCCGGCACTTGGCCTTGGGAGACCTCGTAAGGTTCTCGTCGTGCCCCTTCTCAAGCTTGCCCAGGTCCCTGTGCACGGCCAAATCCTGCCATGGTGCCCCTGCCACGCTCAGCTGCCCGTCCCCTGCAAACGTGCTGAGGGGGAGCTCGAGCCCCTGCCTGTGTCATTGGGGACGCCACTAAAGAGCCCCAGGGCCAAGGCAGAGCCCTGAGGGACACCCCTCGTCCCCGGCCTGCAGCTGCACATGGAGCCAATGCCCCCAAGTCCCTGGCTGCGGCCATCTGGCCAATGGCTCGGGGGAGCCCACCCGCCAAAGCCGGGGCTCTGCAGTGTGGGGATTGGGCCGGTGAGTGGGACCGTGGCCAAAGCCTCGCAGAGGCCGAGGGCTACAAGTGCCCAAGTCCAGGGCCTGCTCAGTGCTACTTCCAGCAGGCTCGGCTGCTGGAGGGGCGCCGGCTACGGCCCTTTGTGAGCCAGGCGCGTGGTGTCACAAAGGGCCCTTGGCCACGCGGAACATGGCGGTGCCCAGAGAGCCTTGTGACATCAGAGAGCCCCGCCCTGGCTGAGGGTAGCTAAGGGGCGCAGAACCTGGCAGTGCCCAGTCCGCTGAGAGCCGCTGTCGCAGAAGGAAGCAGCTCCCGCCATCCTTCTGTGCTACAGGACCTCCGAGATGGAAGAGGACAAGGCAAACCCCAGCTCCTCCCAGCCACCCACCCCTGTGCCCAGCGGGCCACAAGACCAGACCCTCAGCTGGCACTTGGTGGGGGCAGAGAGTGCCTCAGTCAGGCCCCAGAGAGACACGGAAGAGGAGCAGGGGCCCTTTGTCATCAGGGAGGCGGAGAGGAAACCTGCCGTGGACGAGGAGCCTTGCCAGGGGAGAGACACTCGACCCCAAGAGCTTTGCCTGTGGGAAGAGGCGACAGGCCGTGAGTTGTCCCAGTGGGTCCCAGCAGTGCCAGTGCAGGAAGTGTCCCTGTGCAGAATGTGGAGTCCCCAAGGGCTGAAGCCGTGGAAGATGGGCGTGAGCGTGGAGTGGGGAGATGGGGCACAGCAACTGCTCTACCGGTGGCAACAAAGAGTGGAAGTCCAGGAGCTGCCCCACGGGGAAGAAGAAGGGAACGACCCAAAGCTGTCCCAGCGAGGTGAAGGAAGTGCGAGCGGCCAGAAGAACCAGCCGTGTTCTCCTGCCCCCAGTGAGGAGGTGCCATCAGCAGGGGCATGGAGCCTGGTCCCTGCCGCACACAGCAGCTGGGAATACACCGGCATCTTCAGCTTCAGGGTCCCACCCTCGCTGCCGAAGGCCGCCGCCTGGGACGGAGTCAGCGTGCTCGAGGTACGCGAAGAAGGCAGGCGCCGAAGCCTGGCAGCTCTTGCGGCAGACGAGCTCCCGCCGCCCGTCCCTCGGGAGGCCTGGGCCGAGCGCCCGGCACGGGAGCCGCTCTGGGCCTCGCTTCCCCCCGTGCGAGGCCGAGCCGCCACGGGAGCCGCAGCTTCTCCTGTGCTGGCCTGGCAGGGGCACGGGGGCGCGCC
>NW_008246061.1:1350117-1351031 GCF_000691975.1 Corvus brachyrhynchos
CTGTCGCAGAAGGAAGCAGCTCCCGCCATCCTTCTGTGCTACAGGACCTCCGAGATGGAAGAGGACAAGGCAAACCCCAGCTCCTCCCAGCCACCCACCCCTGTGCCCAGCGGGCCACAAGACCAGACCCTCAGCTGGCACTTGGTGGGGGCAGAGAGTGCCTCAGTCAGGCCCCAGAGAGACACGGAAGAGGAGCAGGGGCCCTTTGTCATCAGGGAGGCGGAGAGGAAACCTGCCGTGGACGAGGAGCCTTGCCAGGGGAGAGACACTCGACCCCAAGAGCTTTGCCTGTGGGAAGAGGCGACAGGCCGTGAGTTGTCCCAGTGGGTCCCAGCAGTGCCAGTGCAGGAAGTGTCCCTGTGCAGAATGTGGAGTCCCCAAGGGCTGAAGCCGTGGAAGATGGGCGTGAGCGTGGAGTGGGGAGATGGGGCACAGCAACTGCTCTACCGGTGGCAACAAAGAGTGGAAGTCCAGGAGCTGCCCCACGGGGAAGAAGAAGGGAACGACCCAAAGCTGTCCCAGCGAGGTGAAGGAAGTGCGAGCGGCCAGAAGAACCAGCCGTGTTCTCCTGCCCCCAGTGAGGAGGTGCCATCAGCAGGGGCATGGAGCCTGGTCCCTGCCGCACACAGCAGCTGGGAATACACCGGCATCTTCAGCTTCAGGGTCCCACCCTCGCTGCCGAAGGCCGCCGCCTGGGACGGAGTCAGCGTGCTCGAGGTACGCGAAGAAGGCAGGCGCCGAAGCCTGGCAGCTCTTGCGGCAGACGAGCTCCCGCCGCCCGTCCCTCGGGAGGCCTGGGCCGAGCGCCCGGCACGGGAGCCGCTCTGGGCCTCGCTTCCCCCCGTGCGAGGCCGAGCCGCCACGGGAGCCGCAGCTTCTCCTGTGCTGGCCTGGCAGGGGCACGGGGGCGCGCC
>NW_008246061.1:1353049-1375235 GCF_000691975.1 Corvus brachyrhynchos
ATCTCTGCCAGGCCACTGAAGGCCTCTCCTGCCCCACTCTCCCTAAGCAAAGTGCCCCTCCTTGCCCATCCTCGCAGCACTGTCCTCATGCCCTTCTGCTTGTCGGGGATGATGGGGCAGAGGGTTTGTTCCAGGGCATCCTGCAAGCAGCAGGCAGGACAGTTCCACCGGGATGGGAACCCAGCTCAGGGCTGAGGGACTCAGAAAATCTAAACACCAACACAACACCAGCAGGGCACATTTAATCACTTCTGCCACAAAAGGCAGCACTGAAAATGATGGGTCATGAGAGCCCCCTAATCACCCCAATCCCTTCTCCATTTTAAACTTTCTCCAAAATAACCAAAATAGCTCTTAAAATTCCTTCATCTTTGTCAGTCCCAGATCTTTTGAGAGCAGACTGGGGAAGAGAGCACAACATCGGCATCTTGTTCATCTGACATGGCTTCTTGTCCCTTTCTCCTTACTCAATTACAGCGGTACATATTGGGAATAACCAGCAATCCTGAGGAATTCTTCCTGCAGCAAGTTATTTTCCTATCATGCTCCAGCTGTCATTTTATTACTTATTCAAACACCAATATCAATACAGTACAGCACCTTGCCATTACTCCCCCTTATATTTATATACCTCAAAGTCTTCCAGGTCTTAACAACAGGAAAAACCCTGTGTGGTCACCCTTTTGCAGATGAACATATTGAGGGTTTGGACACATCCTTGGCAGGACTACGTAGGAAAACAGCTGAAGCTCCAGCAGATCCTTAATAAACTTTTGCCTTTTGGGTATCAGGAATAAAACTGCGTTATTTCAGTGTCTTGAGTTTTTATGAATTATCTATTAATTCCTTCTCTCTTTTTGACTTTTCAAAAGCTGATGTTGCACAAAACAGTGAGCTGTGGAAACCTGAAGCAAGCCGGGCAATGAGGGCTGAACTGCTGCATCTGCTTCACAGAGAATTTTTATTTGACCCCAGGAATGCTGGTTGCTCAAGCAGACTAAACAACTTTGATTCATTTCAGTGTGTGAGGATTGGGGTGTGCAGCTCCAGGCCAGGCTGGCAGGGTTGAACAGGAATTCCCAAACAGCCTTGGAGTCCTGGCCCCCTCAGCATTCCCTGCTCCACCCGGCCCCAGCCTGCCAGGAATCAGGCTCAGCAGCAAAAGCACAAATTCTGAATATCTCAGGGGTGCTGTACAAGCCACAATGATCACAGGCTGCGATCCCAAAGCCCCATCTCAGGTTCTCCTCTGGGCTAAATGCTGTATTTTGGGTTAGGGACAGGCTGCCTGACCCGGCCCCAGCTCTCTTTGATCGTTCCCAGCACCCGGCTGCTCTCGGGCTCCACGGGAGCGCAGAGCCGCAGATAAACCCCGCACCGAGCTGTTCGCCCAGAGACAAAACTGATTTTCTTCTGCACACCGAAGCTCCTTTCATGCCACCTGGCTTAGATGAGCTGCTCAGGTTTGGCCTGGTTGGATTTGAACAGCTGCTCCCCAAAGATGAAGGGACAAGGCCAGGAACAGTTAATAACTTTCTTCACTGGAAACACTGCCGAATCATTCCTTTCCCCCCCCACAGACTGTGTAAAGCCTCCTCAGTGTTTGAGTCTAACCAACCTTTCAACTGGAAATAGCAGCCCTCGGTGGGATTTTCCTGTCCTGGCACCAGTTTCTCTCGTAAGTTTATACCTATGGAGGACCAGGGTCATCTTTTTTCCCTAATTCACATTATTTCCTATAATGCCTTTAACACTCATTCTCAAGAACTGTTCTCTGTTGGCTTTTATAGCTGCAACTGTTCTGGCTGTCTTTGCAGCTCTCCAAAGCCTTCAGTCTCAGACAGGCCACCTGATTTCTGAAATTCCACCCCATGGACTCATACACACTCCTGCCCCAGCACCCCAGCCCTTCTCCACAGAGCTGCTTCCCACAGGTCCCACAGGTGCTGCTGCCTGGGGTTGTTCCTCCCCAGGTGCAGGACGCGCCTTTGCCTCTGTGGGATTTCCAAAGGTTCCTCTCTGCCCATCTCTCCCACCTGTCCAGGTCCCTCTGAAGCTGCACAGCCCTCAGGGGATCAGCCACTCTTCCAAACGTTTCATCACCACTGAACTCCCTGAGGAGGCATCAACCCCACGGGCTCTGCCTGTCCTGCTCCAGCTCCCTGCTCCCAGCTCCCATCACCTCTCCTGTGTTTATCACCATTCCAGTTGCTCTGTCTTTTCTTACAGAACAAGAAAATAAGAAAAAATCCAGGTGGATTAACACCAAATTATGCTGGCATTTTACAGAGAGCATGAAAGACAACAAAACGGACAATTTTCTAAAGCAAAAGCACTACTGCAGTCACAGTAACACCTATCAAGGAAAAATCAGTTCCCTACAGTAAGGAATAAATTTTAATATAAAGTCCCATCAGCTCAAGGTGGTACCAATTAATCAAAACAATTCACTTGCAGATTCTTCACAGTCACTGTTTTATAAAGGGTAATTCTTTTCTTACTTGCTATTCCAGTGTTGGCACAAAGGAGGTTTAAGCTGATTTTCATCCAATCTTAAAAAACAAATCATAGCTGCAGTTTAAAATAGTTGGGATTGTTTATTCCTCTCGGTTCTAAGTGCCAATTCAAATACTGAAAAAATGATCAAAAAACAGCACTACTGCCAAAATGAACACCTCAGAAATGCCAAAGTCACGATGCACAGTACAGAGCAATACTAAAATCTCTGGGGTTTAACATAGTACGAGGAGTGCACAATTAGCAAAATCCAAGTATGTTCTGGATTCACATGCCCACACACACCCCTGGTGTGCACCTTAATAAAATTAAGTACTCATTAACTGTGAACAGTCTTGGGTACTTTTATGAAGATGTTGAGTTGCTAATTGAATTTGAAGCACAACAGATGTTTAGTACTCCAACCAAATGCTGCTTTTCCTATATATATTAAGTATATGTATTTGTGTGGATACGTACACACACTCTTCAGCTACCAAAGTAACTAAAAAATATCAGCCAAAGGGTTTCTGCTTCCCCAAACTGAAGAACTCAAGCCATGAGCTAAAAACCTCAGCAATTCCAGAGAGGAAACACTGCAGTGACGCCACAGTAAACACCAGTTCTGATTAAAACACCTGAATTTATAATGAATGCTTTTTTAAAAGGTGAAAAATATTTTTGGGCACAGCTTCTGCACAAAAATCCTCTTCCACAAGAATCTGCCAACTACTACAGAGCTCCTCAGGGTTTAAAGTGTTACTCCAGGTTGTGCCTGGGCCAGCAGGGCAGGGCTCGGAGCGCTGCAGTAAATTCCTGCCATCAGGCAGCCGGGAGATAAGGGCTGGGAAAAGAAAAAAGAACACAAACACAACAAACCCCAGAGCCCCACTGGCCACATCTCCTGAGAGTCAGAGACCTTGTAAAATGTCACCTTTGTCTTCCCTGATGCCCAGCTCCTGACGGGAGGTTCAGAACAAGGCACAGGGGGTGTGGAAAGAAGAATTTAACAAACCTCAACCACAGAACTTGTCTCGCACTTCGTTTTTTGAGCGTTTTGCAGTTTTGCTCTCAGAAAGCCATGCAAGTTTCATGAAACTTCCATGGAATTTAAATCAAAGATTAAAGCTGTAATTTTTAGCCCTCTCCCTGAACGCTGACTGGTACCTGCACTTATGTGCACACACTAAAATAGATCATTTCTGTCAAACTCTGCTCCACAACACCAGGAACGGGAACCAAGCACGTCCACATGCATCTGGCAATGACAGAACGCACAGACCCACCTGGGGATTCCGCTGGCAGCCCTTACGCTCTGCAAAAACCCTTCTGCGCTTTTGAGGCTTCAATATTAAACACTGAGCAAAAGAAACTGTTGCAGATACTGCAAAGGCCATCTCTTGCAATTTCTGTTTGGCAGAAGTTTGTGCAGGTCCTTCATCCTGGTGCAGGGGAGGCTGTTGCTGAGTAATCTTCCTCCTGAACCCCTCAAGTGACAGGAATTCCATTTCAGATCACAGCTATTCACAGCCACCAAATCAGCTGCCACAGACCTGGCAAGGTATTAGGGCAGGACACAGCAAGTTTTACACAAAAGGCATTAAAATCTCACAACAGAAGAAGCCACAGATGGACAAGGAGACACGTTTGCTTTATGGCATTTGCAAAGAAAATTCACATTTAAGCACTGTAAAGTCAGCTTTAAAATCACAAGGCTTCAACAGATGCTCATTTAATGAAATAACAGCAAACTGAACCCCTTTTGCACGTTCAAGTGTTTGATCATAACACAGGTTCATCCTCACCATCATCCCCCCAGACGACCACAGACATACTGCAGCTCCCTGGAAATGGCATCCAATCACTTCCTCCGCAATTCCAATTCATTTCCCACAGCTGGGCACGAGGAAGCTGTGGCTGCTGCTTTGTTTCCTGAAGTTCAAGTGAATCCAGCTCTGCCCACAGCTACAGGTGTTGCTCATCCCTGAATTACAGAATCATGCACTGGGTTGGGGGGACCTTAAAGCCCATCCAGTGCCACCCCTGCCCTGGGCAGGGACACCTCCCACTACCCCAGGCTGCTTCCAGCCCCACCCACCCAGCCTGGCCGTGGACACTGCCAGGGATCCGGGGGCAGCCCCAGCTTCTCTGGACAAAGCATAAGGAAAGTGCTTGTGCTCCTCCACAGATCTCAGTCAGCCACAGTGGCAATAAAACCCTGGGCTTAAGGATGTACTTAAAAACATCAGAGATGGCCCCTGTGCTTTTATAGGTAAAAGAGATCAAACGTTACATGAAAACAGTCAGGATTTCAATGCGCTCACAAAGGCCTTTCATGAATGTCAGGCAAGAGGACAGAAATTAGAAAACACCTTCAGCCAAGTAAAACTGGCTTCATTCACTGAAACTATAGTAACCACCTGCTTTTTGTTGCCTCTGTGCTCTTACAATACTGTCCAGAATTACCATGTTCAGAGAAAGTGAACACAGAGGGGAGGGGGGAAAAGGATTATTTACAGCAGTTCTACAGCCCTCCTTTTACTTCGATGCTCTATTTAAATATTCTGGCTGTTTCAAGGGCTTGGTAAAACTGGCTTTTGTAGACTGAACACAGAAAACAAACAGCAGAAAAATGCAGCATTTCCCCCCTCAGCCAGAACGCAGTAAGAGCGCAGTGGTTAAGCAAAGGCAGAGTAAGCTAATTACCAAGTACACAGCTGCTCCTACCTGGCAGAAAGCAAAGGGAAAAAAAATCCTATGAGTCATCAAATGCAGTTCCTAAATCTGGAAAAGCCTTACAAAAATAAATTTCTACGAAGAAGGGACCAGCTTCAGAGAAAAAAAGCGATGCAGATAAAAAGATCATTATTTCAGAACAAAACACTATTTCCAGTTTGAAAGGGAAAAGTTTTTTTGGCAAGACAACTACTAAATATGTCATCTAGTTAAAAACAGCTTCTCTTCTTGTGGTTTGCTGGGGCAGAATGAGCGAAGAGATCTTCTACCAGATTCCTTTTTTATATCAAATGCTGAAAGGGGGTGGGAAGGAGTCATTTCTAACCCCATTTGGAACATCTTTATTCCTCTCCATGATCATCAGCACTTCTTGCATCCACCTTCAACACACACAGAGCTCCAGATATTCACTAAGAATTCAGCGTAAGTTTTATGTCCCACTTTAAACAGGAAAGATAATCCTGACTTCCTGGTTTTTGCAGACACACAGGGATACAAATACACAACCTTTTATGCTTTGGCAGAACCTCTGTTCTGCAAAGCCCTTACTTGTGTAATTTCTCATCTATTTCAGAAAACAGCAAATGACACTCTAAATTATTAGTAGCAGAACAAGAGAATTTGTAGTAAAAACATTGCCTGAAATTTTTATTTTTCAGTTTTTTCACAAACTTTAGAGTTTCCCTGAGTTCTTTTGGGAGTCTTTTTTTGCACTCATGCATGGTTAGTGCTGAAATTATATTACACTGGCCATTACATTTGAAGATACTTAAATTCAAAAATTAAATTTAAAAAGGGGGAGCTGCAAACTTCAAACCAAGTGTGAGCTGTTGTGGGGAGAAGGGTGTTTGCTGCTGGGGTCGTGAGCTTTCTGTGGGTAGGGTTTTTAACCGGGCGTCAGAGGAGGCGAGTTCTGACCCACCTGCACTCACACACGAAAGGAGCACTGACTGACACAAGAGCTACTGCTGCCCACACAGCCCCTCACCAAACTCAGGAAGCCAAAACTGCATTTCCTTCCGTTTTCCAAATAGATTTTTTGATCCAAAGTTCAAACGTTTTAATTAAAACTGTTTCTGAGGAGAAATGCATAAGCTTCACAACCTGATCCCATGAGCTGCTCCATTATAAGCTGCAAAATACCCTGATCTTAAAAGTCTCTTCCAACCTCAATGATTGTGTGACTCCATGAAACACATTTAATATAAAGCTATGGAGTATTCTGAAACAAAATCCTGCTTCAATTATCCTCCAAAATGTGTTAGAAGAAATGCCAGAGCAAAGCCTCCTTTCTGCCCAAATCACCAGATCCCCTTTCAACTACCCCAAGTTTCAGCTACTTTATACCCCCACCTCTCTTTCCTCCTCATAACAGTTACCAGAATTTTGCTTCAGGTTCATTTTAGAAGGAAATAATTAGATTTACAATTAACATTCCAAAGAATTTCTTGTGTAACATTTTCCCATTGCTAATCATTTACCCAGTGGCAAGGCACAGGATTCCACACAGGGTGAGTGTGCAAGGACAAACAGCCAGGGGCTCTCAAAATGCAGCATTTAAAGTGAAAAGGGCCATGCTTTACAGGGAGAACAACAATTTTCCAACGTCCTTTCAGACTGGCCTTTAATTTCCAAATCTTGCATTTCCAAACAAAATTGGTTGACCTCTAATAAGTTTCCTTTTGATATCTTCTTCCCTTGATGTCTGCATGGATTATCTGCAGAAAACAAGTTCCTTTTTTCCTTACTCAAAAAGCATTTGACTGCACAGCATCTCCCCAGAACAGAATTCCCAGAAAAGACAGCAGGAGACTGACACTTACAGAACAAAAACACAAACCCAAGAAAACAAGCAAAGGAGAAAATAAATATAATCACACACACCATTACTGCCATTTGATAAAAATAATTATTTATGCTCAATTGCAGTGTAATTCTTCCCTCACCTCTCCTGCATTTCATGAGGTTTTCTTAGCAGGTTTAATCAAATTTTCCAGAATCTTGTTGGATATTTAAATAATGACATGCCCACTTAATTTGCACAAAAGAAAAGGCCTGGATTAAGGTTTGCTTTGATTCATTGGTTAAGCATTAAGTAATTAGATTTGCCTTGTTGTTAAGGAGAGGATAAACACGTTGCTCAGTTATGATCTAAACCCAAAGCTGCCCCCCTACACGTTTTACCCTCCAAAAAGCTTCTTCCAAGTGGACGGAGATAACCTAAATGAAACAAGGGCCTGGAGTGCCAGGACACAGGGAACAGCTTCCCACTGCCAGAGGGCAGGGATAGATGGGATACTGGGAAGGAATTTTAAAGAGATAAATAAGTCAAATTAACATGTTGTGCTCCTCTTCCAACACAGCTCAGAAATCATCATCCCTGACTCTAAACCAGTTATCATAACTAAAAAAATAGAACTTGGCTCCAAAATGATCTTTTTCCCATCCTGTTCTTAGTACGTACTACCACACAGAAAGAAAAAAAACAAAGATGGCATCACCTCCTCAATTGTGTACACACAGACAGCTGGGAAAAAGGAATTTATACACTGCAGGATCAAGTAAGGAATGGTGAGACAGCCTAAAATTGAGAATACACCCATCACCCTGTACAATAAAAAGAAAATTTGATGCTGATTATAAGTTAATACCCACCAGATTGTTCACAAAATACAGTGTCTAGAGATATCTTGTTCACAGCATTTAAGATTGAAAAAAAGCCACAGAAAATAAATCGAAAAGCCTCCTATCTCTATCCTGTAAGCCTACTCCCAGGGCAGAGCTGTAGAGAACAGCTGTACAGGGTTTGAGCTCGGGAAGGTTTCCACACTCACCCTGCTTCACACTTCCTGAAAATGTTTATTTAAGTTGCTATTTTCCATTACTGTTGTGACTCCTGTCACTTGAAACACCACAGAAACAGCCACAAAGTGTCAGTACAAAGCCAGAAAAACAACAAGACAAAGCCCAGAAAGAACAAAGCCTATTTTGAAATTGGAAGACACCTGCACAAATACTTTGTTTTGAAGAAAAATAACCCAAAACTTTTTCAAGTGAAAAATAACCTCTCCAAAAACATATAAATTCAAGTGAAACAGTCGAGATAAAAACAAGGAAGTTCAAATGCACTTACACTGGATAATAAAAGAATTGGTTTGTTTGCTATCTACAGTGATTTTTCCTAAGAAAACATTCACCAGAGACAAATATTTAATATTACTCAAAAGCAACAGTCCCTGTTTAAAGCTGTTCTGTAAGACCAACAACTCTGTTGAGCAGGCAGTGTTTATAACAAAAACGTGCTTTTTATATCAGACCGTTTGTGCTAACTCGGCAACATTTCCAGCTCAGTACACTCTGTACCGGCGGGGCTTGCCAGAAACTCGGCTCTCCACCAGCATTTTCCTATTTGTTAACTATTTCTTCCAAAAGAAAGGAACTAATCACAGTGTTTCGAAATCCTCTTCCCAGCCATTTAACAAGGAATTCATTTGCCTAACAAATACACAAGGCAATACTAATGTAAATAGAATAATAGCAAAATAATTTCAGCTATGTAAATCAGAGGATCCGGTGGTTTGGTTTTAAACCAGAACAACGTGAAGCCAAGCACTACCACGTTTCCTACAAGGCTAAACCAGAGAGGAATCCAAGAGGCACTACAAGCTTCTTATCTTTTCCCAACTCTATTCCAGATAACAGCCAAAAAAGCCCCTTTACCTTTTGATTCTGTAGTGGTGGCCGTTTTTTATTTAATAAATATGGATGAAATGTTAAAATAGTTATTAACTCGGAGAGAGAAGGGTGGTTGATGTTCCAGCTTAATGG
This sequence comes from Corvus brachyrhynchos, assembly GCF_000691975.1. NCBI lineage: Eukaryota > Metazoa > Chordata > Aves > Passeriformes > Corvidae > Corvus > Corvus brachyrhynchos. Next base: position 1,362,110 of record NW_008246061.1, read on the forward strand.
AAGGGCTGGGAGCACAGGCACCCCCTCACACAACCACTGCTGTTCAGAGTAGAAAATCCATGGAATCACGAAGGAAATGTGCAACCACAGTCAAAACCTACCCACCTCCAGTGGCTGCATCTCTTCAGACCTCAAAGCTGTGCTGGAACACGGGGACTCTCGGCATTTAGGGGTGGTTTGCAGCCGTTTGGCAGCTGCCCCCGAGCCTGCAGGAGAGGAACTCAGCTCAGCCACACGTGCTGAACACGTTTGCTGTGCTTGCACACCGAGGTCAGGGTGCAGCACACCCCTCACACACCCAAACCAGGGCGTGTGACACAAGTCCCTGTTGTCACAACAAACGGTGTCTCCTGAGGGGAGAAGGCACCAGGACCTAATGCCGCCCACGCAATGCACCCACTGCAGCTGAGGGACAAACCCAATTATCTCACTGGTACTGAGGAACAATAAATGCTGGGCAAGCACCAATTCTCATCACTCTGCCACTTCTGATATGTACAAAACGGGGTTTTCTGGCAGCAATGAAACACTGGCCTCTGGAAAACTCAATCCACTTCCACAAAAATCTGATAATGTGATTTCAGGTTATGATTGCTGTGCCTGCCACTTCCTTTGTGTCTCACCCTCTTGGGCACTGCACGGCACAGTCAATTCTTTGCAAAGCTCCCATTAAATAAACTATCATTACATAAACAGCCCCATTTTCACAGCACATATGGTTTTGAAAACTCCCTTTATCCATTGGGCAGCTGCAACGCTGAACAGAAGCCACGGCCAGAGTTATGGTACATGGCAGAAAGTTCTGTGAATCCCAAGTTTCTGTGTGTTTTTATTTGGTTGCAAAATATCATATTTCTGACATATGATGGGGATTTACATCTGCAAATGCTCAACATGTCACAGTGACAGACTGGGGCCGTGCTGACTGTGTGTTTTGTTAACGCTGACAACAACCACAGCCAATAAAACTCTGGGAGTCTTTGTACTCCAAATGCACTCTGTATTCTTCTCTAATATATTTGTACAAAATATCTTAGCTTCTTCCATTTTCCTCAAGCACTGTATATTCAAAGGCTTTAAAAAGTTACAGTTCATGGGATTTCAGGGTTGTATTTTCTTTTGTTCTTTTTCCTTTTCGTTTATTTATTTATAATCTCATCCCAGATGTGGCATCAAATGCACACAGCGGGATATCCTTAAGCATTACTTTGTAGAGTTCTTTGTGTCACCATCCAACATTCTTAATCACGTGAGGATTAGCAGGAAGACTTAGCTGGGAGTAGTGTGAGGAGCGAGAGGGGAAAATGGGTATCTGCTGGTTTCAAACATTTCCACACCAGCCCTCTCTCCTTTTCCCAATTTCCCCAGCTCCTAGAACACGGAGACAAGGTGGAGCAGTAACCAGCCTTCCCTTCCATTCACCATTTGCATTGCCTGCTTGTTCAGCACAAGCACTTAAAAGCAATCCTGGACCAAGACTCCCTCCTCCTCCTCCATCCCACATCCTGGACACACATCCTGGATATCACTTCACAGCTTAGAGCGGGTGGCCAGGGGGGAAATGCTGATCACAAAAGCTTTGGCTGAGGCAGCTCCCAGTTCCTGGTTCCAGTCGGATCCGCAGCTCCAGATCCCAAAGCAAGAGCAGCCACCGGTGTGGTTTGGAAACCACTGCAAACAGCCAGGTGAGGGAGGGTATAATGACCTGAGAGCTCAGCATTCCTACAGAACCTGTCCACTGCACGAGGAAACCGGGACACCAACAACTCCATGTGTATGACAGGCAAACAAGGGGCCTGGACTCATTATTGCCCCTATGTTGTGCATTTCCATCACAGGTCACTGTTCTTAAACCAAGACCACTTCACATGTGCAAAGTAACCACAGAAAGCCTCTGACAAACTGTACAGGTGACAAGAGAAATCATTTTTAGGATGCAGGAATTCATCGCTCATCCTAGCAGGTTAATTTAAATGGCTACCTGGGATTCAGTGGCCACAAGCCCAAAAATTCAGAAACTGCATTGTTAAGTGTAACAGGGAAACTCCAGAAAAGAAGTGGATCTGCTGACAACACAACTTCAAGCCAGAAGAGGAATGACAAATTTTGCCTCTGACACATATGGACTAACAGGAAAACAAATTAACAGCAGCTTGTTCTCACATGAAATTATGAGACAGCACAATAGTGTAAAAGTCATCTTATATGCAGAGCTCTTAAAACTGAATTCATAGAGGACTATTGCGTAGTTATTGCTGGTTATAATTTTGAATGCATTAAAACCTCTACTTCCCCGGCCCAATATTTAAAATAAACAAGAAGCAGTGAGCAGGCACAGCCACTTCATTAAAGTGATTACATAAACCCTCGAACCAAGACTTAATTTGAATTAATAGTAAAGATAAAATTGAATGCATAAACACGCCATGCAGAAAGAATGAAGTTCTAAAAAGAATTAAGTGGGTTGATGATATCACATAGCAAACACCTGATGAATTCATTAAACACAAAGGGTTGCAGATGCCATGATACACCGTGAGCAGTTCCTACTTGAAAAATCAGATGGATGTCAAACTTATAAAAAACTAGTGAGTCTTAACAGCTGCAGGACACAGGCAGAGGGTTTGCAAAGCAGCAGCAAAATCTGTATTTGAATCCACGACTGATACATCCAAAGTATCAATACCAGACGTGATTCGTTCCAATGAAGTTATTTCAGTGCTGGGGAGAACAGCTTCTCTTTCTGCTCGGAAGTGCCAGGGATTGCTCCCTTAAAACTGCCCTGTGGCTGAGATCCACTTTCCCCCAGGCACATTCCCAAGGGGAGACCCTCAGCCCATCAGTTACATAAACTGCTCTCTGGCCTTACTCACCTTAGTAGGGCAGCTATATATATGCACCAAGATGTAAAACTCTGCAGAGCCATCAAAGCACTTCTGCTGGAACACAAGAGCCAACAATTTATAGGCTCTTCAAGTTGTGCCTGCTTTTATCAGGCTGGTTAGTTGAAAGAAAATGCACACATAATTACTTAATCCCATTAAAACATAGACAAATGACAGGACAGAACTCCTGAGCTCAGCAGTTTGAGCACTGGAAGATTCTGAACTCGCACAGAAATGAATCACGGAGCCTTCTCCGTGGGCAGCTCCTTCCACAGCCCCTCTTATTTTGGCTACATCAGCATCACAGCTCTGATATCCTGCAATTTCAGCGAGCTCCAGAAAATGGCATCTTGGACAATGAACAGCTTCCAGATTTCCCAATGCACCAGTAATCCAAGGTCTCCACTTTTTCAGTGTACCTGTCAATTAAACAAAGCAAGTAAATTCACCAGAAACTACTAAAAAAACTCAGTTGCTTCTCCCAGTGTTTCAGGAGCACAAGCAGGAATCCTAAGAAGGCAGCAAGTGGCAATTTGGGCTTGGTATTCAATTTTAACATTTTGAGTTTCAGAAACTTACAGAAACTCCTGTTCAGTGCATTAATGACAAAATGTAAACTGTAGTCAGTACCTGAAGAGGGAAAATAAATTAACATTTCCCTAGGGGATTTATAATACAGGTTTGCTGGCGTGTTTACTACTCAGGAATAAACAAATAAATGTGTGAAATAATTGCAAAAACTCATTGAAAAACTGAAAACTGAACTTAAGTAAATTCACCTTAAACTCAAAAGTCACTTCTTCAGACAGTAATTCTTTTCCTAAATACAAATATATATTTAGTCTACCCTTAAGCAGCAGGATCTTTTGTCTCTGCTGTTCCCACACAATAATCTGAGCCCTTGAATGTGAGCAGTGTCTCGCCCCCAGGCTCAGCCATCCTACAGCAGCTGTCTGGGGCAGGACAAGCAAACAGTGCTGAGTGTAACGTTTGCTCACCAATTACCCTTTGTGGGCTCACTGAGAACCTCCCAGGACAAGGCCAGGCAGGAACCCCTATCCCAAAAGGGAGGGATTAGGAATTTCAGTACCAGAGTGCATTTCTTTTGAGATTGAGCAGTAACAGTCTTGCAGGCAAAACATTTTTCTTCACACTTTCCAGGCCTTAACTGTGGTTTACAGCAATAGAAATCGTAATAAAATAATGCTTCCTCCAGTCTGGTTTAGTTTAGGAAAAAGGCAGAGAGGCACTGAGCCATAATTCCACATACAGCTGGGCCAGGGGATATCTGTCTGGAAGTTTTGCACTTCCAAGGACAGCTTCTCCAGGTACAAAGGCACTTGGGACAGATCTCTCAAACCCAACTGCTCTTTATTACTCTCAGCTCCTGAAAACACTGTTTCCCAAAGAATGGGAATAAATGAGTGGGAACTCCTCCATTTGGACTGCAAAACCCTTCTGGGTATAAATTCCATGGGTTTGTGCAGAGGACCAGAGGGCCTTACTGAAGCTGGAAGCACCAACACCAGCAGAGAAGCAGCAGCAACAATGGTGACACCACTTCCAGACACGCCAGCTTTAGTGAAGTATTTAATTTATTTTAGTATGCTGCAGCAATGGAAATCTCACTTTGCTTTGTATAGAAAGTCCAAATTAGACTCCCAGCTCAGGGCTGTTAGGGATAGTGAGAGAATTCTTAAGTTACTTGTAAGGTATTCAAACTATAAGTTAGTACAAAATAAAAATAAAATGCTCTCTTTCAATAAGCCAATTACACATTAAAGAAAACCTATAAGGCTTTTGACAGGAACGCAGATTCCTCTTGACTGGCAGCCATTTAAAGTGGCAGAATTCTCAGGAATATCTCTGGAAAGGGCAGGATTGTCAGTTAAGCCCTTCCCCATCCTATCCCAGCACAGTCCACCATCACCTCCATCCCTTGATCAGAGCAGAGGACATCACTCAAATACAGAAGCCAAACTTGCTTTACAGTCACACTGCTCATCACCATGATACCAGAAATCACATCCTTTTCATACAGAAGAGACAAAAATAATGACAGGGGAGACAAACCCCACATGCTTCCCCTTCACCTGCCTTAGAGAAGATTCCAGGGAATTTTGTTGACATATGTAGCAAGTCTTGCACAGAATCAGTTTTATCAAACTCCAAAGGGACAAGAGATTTTCCTTCCAGCTCCCCAGAACCACAAACCCATCAGCCTCCAGGCCTGCTGTACCCCTGTGGGCACAGTAACACTGTCCATACCTCCCACCTCTTTAGAGAGCTTTAAAGAATGAATATGAAATTCTTAAAGCCATTCCAGTAAAAAAAATCCTGTACAATGATCCTTTCAGCACCTGTGACTGGAAGTTTCCCTTGGTGGGAAAGGTGTTCTATTACTTGCGTTTCAGAAGCAACAAGAATGTCACGGAACAACTACAAAATAGAAATGTTTTATTGAAAATCTGATATTTATTTCCTGCCTAGAAACTGCCACACCTGCCACCTTCTGTTCTTCCTTCTAAAACCAAGTTTATCAATATAAGCGCTTTAACAGAGGAAATTCACACTTCAATTTCTCCAGGAATTTGAGGTGCTACCTTTGCCTGGTGATTTGTAGGATCCACCCATCAATTTGTTACAGAAATTTGAAGCATTTCAGCTTGGCCCCTCTGGCTCACTGACTATTCCAAAGCAATGACTGACCCATGATTTTGTGCAAATACTGGCACGCACTGCCCAGGAGGAGCAGAGGGATCAGGGCTGTGAGGGTTGAGCAGGAAAGGCTGCTGGGACAGCCAGGGAACACCGGAGTGGCTGTGCCAGGGCCCAGCCCAGCACTGGGCTCGTGCCAAGGCAGAGTCAGGGCTGGGAAGAGGCAGAGGCAGCTCAGGGAGCTCCCAGCCCTCAGCACTGGAACAGAAACTGAAACTGTGCCTGAGCCAGCAGCCCTGAGCTAAGGGAGCACAGGGACAGCTGCAGGGCCTTTGTGGGACCAAAGCAGCACCGCAGCCTCTCCTGCTCTGAGCCAGGCTGAGCTCCCGGGCCCGGGCTGCAGCTCCTGCTGGCTCTGCTCAGCTCCACGGGAACATTTAAGTGTGGTTTACATAAGAAGGAGGCAAAAGCATTGCAGCTGTGCCCATCCTGCAGTGAACCTTTCCTCTGGCTTGTACCCTCCCTTCTAACTACTGAGCATTTCAGCCTTGGAAAATCAATTTTACACCGTTCCACTCAAAGTTCTACTTATCATTATATGAGTGACTGCCACACGTGGGTGCTTGGTTCTTTTTAACCAAAAGACTGATGCCTTTTCCTGGTCTTAAAATCAAGAGGCATACACGGTTAGAAGGGGAAAAGGGATTTTACCTTGGTATTTATTTTTAAGGATCCTTAGGTGTAGGTCATCAGGTCATATGCATCGAGATGTACCCCACCGAGTCTTTCCCTGTGTCTCTGTGTCTCTCTTGTATTGAACATCCTCAGGGCCCGTGTATGTGAGGAAGGGAAGTTCAGGGTCTGAAATAAGCCATCTTTTCAGATTCACCACCAGATGTGTTTGTTTAAGATAATGATGCCTTTTCCTGGTCTTAAAATCAAGAGGCATACACGGTTAGAAGGGGAAAAGGGATTTTACCTTGGTATTTATTTTTAAGGATCCTTAGGTGTAGGTCATATGCATCGAGATGCACCCCGCCGAGTCTTTCCCTGTGTCTCTGTGTCTCTGCTCCTCTCCGTGTCCCCCCAACATTGGGTATAACATTATAGGTTTTACTAATTAGCATATCTATCAAAGATTCCCCAATGAGAGGCTCAAGTGAGCCCCCCCTCCCCAAGGAATCTTCCCGTGGATGGTTCTATCTTGGTTTACAGAATATGTTCTGGAGAGGACCTTGGGGTCTGGGGCACACTGATCCCTGGCTACGAAGCTTCTAAAATGTTTAGTCTCTCAGCTTGACAAACAAGTCCAAGAATGTAGGCAAAAAGCACTAGGAGTACAGAAGCTGTAAAAAGGTGTAACAGGGGTAAAAAAGAAAAGGCAAAAATCTTCATGGCATCAGACTAATACCTAACTAACAGCACAACTCCAGCCTTTTCTTTTCCTTTTGAAACCCCCACTTCCCGTGGGCAAAGAGCAAAGGTAAGAATCCACCCTCATTCTTAACCTATCCCATGTACTACAGCTCAGTTGTTTTGCACTTGCTCCTCCTCTTCATTCCACGCAGGAATATGGTTATGTTTGCTTCTTTGGAAAAACCATATTCCAGCTTCAGGGCCCTGAGGTTTTAATGAACATCAGGAACAGACTTCACATTTCCAAAGCTGCCTCCCCCAGGTTCTCCTGGCTGATCACTGACACCCCGAGCCACGGATCACATCTGGGAATTGCCACATGGACATGCTGCCAGGTATCCAAGGTACTTGTCCTACAGATTACAGTCAAATCCCAGGATAAGCAAGTGCAGGTGTACAATGAAGTCCACTTAAAATGAGACTGGTCTCAGGTTTGGAGCAGAAGAATTCTGTAGTAAGATTTATGACCTTTAATAGGAACTTTAGAATAAAGAAAGTAACGTTTATGTAATGAAAACCATCTCTCTCTGAAGAGCAATGATGTGTTAACATCAGCAGAGCTGTGTTTCAGTGTTTTCTGTTTGCAATCCAGCACCCTGATTGTCACTTAAAGTTCATTAATTATTCTAAAAATGCCATTACCAAAATGCAATTGTATGCAATTTTTTAATCATTTTGTTCTGAAGGTGGCATTTCATCAATTTTTAAAGCCTACATTTTCCAGTAGAGCTTACCCTGTGTTCTTAGAATTACTCAATACATGAAAATACAAACATCAGTAATGAGCCCTATTAATGCAGATTTCACTTCAAGCTAACTTAGATTTACTTCACACAGTTAAGTGAGTTCATTTCATTGGAAAAAGAGATTCCCTAAAGGAAAAAACATCAACTACCGTGGCTGATATTGCCCAATACATCGCTGAAAAATAAATTCTACTGATTGGATTTTTTCATTTCTCCCTCCCCCAGCAGCACTTTTAAAAATACAGTCTTTTAATGATTGTTTAATTTTCATATAACTAGAATATAAATCCTTTACATACTGCTTTGCTGCAGCATAATGTCTCGTTTTTCATGGGAAAAAAACCTAATTACGTGGTTCACCGAATTGCCTGTGGTAACACATCAATTTTATTTACATTCAGAAGTTGGACTTGAGTTTGTTCTCAACACTCCAGTTAATTCCAAGCCCATTTTACACAATAGTTCTCCTGGATTCATTAGTAACACCTCACTCTGCTGGTATTGGGAGGGATTCCCAGCTATTGGAACCTTGCTTTGGATTTCCAGCGCTTTCCAGGCAGTTCCACTTCCACAGCACCAGTTCTATCCCACCTTAAATATCCTGGATTTGCTCTAAGTCTGGCCTTGCTGAAACAGTCCTGCCAAGGACCATTAAGTGTCCCTCCAGAAGGCAGCTGTTAATGTTGCCTCAGGAATACCAACTCCTTTTCCCACAAGAGCACCAGAGAAAAACAAGAACTGTTGTGTGGCCAATAAAACCTAAAGGTTAATTATTCAAAATTTCAACTATTTCAATTGAGCTGAGCTTACGTTTGGAAAGCAGAAAGATTATGAGGAAGCACGTGGATTCAGCAGTAGAGAATTTCTTGGCTTTGCCCTCCATCAGTGTCTTTCCTTCAAACTGTTTTCACAAGGTAATTTGTTGCAATCAACAGCAAAAGCTCCAAATTCCCAGACATGAACAAAATCAAGATGCTAATTCTTGAGTGATACAAATAAAATAAAATAACAGAAAGCATCAGGCTTTCTTACATATGGCCCTTTGGTAGATTTCAGATTTTTTTATAACTTTTGAGCCTTACATATGTCCAGCTGTATAAAGAGGGAAAATGCACTGTGAGAATGATCCAAGGAATATCCTGAGCTGGAAGGGACACACAAGATCAGTGAAGTCCATTTCTTGACTAGAATTGGTAATGAATTCACAAATGCTACATGTACTCACTGGATCCTGCTCTGAACACTGAGGTTCCCTGTTCATGGGGAGACAAAACCACTGAAGGAAAGAGGATTTAAGGCAAAGGTAACTGCAGTCAGAATTCCAAACAGGACACTCAGTTTTAATTTTTTTTTTAAACTACTCCCATAAACCAACTTCCAAGTAAAAGGAGTTGAAGTGGTGGGAAGAACATTTATTTTTAAAAGAAAACAAAACAAAATGAAGACATCTCACCCAGACACAATAAGGCTCTTGTCAACTTCATGTGTATAAAAGGAGTTGGCATTTTCCCATGAAGCAATTCCTTAATCCCAAATGATGGCATAATAACCTCATTTAATATGCCTCCTTAAAAGAAAAAGTTTATTTTGTCTAAGCTGAACTTCAACTGGCAATCACTGGACACCAATTACCAGTGTCAGATATAAGGGTCACGGAACAATTCTGCGAGCTGAGAAAGTAGGAATTCACTTTTCAATCCCATCTTCTTGCCAAAACAATGGAAAAGTCGAACTTTGTTTTCATGTCTTTGGGAATAATCTATGCTAGGCAATTAAGAATATGCAAATTACTTATCTTATTGAAAATAATCAAGCCAGAAACAGACTTTTCAGTAACTTAATATTCCAATAAAGTCTTCTGTCATAGGAACCTACTTGTTAATTCCACTCCGTGCTCAAGAACCGGCAATTAACCGTTTTCAGATTTCACTCAAATTATTAATAAGTGGTACTCAGCTGCTTGATATTCATTGCTGCTTTTTAGATGGAAAGCCTTCCAAAAGCCTTGCATTTCAGCTCCTTTATTCCGTGTTCGTGAGCTGCTTTTCCATGCCCTGGCTGCTCTCCTTCCCAGTACCACTGGGCATGGCAAGAGCTCTGGGCTTTATGGAGTTACTCAGGGTGCATAAAATTGTTGTAGTGCACATCCCATGCTTTCACCTAAGCCCAGGGATCCCAGGAGTAGCCTTTGGGTAAATCCAAGGAAGTCTCCAATCCAGCTGTAATGCAATTCCAGCAGCGACTCTCTCCCTTCCCATAATCTCATCCTAGAATGAAGACTGAGGAGCACTCTCGTTTGAACACCCATTTCATGGCAAGGGGGCTCAGTCTTCATTTCATGCATTGCTTCACACACTTAAAATATGTTTGAACAGACAGGAACATCTTCTCGTTCAATAATTAACGTATCTCACTACACAGAGCTTAGAACACACTGTAATTCCTGACAGAGCTCCCAATTGCAGAAATAACACAGTACCCTGAAAGAACCTTAACTAGACTCAAACTGAAATGGAAAGTAGATTTTTCACTGCTTTATTCTCTTTTACCTTAGCAGAACCAAAAAATATCATTTTTTCCAAGTTTTCCATTATTTTTCTTTTAATCCCTAAGAAATGCTGACAGACACCAACTACTAAACATTTACAGGTTAAACATTGACTTAATTTAGAAGACTTGACTGATAAATGCAAGTCTGAAATCTGGCAGTTCATAAGGGAGCATCAGGAACCCTTCCTTCCCAGCAGGAAAAAAACCGTCCCAGCAGGAAGAAAACCACCTAAGTTGAGTTCTGGGGCAAGTTGTTCTCCTCGAGACAGATCCTTTAAAACGGAGCTGGCCTGTTCTGCTTTCCTGTAGGCAAAAAATCAGCAAACTCCAGGTAGAGAAACCATAGCAGAAATTAATTTGGGGGTACAACCACGTGGGTTAATGTGGGTGCCTTGCACACAGCCCTTCCTACAGGCAGCATTTTTCCCTCCTCGCTTTTATCAGCGCCGGGGGATTACGGCTGCGCCAGCCCGATATGCCAAGAATTCATAAACAGGAACGAGCCAAAGCTCCGGGTTTTTCCTGTCACAGCTCAAATTTCAGCTACGTTTTTAAACTCACCAAGCTGCAAAGATCATGTACAATAATCTTTCAGGAAAGACTCACCTAATTAATTCAAGATAATCTATTCTTCATAAGCGTTTCCACCCAAAGTCTTACATTCTACATAGCAGAAAGTGAATTAGTGTCTCTTTTCTGGGGAAGCAGCTCCAGAAATTAATGGATCAAGGGCAATATATCAGATGGAAATCCCAAATACCTACCAGAATCAGTGAGTTCAGGCACACAAGCTACTAAACTGATAGAAGGATGCAGTTTTACTTAAAGAACTATCAAACAGCCAGAATTTATTCATTTTCAAGCTCCTGTCTCACATCCTGCCAGCTTTCCAGAGTCCACCTCCAGTGCTGTGCTTACAGTCACCAAGCTGTGTTCTCAGTAGCGGTACACATCATTATCCCTGCATTATCCCTGAGAATTCCAATATTCTGTACCACAGATGCAGCAGACAAACCTGAATATATCCATAAATCCAGTACAGAGATTACAAATTTACAGACAAAACTGCCAGAGAATCACAGAATACTCTGAGTTGAAAGGGACCCACAGGATCATCAAGTCCAGCTCCTGGAGTTGTGTAAAATGTCAGAGCAAAGTGCTCTTTGCAAAAGCAAAGGGGGGAACTGAGGAACAGATGTCCCTTCCCTATAACCCGTGTGGGACCCACAGGGTCCAGGGCAGGGGTGGGAGAAGAGAGAAAACCCAAGAGTTGAGTCTAAATTCTCTCTGATGCTCCAGATGGTATTTGGTCACCAAATGCAAATGAGAGCTCTACAACTTGCAAATCCACAACCTTCCTGTCAAAAACGCTGCCAACAGTCAGACACTCCCTCCTCTCCTTCCACTTCTTCTGTCGGATGTACAAGAAAATGGATTTATGGGAAAAGGTACCGTGGCTGGAACAGTTGCCAAACCTCTCCAGGCAGTATCACTGGGCAGCATTTATCCTCCAGAAAACAAAACCTCAACAAACTAAAGCACACTGAACTTTTTCAGACTTACAGAATCACTCCGGTTTTTCCTCACTCACTGACCCCACACCAATTAGCTTTTTCCACCCAGGACCAAATAAAGATCTTCAAACCCTCTTCCAGTTTTAAATGCCACCATGATAGAAACCAGAGAACCCCAGTTAAGGCTGGCAGGAAGAAGAAATGTAGGAGAATGTGCAAGAGACGCCTCTGAAGTTCCCAGCTGCCTGGCTAATCCAACCACTCCACTGATCTATAACTGCTCTGCAAATAATTGTCTTTACTTAATCTCCCGTGACAGCATTTAATTACCCACAGTTTTGGAAAGCTACTACATAAACAACTCTCCTCGTACCTCCTGTTTACAACCACTAAGTTGTTTTCCCTAGGACTATTTGAAATTCTTTTATTAAAGGCAGATTTGTTGTTTACCAAATCTTGAATGTTATAAAGGAACGCTTAGAGTTCATGAGCAAAAGTTTTTGAAGTGCTTCTGAAAGCAAAGCCTCAGTTTGGACTTTTCACCTGTTTATGAAAGCAGTATATATCATACAGCACGGGTGGAGTGACTCTGTTATCCAGAAAAATCCATAATTATAATTTAGACTTGAATTAATAAAACATAATATTTAAAAACTAAATTCTTTAAAATTTAGTGATTTAAAAATCACCAAATTATTTCACTTTCAAAGCACAAGTCCTAGGCAGGAAAAGAGAAATCCAAAACTTCATTCTTGATAAGAATTCATGATTTCATTAACAGCCATTATTCCCTAAAGTCAGAAGACATGATATGTTTTGGATAGTTTTGGACAATGTTTTGGATAGACCCTAGTCTTCCATTTGGATTTGCAGCATCACATCCTTGTGCTTCCTGAACATGTGAATACAACACAACAACAAAGCTCTGCTCAAGGAACTCTTTAGTCACAGTGACAATCCAACCTGCAGAACAGCATCTGAAGCCAAAGCAGCTCACTTCCTGAGCAGGTTATCCCAAAAAAAGCATCATGTTATCCTGGCCCAGCTGAGAGGCAAGGAAAACTCTGCTTCAGTAACTTTCCTATTTTCTGTTTGTATGCCCACATGGAAAAATCCTTTATATTTTCAGGAAGCTCATTTCAACTATCAAATACTTCAGTATTGTGGCCTGTTTATACAATAAAAAGCAGAATAAACTTGTTCCTTTTGCCTTGGGGCTGCACAAAACAGTGAACACAAACTGTGTCCTTTGTCCTATCTCAAGGAATCAATGGATATAAATGCCTTGGGCTGGCAGAATTTGAGGCTCAATATTTTGTCAATACGGATGTTTGAACTCTCAAATGTACTGAACAGA
>NW_008246061.1:1375262-1378772 GCF_000691975.1 Corvus brachyrhynchos
TTGAACTGTATCTGATAAGTCACTACAAGTGTTTCAATGTGCTTTTAATATAGAACAAGGAAATCTATCCTTGTAGGATTTACACACACGACAACAGACGAGTTTCAGATTTAATTCCACTTAAAGTTACTGCTCTGAAGGCTCCAGCCTGGATGCTGGAACACCTTGAGTGCTGTGTCCAGTTCTGAGCCCCTCAGTTCAAGAAGGACATGGAAGGGGCCGGAGCCCCAGGAGCGGCTGAGGGAGCTGGGAAAGGGGCTCAGCCTGGAGCAAAGGAGGCTCAGGGGGGACCTTGTGGCTCTGCACAAGTCCCTGACAGGAGGGGGCAGCCGGGGGGGTCGGGCTCTGCTCGCAGGGAACAGGGACAGGAGGAGAGGGAACGGCCTCAGGCTGGGCTGGGGAGGGGCAGGCTGGGCAGGAGCAGGAATTTCTGCATGGAAAGGGCTGTGAACCACTGGAAGGGGCTGCCCAGGGAGGTTTGGAGTCCCCATCCCTAGAGGTGTCCAAGGAACACCTGGACATGGCACTCAGTGCTCTGGCTGGGGGGTCAGGCACAGGTTGGACTCGATGACCTTGGAAGTCATTTCCAAACTAAATAATTCCGTGATTCCACAGAATTTTGAACCAGGCAAATAATGTGTGACAGTGATGCTCCTCTCTTTGCTACACCCTGCCCCACACTGCACCCAAGCAGGTTCAGCTGTCCATACATTTAAGTGGATTTCCATAGCAGCACCACTGGAAGCAGCATCACATTGTTGTAACCAAGATGTCAGATATAAACAAGCTCCATCAATTTACAACAGGAACAGAAGCATCACCTGCAACTCCCCTCAAATAAAAAGACACTTAAGTCCCATCTCCTGCATTTGAAATATTAAATAAACTATATTTCACTAAGAGAAAAGCATATATTATTAAAGCTTTGCTGGGTAAGTAGAAATATTACCCATCCCCTCATTCAAAACAGGTGCCTCATAAAAGATGAATGTCAGTGGAATGGCTCAGTGCAGCACTTGTGAGCCTTCTCTTTAATTATACATGCTCACAGGGCTACCTGCGTGCAACACACCCCAAGGTACTCAGGGCTCCGTATCTGTGATTTCACAGGCTCTGGTGCCAAATAAACAATCTGGCAGCCATCAGAGCAGGAACTTTGGAACAGTGCTTGGAACTGAAAAACAAATGAAGAGAAATGAATATACCATCACCCAGGACCAAACAGTGCAGGGTACAAGTGGGAGATAAGGGACAACTCAAGCACACCTGATAAACAAAATATTCTGTGTACTTGAAACGCATTTTATCACCAAGTCACCAGAAGGTCTAAAGGTCACGAGGATAAAAAAATCACTGCAAGAAACCAAGAAACTAGAACCTGATCCTTATGATTGGCTTGGATTTTTTCTTTTAACTACTGTTATTATTCCAGAACTGGTGAACTTCAGTTCTTTTCTTGCAAGACACAAAGTGAAAATGGAGGTAAAATTCATACAGCCCAATAAAACACCTTTTAGTTCAGACAAACTAAGTCTTGTCATAGCAACAATACACCACTGAAAAGAAAATAATATATAGTGGATATGGTCAAACCCAAACAGGACCACAACAGACAGAAGAAGCTTTATCATGTTAAGGCTCCACATTCTGGAGACTCTGAGGACGATCCCAGTTGCACAAAGCCCATAGTCACCAACTTATCCCCATCACCTTTGACCCACCTGCCCCTTCCTGCCTCCGATTCCACTCACTTGTTGCAACTTGCCTCGGATTATGTTCAAATCCTGCAGCACAACCAAGGAGCAAGTCCTGACCTCACGGATTTACCTGGGGTGCCGTGGAGTTCACCTGACTCTACAGGAGAGGTGATTTATTTCATCAGCTACTGCCTTATGCCAGAGCTGGGATTTTATTACTATTATTATTACCATCATCATCCTTTGAACTAGAATTTACTCAATTTTTACAGGTTCCACAAAAATCCAAGTCATGACTACAGGTCATGAACTCCTGAGTTCAAGTTTCCCTTCACATTTTATCTGCCACATCACTCACGGCAAAAAAAGTTAAATTTACAGCATTTTTGTTTTCCTGTAGGTCTTAAACCACAAATTACAACAAAATCACATATGGTAGCACGTTGAAGATTTAAATAAAGCTTCTTTTTCATTGGAAAAAATAGAACCAATTGAGAAATTTTGAAAAGAAAAGAGTGACTTACTGTGCAGCTCGCGGTGGATGACATCGACCAGGTTGGGCTCGTCCCCCCACCAGAATATCCAGAGCTCCTTGCAGTCGGGTTTGACGTCCCGGCGCCACACGCACAGCAGGTTGGCCTGCAGGCAGCGGATGAAGCTGAGCAGGATGGGATCATCCTGGGCTGGAGCTGAAATGATGGGCCCACAGTCCCCATGGCCTTCAAAATTGTACCTACGCCATTTGATGCCCGTGAGTTCAGCCTGTGGGAAACACAAAAGGAAGAAAAGAGTCAGTGGATCCCTCCATAATTTAGTTATATTCATAGTTTGTTTCATTTTCATGGTTAGTTCCTCAATTCAAGTTCAAAAACCCTCCTATTCAGATATTTTCCTTTATTCCCCTTCAAGGAAAAAATTTAGAAACAGCGCTGAATAAACTTGGCTTACACCTGCATTTAGGTTTTCACCACAGCCTGATTCACTTCTATTCATTTCTATTCTATTCATTTCCAGCAGCTTCATTCAATTTCTAACCTTATTGTTATCTTACTGTCATCTTACAAGTTAGAAAGGAAAAAAAACCAAACAGGGAGAGGGAAGCAGGCTCCTTCCCTACAGGCTGCTTGGTGGCCACGTGAGCTCAGTGTCAGCCCAGAAGTTGGCCACTTGAAAGTCACAAACAAAGCACCACAGGACATAAGAAAACCAGTGACTTGATGGAAAAGGTGAAACAATTTCACATTGTGATGTTACAAGTTTAGCAAATGGGCTTTTTATTTTTATTTTGCCCAAATGAACAAAAGCAGAATAAAGAAAGTTGCCATTTACTGTCTCTCAATCAGACAGAATTCTCCTATTAACCATCAAGGAAGAACAAAAAGAACAGATTTGCTATCCTGTTCGCCAGTCCTAAATGCACCCAGATATTTGGGAAAGGTTTTCTTTGGGCACTGCCCAGGCTCCCCAGGGAATGGGCACAGCCCTGAGGCTGCCAGAGCTCCAGGAGCGTTTGGACACCGTTCCCAGGGATGCCCAGGGTGGGACTGTTGGGGTGTCTGTGCAGGGCCAGGAGCTGGATTCAATGATCCTGGTGGGTCCCTTCCAACTCAGGGTGTTGTGTGATTTTGTGGTTTTCCTCCACTCCCAGTTTGCCCCACCCCTGTTGTAGCCTCCCCCTTTCTCTCTGCTGCCCAGCACAGGACAGGGAATACCCCCAGGACAGTCTGGCTGTTATCAAACACAACTGGTGTGTGTATACCCTGCTCACACAGAGGGCTTGTACTCTACTTTCCAACCTGTTACCACATTCCTG
>NW_008246061.1:1379725-1380061 GCF_000691975.1 Corvus brachyrhynchos
ACAGCCCTGAGGCTGCCAGAGCTCCAGGAGCGTTTGGACACCGTTCCCAGGGATGCCCAGGGTGGGACTGTTGGGGTGTCTGTGCAGGGCCAGGAGCTGGATTCAATGATCCTGGTGGGTCCCTTCCAACTCAGGGTGTTGTGTGATTTTGTGGTTTTCCTCCACTCCCAGTTTGCCCCACCCCTGTTGTAGCCTCCCCCTTTCTCTCTGCTGCCCAGCACAGGACAGGGAATACCCCCAGGACAGTCTGGCTGTTATCAAACACAACTGGTGTGTGTATACCCTGCTCACACAGAGGGCTTGTACTCTACTTTCCAACCTGTTACCACATTCCTG
>NW_008246061.1:1380121-1397872 GCF_000691975.1 Corvus brachyrhynchos
CTATTCCCTCCACTGCTTCTTTTCCAAGGTTCACACCTTCCCTTGGCTGCCCAGAAGCAGCCGGTGCTCGGCCCCAGGTGCTCCTGCAGGAGCAGCCAGCTGGTCTGCAGCAAGGAGTGCAAACCCTGCAGGGCAGCAGCTGCACCTCTGACAAGAGAGGGCACTGCCAGGGACACGGGAAAGACCCAGTGGAAACACTGACTGTAGGGATGAATTTGTACTCCAAAATAAGACCAAAGACTTGCAGTTCATGTATTCCTCTCATTTTCATCACCTGTGTAACAATATTCAACCCCTCCTCCAAAACCCAAATTCCCCGTCACACACAGAAGACTTTCCCTTTTCCAGTCCACAAACTTAGTCCATTTACAAGTTTAAACTCTAAAATTTACTTTTGTCCACCAAAGTACTTGGAAGGAACTGCCACTGGTTCAGAAGCTGGCTAGTTAACTGCTGAGGAGCTGAAGGTGATGCTCATCATACCAACAACAGAAGCAAAGAACCACAAGTATTTCTTGGATCTTGTAAATACATCCTCTGAAACAGCTCCACCTCATTCCTGGATCCTGCCTGGCACAGCAGGGCTCTGGCCCATGGCTACAGTTCCTGGGACTCTGCCTCAAGGACTATTTCCCCAAACACTGATTAAATTAAATATTGCCTATTTAATTGTCCTCTGAAGAGGCCTCACCAGGCACATGTCAATACAGCACTGCACTGGGACGGGGAAAAACCTATGGAACACTGAACAGCACGGAAATTGGGTTTATTGTTTGCAGGCCCCTAAATCACCAGGCACCTTCAGCTCCACAGGGCAGAAGGGACACTGCCATCCTGTATCCTGCCAGCAGGACACCAGTCCTGGATTGTCCCAGCTGGAGGCTTCCTACAGCCAGCACTGAGCTCTTGCACGCAGACAGAAATGCTGATCAGCCATCTAAAGGGTTGGGGGACTATGGAAAAGGAAATGGGAAAAGATAGTCCAGGCTGGCCAAGATGCACAGCCATGTGCCACCTTCCTGGCACAACAAGGACAAGGGAATGCAGGAAGAAGAGGCAAAATGGAAGAAGAAAAGTTATTTTTTGCACAGTAGGGTGCTGGAATACCTCACACACTAAATAACTGTCCAAGAGAAAGGGCTCCTCCAAAACATCTACATCTATTCTACATGGGTCCCCAGCTATTGCTTGGAAAAGGAACGGGCAGAGTTTCTGAAACAGGATCATGAATACAACTATGAACTACAAAACACCAAAAATTAGTGCCAGTACAGGCAACCTGTGAAAAAAATGATGTTAAATATTTGTGCCATAACCAGCTAAGAACATATGCTAAGTCACAAAGAGCATGGAACAGGAAGATGACAGAAACCAAAACCAAAAAAACCCAACTGAACAAAGGACTTCACCCAACTGCAGCACTCGCTTGAACCACACAGCAAAAGCCAGAGCTCAGCTGTTCCAAAGAGCAGAGAGGCTCCTGTGGCCTCCTGCCAGCTCAGAGGTATCACACCAACATCCCACCCAGAGCAGGGATGAAACAGTCAAGGAAAGCACAGCAAAACCAGCAGGGCTGCACCCAACTTAATTCTGCACTAACTCCTGGAGCCTGTAATTCTGTGGACTGTGAGGAATGATAAACTGCTAACCTGGATCACACCAGTGCCCACCCACACGGAGGGAGA
The DNA here is from genome assembly GCF_000691975.1 of Corvus brachyrhynchos. Taxonomy (NCBI): domain Eukaryota; kingdom Metazoa; phylum Chordata; class Aves; order Passeriformes; family Corvidae; genus Corvus; species Corvus brachyrhynchos. The sequence continues at coordinate 1,381,807 of NW_008246061.1, forward strand.
CTCCGGAAAAAAGGGAGAGACAAGTCCTGGGGGGTTGGAGTCAGCAGCAGCATTAAATGAGCTCTCACACATTGTTTCCCAGTCCAGGTTGCAGAGATGTGGTTCAGCACATGTACTTGGATATGTCTGTTTCTGTTTAAATTTTTAATAGGTAAGCACCAATACCAATCCCTCAGAACTTCAGGATTGTGTCCTCATGTTAATTAAAACTGAATTCAAAAGGAGATTTGAATCCTGAAGGGATACACAAGAGCGGACTACACCCAAAACACTTACACACATTCTACGCCTCTACTGATGTTCTGTGTAAAGTGTTTAACACACTAGAGGGAGAAGATCTGCATCCGCAGGGGGGGTTATTTACATTAATTGCTTTAAACAAGCCAACAGCCCTGGTTTGAAGAGGCCTCCATCTGTAGCAGAGTTTGTACAGACAAGACAAGCAGTGGCCTATGGTTCTGGGAAGTGCTCTGAAGAGCCAAATGTGGTTTCACTTGTGCTTCATCGGCAGTGAGCACAGGCTGACCCAACACAGCCTCCTCCTCAGCCCCAGACACGCATCTCCATGTCCCAGTCTGGATCTACTGGTCATGGAATCGCTGGGTGAATGGGATCACTTCACCGATTTAAACAAGGGAAACAAAGAGAAAGACAAACATTTCCAGGCTCAGCACCCTGACAGCTCATCCTGCAGCCAGGGAATCACCGAGCAGCCAGGAGGGGGAGTGGAGGGGGATCTCCCCTGCCAGGGACAGCTCCAGTCAGATCAAACACAGCCCTACAGTGCACCCAGACTGCAGCTCATGTACACCTCAACTGACAGGAGCAAGCACCGGTGCCAGAGCAGGCCTGGCCTGGCTGCCTTCCCTGCAGCACTCAGCTGCTGCTCAGACATTCACACTGAGCTGGGCTGACTCAAACCCAGAAGGGTTGGATTAAACGACTTTTTCCTCTACTCAGATCAGTCCCCACACCTGATTCATTAAGCAGCCACAGAGATGCTTGTACCGGGAAGTCTGAGGACAGCAAAGCAGGTCAGGGAGGGCAGAGCTGCTCTGATTAGTAAAACTGCTGGTTTGAAAGCAGCCTCAAACACTGAGACAGAAACCAAAATTGCCAACCTGAGGACAAAACTGTGAACATGCTGTTTAACTCACAGCTGGCTAGAGATGAATGCAGAACAAAGCAGAACTCTTGCCAGGTGATGTAATCTACTGTGTTTCTTGCATCTCTTCCCATATGCACAGTCTTGGCTTATTGCAATTGCTACAATGTTTTTAAAACTAAAAAGCCTGACAAAAAAAAGGAACTTACAAATACTTATTATTATCCAACACTGTTAGCAAATCATGCATTAAATGAGATTTTTGCTTTGGTTTATAAAGGAACGTGTCATGGAGGACTGTGCTGTGAAGGGTTCAACTGCTCAGATAAGAGGGGCTGTTTTGAAATGAAGTTTTTTTCTAAATTCAGCTAACTGCAGTTGGACACAGAACATTTGTGAGACGCCAGTTCTAAATGCACGGGGCCAAGCATGTAAGGAAACAGAGAAATTGGATCACGAACAGTAATACCCAGACCCTTCACTAGCATCCAACTTCTTGCAGAGCAATTCCCAAGACACAAAAAGATCTGTTTCTGATGTTTTCAAAAGCAGCTGTCAGGGTAGAAGAGGTTGTTCAAATTCCATACAGGCATCCAAAACCACCCAAAACATCCCCAAGAAATAGGCACTAATGAAAACAGTGCATTGCCAACGTCTTTATTCAGATGCACAGCCTTAGAGAGAACATCACAGAGTGCCTTGGAAAGGGACACAAACTCAGGTTTCAGTGACCATCATCACACCCTGCAGAGTGAAACAGCCTCAAAAGAGATGAGCTGAGAGTGTTCAAACCTCTGATCCCCCCTGCACATACAGAGACAAGCAGAGAGACACAGAGAGCAAATTAGCACTTTCTTTCACACCCTGCTGCCCTAAATACAGACACCTCCACATGTACCTGCCACAGCTCAGGGCTCCAGGACACCATCCACCACTGTGAAGTCCTAGGAGACAGAAAACCTAAGCTTTCATTCTTTTCCCCCCTTCAGGCTTAAATCAGAATAATAGGCAGCCTGGGAGGGTCTTCTGCTGATCTCATCGTGCTCCACTCCGATTGGTAGAGTTTAGGCTGCTAAAAATCACAATTCCCCAGTAACATTTCACAGTGCACGACTTGGTGCTGGTGTGCTCCCAGCAACCCTGAAGATATAATTAGTGCTGGGTAGCCTCTGTGACTGTTTTCCTCTTCTGCAGCCCTTGCACATGGAACACAAACAAACCCATCTTCCACCTCCTCTTTTATTTCCCATCTCCACCAAATGCTTTTTGGCCTCTGTTTTATGGGAAATGGACAGGCCAACTCTAAATTAACTTCTCCAGATCGCTTGAGTAATTCCACCCATTTTAATACACAAAGCTCCCTTGGAGAGATTATTCAATAATATAGACACAGCAGAAGGAGAAAGAGGGAGAGCATCAAAAGTTTGAGAATTTTTTTGGTTTTGGCCGAACCAAACGTAAAGCAGGGTTATTTCTGTACTGCTTTGTGCTTCTCTACGTTAAAAACAATGACTAAAACTAGATAAGTGTGTTATTTTTCCTGCTTCATATGGTACAGAAAAGTAAGAAAAGCTAAGACAGAGTCAGGCTGCAGAGTGTAGAAAATCATTACTCTGGTACTTTCAAAATAAGAAGGATATATTTGAAAGGAGGTAAAATCATACTGTGAGTAAAAGAAGCAGGTATCCATCACACAGGCCCTCAGCTCCAACCCTGATTTCTCAAAGACTTTCAACATGGCAGCGCTCAGGTCATTTTATTTTCCACACTTCTCCAATTTGAAACAAAACAAAAACCAAGTATAGAAGTACTTCCCAACTGCCTGCCCAAAAGGTGCCACTCAGACAAATTCAGGTCTGCCCAGTGCTTCAAACATAACTTTCTTTAATGGTCTTAAAAAAGATGCAAGTAATATAAAAAACCAAACCACACCGTCATCACTTCCACAAATACATTTCAGTTAAAGGGAATATAAAAGCTTTCACCACATGTCCTTCTAACCAAGAAGAAAATGTTGAGCTGCCCAGGGTACCTTAAAACATTGTATTTACCAGCCTCTGAAGTTAGGCTCAGTCTAAACGATTTCTCTAATCTAGAATTTTGTTTGCTTCTACGTAGGAGAGTAGTTGCTAAGTATCTTTAGTCTCTGATTTATGCTTCAAATTGGAACATAAAGCATGCAAATGCCATATATATGTTGGCCAGTTTTATTAGAGTCTCATCTTGAGAGCTTCATTCAAGTAAGTAGCTATTCTGAAGCCACCAGAGACTCATACTAAGGACTACTCACATGAGTGAAAATCTGCATAAGAAAGCCCTTAGTTCAAAGTCCAAGAATTTAAACTGTAGTTAAAGGTGCCATGGGAATTACACCACCATTTTAATTAAATGCTGTAAGATCTTGCAGACAGACTCAAGATTAGCACCATCTGTTTTGGTTACAGTGTCTCATTTCACTACATCATCCTCACACAGCAACGAAATACCATTGCACACTCCACTCCAGCCATTTAAATACCAGATAAGATTTATGTCATGTTGATACACTTCACCAGGAAGGAAGGACAAAAGGACGAGGACAGTGGGACTGAAAACTACTCTGGAACAACGTGTTGCTTGTGGGGGATGCAAGCACCACCCCGTCTCACAGTGAAATGAAGTATTTAGTAACATCTGCCTAAGTCCCTGTCAAGTGAATGGAAAGAACAGAGGAGATTGCTTAACTAAAACATTTGCTTTCTTCACAGCTTTACAGTTTGTACACCCTGAGAGAGGCTCCTATTCCCACAGCACAACTGAGCAGTGCCAGCACCTGTCCCCAGACATTCCCCCTCTTTTCTCCCTTGACTAGAGCTCTCTGGGGTTTGAAAACCCACAACAAACTGACCACCTCAGCCCTGTGGAGTCTCCTGAAATCAGATCATTCCCTCAACTACATATTAACATTCTCCTCTTTACGCTTTCCATTTTAAAACAAGCAGGGAATGGTTTGTGTTCCCTTCCCTCAGGGCTTATCCCTTCTGCCCCTGGAAGAGGGAGGGATCACATGGCAGTGCAGAGGCCTTGCATGCACTGAATGAGCTCCAAAAAGACATTTCTGTGAGGCCAAGTATTGCAATAACTGCACAAAGTCCTCCAAACTTGCTCTGAAATCAAGAATAGACAAGAAATAACACTTTACAAAATAGCTGATTCTGAAATGGGCATCCCATGGCCAACAAAAACACCGTGCCATGGTCTGTGCTTCAGAGCCCAGCGCTCAGCCCCAGCCCTCTTAGTATGCAACTGAGCAGCAGCAGAATGACATGTTTGACTTTAATCCTCTCCCTGCATAAGCACACAGTCAAGTGGCTGGAAAAAAAGGGATAAAGGGCAGCCACTAACAAGCTTTTAAAAATGAAGGATGAAAAAATTACCTTTTTTTTTGGTTGTTATTCCTTTGCTCTTAAAACCAACGTGAAAGTGAGCACGCCAGTGCATGCAGCACATGTGCCTGGAAGAGTTTTGTGCTGGATAAATCCCTGCACTCCATGCTGCCTCCTTCCCTCATGCTCCCTGGAACAGATTATTGAAATGCTCCTACTCCAGAGCTGTTTGTGACAAGCAACAGTGTCAGGGCGTTTGTGTGTCATCTTTTATCTTTGCCAAGTCTCAGTGAAGGATTTAGCTGTAACCAAAATCCTATTATCAGGTATCTCCCGGATGGACTTCTGTACCTGGGAACATCTGAGATCCCATATCACAGTACTGAGGACCAGAAAACCAAGGCATTTCTAAAATAATACAGTCCACATTACTAAAAGCCACAAACTAACAGCATGAGCTGTTATGCCTAAAAAGTAAACAGCACTGACAGAAATGAGGTATTTTTTCTCCTTCTCCCCAACATCAGGGTGATTCTGCCCATGTGGGAGAGGAGGCAGCCAGGAAGATTAATTGCTTCTTTTCAAAGAAACAAAAGTCAGACCCATCTCAAAAAGAATTTGAGGTGGCAACCAAGTACCACCTTTCCCAGTGGAAAACATAAAAGCACTCCAATACTAATGCTTAAATTTCAGCAGCTCTGGCAGATGCAGGAGTTACCAACAAAGGCTTTTTGAGTGGCAAGCACAAAAGAAAAAGCAATCTGGTAAAAGGGCCCAAATTACTGATATGGATCCAAACTCTCACAGAATTTCAAGGTTAAATACTAAAGTAGATGACTACAATCAAACACAGCAGAAGGAAAATGAGCACACACTGACACACTGAAAGGGAAAAAGTATCTTCCTCTAGTCCACTGCAAAAACAGGTTGGCAAAACAAAACCAAATGTGAGAAATGCCTATGAAAGAAACAGAAGGTGACACAGAAATTGAGGCCATTATAATTCACCTGTAGCTCTGCACCTTCATCACAACTACAGCTCTTGTTTCACAACATCAAAACCAGAATAATTACAGGAATGGTCAAAAAATATATATTCCATACAGTAAAAAAATCATCCAAGGATTAAGTCTGGTTGGTTTACAAGAGGGAAACTGAGGTTCTCTAGAGAACAGCCACTGGTTTTCTTCCAGATATCAAATTAAATTAGCAGAACCCAGATTCAAACCAAAACGAGGTGGCTGAAATTTTTGTATCAGGACAAAAACTTGTAGACAATTTCGTAAGTACATAAGTACATAAAACATCTACCTGCTTCAAGAAACCTCTCAACCAAATACACAGAGAGCCTGGGAGATTATTCAAGGGAAGTGCAACTACATCCACTTCAGCAAATCCAGCAGGCCAGACAAACGCTGGCCACCACTGAACAGGACACTTGTGCAATTATGATTCCACAAAGCTGTTCCATGCCCTGCCATTTAGCCAGGCACCAAGAGGTACCTTGGAAATCTCATCAGCACACAGAGAGCAGTCAATGCTCACCCTCAGAGCTGCCATCCTCAGCCAGGACCCAATGCCCCCAGAAAGCAGCTCCAGCCATTCAGGACTAACTGCACAAACTCTTAAAAAAAAAATCATTATAAAACAAAAAAGAATTAAAGAGGAAAGTTTTAAGAAAAGACTTTTGAGTTAGATCAACATCTTCCACTTTCAGTGAAGGCTTTGGTTAGCAAACCTCCAGCCCTCAACCGATCCAGCTAATTCAGAACACGTTCCACACTGGTGCCTGGCTCGGCAGCTCCCCTCCACTGTCAGGGCTGTAACCCAGTCCATCAGAGGTGGGAAAGGATAATGTGATAACCGTGGCTGGAAGCCAAAGGGCTGAGACTCTGCCATCACTTGAAAAGATACCTTCAAGCCCAAATTATTCAGGACACAACCATAAGGAAACTGAAGGATGACAGCAGCACTGACCCAGGTCAGCGTGGGAGTGAGACTTAGCCAGGCACTTCCACACACACGTCCTGCTGGCTCTTGCACCAACACAGCCACACAGAATGGGAAGCTGCTGTGCCAGAATCCCATCACCAGGAGCGAGAAAGGGAAATGGGAAAGCCAATCTGCACAACAAAACAGAATAGGCAGGAATCTGGGGTTCAGAGGATGCACAAAACCTACCCATGTCCAAACATCTACCCAGCAAAGCCACGGCAGCCAACAGCATTTAACAAGGCATGACTGGGCTTGATTTGGTTTGGGTTATTATCGGGACAAAGGGAAGAAGCGGACTTGATCTTGGAGCCCTTTTCCAGCCTTAATGATTCTACACGGAATGAGGCTTACCCATGGCAGAGCTGAACATTTACCCCTGCAGGCTGCATGGAAGCACACAATGCCTGGAAGCAAAATGCCATCTCCAAGATGAAAGACAGAAGGAATTGAAGAAATTCTTTTCATATTACCAAACCCTGGGTTTAGGTAGTGACCCACCCCGCAGGTCAGGTCACAGACACTATTTTACAGAAAGGCAACTCTGAGTTCTCCATCACTTTCAGTCTCTTCACAAAAGGGAATCAAGTATATTTTAACTTCTGAGTAGATGGTTGAGAACAGATAATAAAATGAAAACTACCACTGCAAACTTCAGTAGCACACAAAAAAAACCAAATAAAGATGCAACTTGCCAGCAGCCTAAGTATCCCGCCCTTGTTTTCAGACAGGGTGAATGATGAGGTATGCAAGTCCCCTTCAGGAAGAATCAGAACTGGCTGCCTATTTTCCAAATTTAAAAGTCCCCTTTCAGAGAAAGCTGGACTACAGAAAAGCAGTCCAACACATGGAAAAAAAAAAAAATGACAAAAGCAAATCTGCAAGCAAACAAAGGAATCTTCTCTATTCTTCCCAACTTTAACTTTCTTTTCTAGTTTTTTTTTTAACTGAAGGAGGAAGGAAATGTCAAACATCAGAGTCATACAATAGACTATCAGATGTTTCCCAAACCAAGTAATTTGACATATGGGCAGAAAGAAACGGGGGGGAGGGTGGGCTGGAGGAAGTAACAACCCGAGCAGAGTAAACTTTGGCACAGTGAGTTAAAGAATGCAGTTCCCTTTCTTCCATTACACAAAAAGCTGCACCGAGGACTCGGAACATTCCCGTGCCCCACATCTGAGCAGCACAGCAGCCCTCATGGGTTTACAGCTGTGTCTGCCCCTGCCCTGCCCAGCAAAGCTTGGTTTTAACCCGTGTCCATCCCTGCCCGGCCCAGCAAAGCTCGGTTTTACCCCTGTGTCCATCCCTGCCCACCTCGCTCCCTTCCCAAAGGGGCCCATCCCAGGCTCCTGCTCTGGGACAGGGGGGCAGGGACAGCACAGGAAGCCCAGCCCCGGTTCTTCATGCCTGTCCTCACCACTGACACCCAGTAGTGCCCAGCTTGTCAGGAGCAGCCAAAATCCCTCAGCCCTTCAAAACCCACCACCTGCAGAATCCTGGCATATGAGTCTTCTGTAACATGGAAAGTAGTAAATAAAGCCACTACATGACTGGTCACGTAGATTCACTTTGCCAGCTCTCTCACTGTCATTCCTGCAAAGAGAAGAATCCAGCACCTCCTGCCAGAAGGGAATTACAGAAATTCACAGAGAGCTCCAGTCAAAATTTTATTAAAATACACATGGAAAATTAAATAACCAGGAACTCTGGGCCAAAAACTGAAAGCAGCTCTTTCAGAATAAAGTAATTTAACCAATTAACCTTCTTTCTCAGCAAAGAAATTATTTTTTTATAGAAATACTTGACATGGCCACTACAAGATATTCATGGAATTAATTTTGTGTCTCACCAGAGCCACCTACAAATTCAGTAACATTGTAGACACACATGAAGCGAGACTCATAAAAGTCCAACACTAAGAGACTGCAGATATATTAAACTAGGTTTGAAAACTTCTTAGTAAACCAGAGACTCCTATAAGTAAAAAGTCACAAGTCTATAATGTAAAAAACCAACACATTTTGAAACTTTTGTCTCATAGCTGTGAATGCATCCTTATCAAAAACTGGAAGTTTGCCAATGCCTGGTCAATAGGTAAAGAAGAGTTTTCCTTTAAATTTTGCTTTCAATCCTCTGTTTTCACAAAATATTGTATTTTATGGGCAAATATGGAGTCATAAGAACAGGCAACCACAAGGCCCTGACCACAGCATAGCTCTTTTAAAGCTAAGAGATGAATGAAATAAAGTTTTACTGAACAAGCTTTAAATTTCCTTCTCTAAGACATGGATTGTGGTTACAAAGCCACTTTGATCTCCGTTCAATCCACACCACTGCCAAAACGTGGCGGGGAGAGAGGAATGAGGGGAACAGAGCTGCCTTGGGAGAGAGAAGGGGGAAAAGATTTTCACTAGGTCAGTTCCACACGCCAGGCTTAAACATGAATTTATGAACCTTTCTGGAATCACCAAGGCATGGAAGAAGAGTGAAGGGGGAGGGAAATAAATGAAAGAGGGGGAAAAACCCCAAACTTTTTCCTCTGTAATTATAATTTTCATAAACAAGAATACACAAAGCTGCAACACTGGCTGATTAAAGAAAGCTGAGGCAAGTGCCTCACGAGAAGTGATACAAAAATACATGTGTCATATCTGATTACTTTTGTAATTTTAGAAGCCTGCCCATTTTTCTCCATTATCATAAGCTCATTAAATACTTTCCTTAATATAGGGACAAGGTCACTGTGTACGTTTGAGCTCATCTGTGTTAGTCACATAAATGTAAATATTGCCTCAGGGCACCTTATACAACAGCACCACACAATAAAATTCCCCATCTCAAAGAAACAAAAGCGAGGATGCCACTAAAAGCTCCAGCCACATTTCCACATGCACTGCTGCAATGCTGCTCATGGATTAAACCACACATGACTCAAGGAGAAATAACGTATTTTTACAGACTGGAGTAGAAAGTGAGAGTCAGAATTCATCAAAATTAATCAAAATTCACAGCACAAGCCAAAGGAAAGACTGCTTAAATCTTTTACATTTGTGAGTAAAGCAGCTCCTTACTACGTGAGGAAATGCTGAGAACTCTCCTCTCCCGCTGTGAAGAGCTGAACTTCCTCCCTGCTATCAGAGCGGGTTCTGCCCAGCCCTCGTTATCCCGTTGCAGTGTTGGGATCACACTAAGGCACAGCTCTGTACCGAGCAGGGCCACAGCAGCAAACACCACAAGCTGGCACTGCCGGTACCCCGGGCCCCTTATCCCTGCGCTGTGCGCTTGCTCCGCTACCGCGTGCACAGGGAGCCCAACACCGGCTTTTAGTCACACGCTGAGGTCTGCAGAGCAGAATATTTTTATTAGCTGGTTTCTCTTTAAAACTACCAGTGGATGTCAGGGAACTCAAGGAAAGAGGATCTATTTTTAAAGCCATACTTCGAGCTCAAAATGAAAGCAGGGGAACAGCCTGGTCTGAGGAACAAAGATGCCCCCGTGTAAACACACACTCCTTATAAGCAAATCTTCTGGATTTGGGTTGGGATCTTCTGTTGGAAACACTTGTGCACTTTTAAAACTGGCAAGTTAATACTAAAACAAGCATGTTTTCAGTCAGAGCAGTATTTTTGCTTATTATTTGTGTTACTATGGCACCAACAAGATGCAAATGCCACCGTGCCAGACTCTAGACAACGAAGTGCACGACTCACCCACAGAACAGTAAATGAACACACACAGACTCCAAAGTTTTGTATAAACTACACTTGTCAGCCTTAACAACAGTGGGAACAGCCCAAGCATCTATCCAGTGTTACTGGGTTGTCTAGAGGATCCCGCACAAGCTCAGGAAAAGGGGTTTTAGAGGTCTGTGGACATCAACTGTCACCTTCCACAGCTACGATGGAACACACAGAAAAAAACAAAGGACATAAATTTATAATGAGGTGATCCTGGCGTACACTGGAGCCAGCACTCAAGGAAAAATGAAAGGCAGAGAGGGAGCAGGTGTAACAGCAGGGAGACAATGAAGGAATGCAGCAAGGTGCCAGCCATTCCAGTCACAGGATGTGACAAAAAAATTTGTAGGCACGTTCCTGCTCCGATCAGAGCAAAACCCAAACGCTGATGAAAGGGATCTGCCACAACTAAGGATGTAAAACTGGACTGGGCCAGATGAGGACGTGGGTGCAATTCCATAGAGAGATCAAGCAAAGTGGAGACAACAGGCTTACTCTCACCCAGTGAGCAGGAAGCTTCGAATCAGCCCAGGTGTTCACCCCATCACAAAGTGCAACAGCCCCCTAACGCTGATGGGGCTTGGTATTTAAAAGCAGTGCATCTGCATACACACAGATCCTTTCATGTCATGCTTCTGAGAACAAGAGAGATTAAAAAATTAAAACAAAATCCATAAAGATTCTTTCTTCACCAAATGACCGTTACTCAAGTTAACACACTCGGCAGATATATCTCATATGCACCACGCTTATTTTTTCCACCAAAGATCAAAACCTCCAGTTCCTTTAGATTTTCTTCAAAAGATTGCATTGTCCAGAAGGAAAATAATAGAAGAAAGAACTTTTAATCCTATCCGTAGATCTTTCTTTACTCTTTCATATGAAGAAGCGCTCTCAGAAGAAGGCGAAAAAATTCAAGATCAAATGAGTCAGGGCAGGGAGGGTATTTGAGAACTGGGGTTATGATGTCAATTCTCTATTAAAAATGTAGAAAAATAGGAAAATTTATTTCCAGATAGTGTTACAGTAAATTAAAATTATTGTTCCTAAGGTGCAGTTACCTAGGACTTTTTTGAATACATCAGGCTAACATTTGAGTATTTTCTTTATTATGTTGATATCTGGCATACCACCAGACTCACAGTGCCACCAGAATCAGGACACAGTCTCTGGGGAAGAATTCCCAGCCCCAGGACACATGTACATTCACAAGACACTCGAGATTTCAAGGAAACTTCACTCCAATATTTCTCAGTGATTAGCTTGGGCACGCTTACTCTGAGCTGCAAACGTCATCCCCGCACCCCCCATCTTCTTTGGGAATATTCCAATAAGGTAGGTTATCCAACAGATCCCTCAACTCCCCTTCCGGAGCTGGGCACGCTGGCTCAATGTCACTGTCCCAATCTCTTTGCAAATCTGGGTCTTTTCTCTTCAAACCCTCTCCCTGGCACGTCCCATTAAACTGTCAAATACTCTGACAGGACATAATAAAAACCTTACCACTGAAGTGATTTAAAACCTGAAATAATCTGTTATTAGCAAGAAGTGAAAAAGGTTTCTAATGTCATCTCTCTGCTTCTGTCTTGTTACCTAATAAAACTCAGGATAACTAGAGAATCAAATACTTTTGCACAACTTGAGAAGTTAATTCCATTTCTTAATTATTTATGCACGTAAATTCACACCTACATAAAATTCCAAACAAGCAAGATATCCACTGCGAGTGCTGTAACATCCAGCATGCCCAAATCCCACTGCATTTATGAAAACACAAGCAAGGACTACTGGTTAATTCACTACTACTGTAGGCATTGAGCAATCAACATTTACTATGAAGTCCTTTACGGACAATTATGCAACACCAAGGAGTATCTCACAGCAGCCTCTGCAACCTTCACTTTCTGATGCCATGAAGAACCTTTAGGAGAATAATCCAAATGCCACCTAAGGTTGCTTTAATTCCTTTTATTTTATTATGGAAACATCAACAAAACTCCCTGATCAAAGGGGACAACTTCTGTTCCTGGATGTGAACTACAGAAAGCAACAGCAGTGACGGCCTTCCCTGCTTGTAACTTTGCCTTTGAACGGGAGCAAACACAATTCCCACTGCCTGGACCCTTCTGGCAGCTGGTTTCTGTAGGAATGCACTTATACGAGAACAAGAGACATCTTCCACAGCAGCTTCTATAACCTCGTCTCACTTGCCAAGAGCACAATTGTGTCTTTTCCAAGATGAAGATTCCTACAGCACCAAATCTTTCTACCCCATGAAGGCTCCACCAAATTTCAGGCCATTCCTGACACCCTTGGCTGTACTCTTTCCAGCTCCACTATATCCAGTGTTATGCAGCTTCACCCCAATTTCCCGAGACTGACTTGTGCCTTTGGATCCACCAGGGCAGCAAAGCCAGACAGTTGAGGAAACATCTTCATGCAAGCCCTCGCTGTCATATGAGTAACCCTTACTCACAGGAAAAGTCCAATTAATTTCAGTAAGACTACTTTTATGATTAAGGATTATTCACAGGAAGACTGCTTGCCAGCTGGGGCTGAAGTTTTAATACAAAGCATATTACCTCAGAACCTTTTGTCTCTAAATAGTTATTAGACAGCTCTTAATTAGTATTTAAACAAACTGGCCATTACAATGGCTTATTAAATACTGTTTATCAAAACAGACATTCTTTTCAGAAGCAGCAGCAGACATTTGGACTACAGCAAAAACAGAGTGAGGATAAATATCATTTCTCCTACTGCTGTGCTAGGAGCAGCAAATTCAGACAGAAAGTGTATTTTTAATGAGCAAGGCTATTATACCCAGCAGATTAAACAAGTTATTATTAGAGGAGTACTCTGATGACAAAGATGCAAACTGGCCCTTACATCACCATACTGGGAAAGGCTGCACACTTAGAGCAGGACTCGGGATGCCTTTGTGCAGGCTGGCTGGGGGTTTTTGCCTGACAGAGCACACCAGCATTAACCCATTTGAGCCGTGCTGGACTCCTGCTCTGCTGGAGAGCACCACACACACAATGGTGCTGCCAAGGGCTGCAGTCCAGAGGGACATTCCATGGAACCCAGCTCTGCCAGCCCAGCACTGCCCCCAGCACCTGCACAGTCAAAGGTAACTTCAAAGCCTTCGTTTCAGACCGTGCCCTCCCCTCAGGTGACACATTCTGAGCCCAGGGCACCGAGGGCCTCCACACTTTCTGGACATCACTGATAAAAGAGAATCAGTTACTAGAAGCTTTTAGAAAACAGTTCCCGTTAAAAGATTCAGAAGCAGCAAAGGCTCCAAACCTCTCTAGCGTTTCTACAGTCGACAGGAAAATAGAAATCATGAATTGTTAAACCAACCCAAATCCACCACAGCAACCAGACAGAGCTGGCACAGAGCTCTGGCTTCTCCAGGGCACGGCATGCATTCCGGCTCCACAAAACAAATATCTGTGGCAAGAAAGATTATTTAACCATGAACAAACGGTATCATGATAGACTGTAATTATTTCAGAACTGCAATTCTCCAGTCACAAACATTTCTTGGGATTCACACCCAAAACAAAGCCTACAACTGAAAAGCCCCCAATTTCTAATAGCAGAATCAATTTCCCAAATATTTGTAATCTACCTCACTCCTAAAGAATGAATAGATTCCTACCAACTACTGATTTAGATTTTGTTCTGTTACACTGAAGAAGTAAATGATTAGCAAAAGTTTCTCTAACTACTAATCCAGACTACTGTAGCTTTAACACTTCATAAATTTTGAAATTAATATGACAATGTGAGGTTAAAGGGTCAGTGGTGCTGGCCACGTATTTCCAGTCAGTGTTTCTGTTTTCAATATCTTTCATTGATACTTAAATCCCAAAAAACACTAACACAATCTAAAGTAAATCTTCCTAATAGTTTTCACATATGCTGTATTTAAAAAAAACCTACTACTTTATTCCTTCTTTTTTTCCAGAGCCAGAATACAATAAAAACAGAGTTTCGTACACAGCACCACATTAAGGTACAGATACCTCCCACAAAATTACATGGGAGATTAAAGGGTTGCACATTAAAGTCATTATTATTAAAGCCACTTGCAAAAGAATTTCGTTGAACTTATTTCAGTGATATTACACACCCATTTAAAATTGAACATTTCCCTAGCCTAGTCAGGTGGGGGAAAAAAAAAAAACAACCAAACCACAATAACTATGAAATAGCTTCACTTTATAATTTATGCTAATTGCATGCCAACAATTATTTTGACCAGTGACAGATTCGCAGATTGCAACTGCAGGAGAAGTTCCGCCTCTCCAAACACACGCTCCAGTCTGCATTAATGAACGGGGACTTCACAACCCTGCGAGGAGCAAACCCTCCACTGCCTCCCTCCTACAATCAGATACGATTGTTCCCTTCACGCTTCCCGATTTATTTTCCTCCCTGGCAAAGAGCAGCGTAGTCAAAATCACCATAACAATCCCTCAAATCACCTTTCCCACATCTCGATACACAGGGCACTGCTACATATTTATCAATATTACCAAGTGCCTTCAAACAGAAGCACCGATACAAACTTACATAACGTAGCAGTTCAACAAAAAGCCAAAGTAAGAAATGTATCATTCTCACAGAACAAGCTCTGGGCCAGTTTTCCAGCAGTGAAAGACTTCGGCTCTTGTCCCAGATTCTTAAAAGGTACGAGCAAAATAAACGCCAAATACATATAGATTTAAAAAAAAACAACCCTGAGACAAAATAACAAGTATGCTATAGTAAAGTTAAAAAGCATAAAACAAAGAGCTTGGTCATTTGCATTTCTAAGTAATTTCCTTTTTTTTCCTCTCTTAATTTTCATAAGGGAGCTAAAAACAATCTCTTCCGTTCTGTCAGAAGAAGAACATATGCACCCACCTCCAATTCTGGCAGAGCTCTGCTGCGGGGAGGGGGCACCCACCACAACCCTTTCACACATGCTACCCCCAAAGTTGCATCACAAGGTTTTAACTCCACCACACCACGCACTGATCAAGTCCCTCCTCCCCTCCGACATTATCCTTGTAGCCCTGGAAGGCTCCCGATGATCCAGCAGCCCTCTCGCTCACTCAGCTGTTGCCCAGCCAGAAGGGATAATGTTCCTGTGCGTGCCAGATAAAATAAAGCAAGGTATTTCCAAATGACTTTGCCATTACACATAAATTGTTTTCGTATTTTAAATTTAAATTGCCAATCTACAGCTAGCCAAAACTGATACCGTAATTTCTGCAACATTAAACCACGCAATCCACGTCGGAAGTTCCCAGGGAGATGGGCAGACGGTATCTATGCAAACAAGCCGGCACACTACTGTCAGCCGCCGTTCTTCAGAGAAGAAAAAATTCAAAGGTTTGGGTTCGTTTCTTTTTTTTAACCTCTTGCCCCCGAGCACGATGTGTGCAAAGAGGAGAGCAGGCTGTAACAGCAGCTGACACGCCGTCACAGGAGCCCAGAGCTAAGTCCGACAGACGATCACACTACATGAACGTTCGCCGCTGCTGAAATGGCGTTTGTCATTGTGAGGAGAGAAAACCCCCCGGTTCGGTGGCACAAAGCGCACAGGGCACGGAGTGCCAAGGGAGGCGGGGAGAGGAGCCTGTTTACCAGGGAAGATGGTCGTGGAGGGGACGCGGAGCCATCCCCTCCCCGCTCTCCAGCTGCGAGCGCGATACACGGACCCGCACCAAACCACGCTAAGGAGCAAAATAAACCCGGGGACCGGGCCGGGGGAGGGGCCAGCGCAGGAGCAGCCCCGGGCCCTGCCTATAAACCCCCGGCAGCTGCTCCCGACCGACAAACACGGCGCGGAGCCACCACCGGGCACC
>NW_008246061.1:1398717-1409839 GCF_000691975.1 Corvus brachyrhynchos
GGGCCCTGTCCCGGCCCTCGGAGCGGGATCTCCGCTCCCTGCGGCCCCCGGAGCGCCCCACGGAGCCGCCGCCGCTCTGTCGGGCAGGGTCAGGCTGCACGCCCGGACAAGGCTCTTCTCCCAGAGGGTGGTCGGGCGCTGAACGGGCTCCCCAGGGACCACCTGGAAGTCACAAAGCACCACAGGACACAAGAAAGCCAGTGGCTTACTGGAAAAGGTGTTTCACATTGTGATGTTACAAGTTTACCAAATGGGCTTTTCATTCATATAATCCCCAAATGAATATTAGCAGGATAAGGAAAGTTACCATTTACTGTCTCTCAACCAGCCGGAATTCTCTTCTCAACCATCAAGGAAAAGTAAAAAGAACAGAGGTGCTACCCAAACATTTGGGAAAGGTTTTCTTTTTCTTCGGGCACTGACCAGGTTCCCCAGGGAACGGGCACAGCCCCGAGGCTGCCAGAGCTCCAGGTGCACGTGGACAACGCTCTCAGGGATGCCCAGGGTGGGATTGTTGGGGTGTCCCGGGCAGGCCCAGGAGCTGGGCTGGGCGATCCCTGTGGGTCCCTTCCATCTCGGGATGCTCTGCCCCGTCCCGTGGAAGGGAAGTCGCTCGGGGCGGGGATCGGAGGCAGACCACGGTCCCGGCCATTCTGCGGTTCACCGCAGGGTTTCCTCAGCACCTGAGAGTGCTCCAAGTCATTTTTAAAAGGCCTCAAAACTCCTTCATGGCCGTGGCCGCGTCAGGGCACGCCGAGCTCCCCGTCACAGTCGAGTTTATCCCCACGTTCTGCACGGCCCGCGAAATGCGACCCCCGCAGCAGCCTCGGAGCTGCCCCGCGTTCACCTGAAACAGCTGCAAAGACATTGGGTGGAGTTAGTTTTTTATAAAGGAGCTCGAAAGCGCCTGAATTAGATAAACAAATGAAATTCTTTCCAAAAAAAGTCATCATGTGGAGAAGAACCACAGAATATTCTGAGTTGCTAGGGGCCCACGAGGATCATCGAGTCCAGCTCTTAAGTGAATAGCCCATACAGGGAGCAAACCCATGGTGTTATCAGCACCATGCAAGAAGAAGGGATATGCATACAATAAACAGTAAATATTAAATACTTTGTTTAAAACAGATAATAAGTCACAAATACTGTTTTCCCTGTTGGTAATGACCCGTTGATTTGAACTAGTGGGAGCAGATTAAGGCTCACCTGCCTGAGTTTCTCCCTAACTGGAGAGTTCCACAGGTGGTAGAAAGAAAATAATGCTGCTTAACAGGTGAAGCTATTGAGCATTTCAGCTTAAGCTTTAATACAGAAGCGCAGCACATTTTCAATGACATGATTCAGTAGAAAAATTCTCCCTCTGTGCTCAACGGCAGCTTTCCTTATCGTGATTTTAATCTCATTTAAGCGTCTTTTTGCCATTTACTTTCCTTGGCAATAAATTAAGATTAGCATCTCTTGCAATGGCTGACTGGAGTTAGTTTGGATTTACCTCATGGTAACAAATCTCTCCCACAAACAGGCATCACGTTTACCTGAATTACGTACACAGAGTGAGAGACAGAATTTAGGCCAAAAGAAAATTTCCACCCAGCCCGGGGTTCTTACTGTGTGTGTGTTTCCACTGACGAATCCATCATCCATCCAATCTCTTCCCTGCCACACCGACCAGGAATTCTCTCTTGCAAAGACTGGGCCTGTACTGAGAGGAAAAGTGTTTTCAAGTACAAATTATTCACATTCAGTTACAATTGCAATTTATTCAGTCCAAGTGTCACAGCCCAGAAACTGCTTGTTACATCCTGGCACCCGGAATTAGGGAAGTACTTTGGCCTACGTTACTCCCCTTCCTTTTGGCACAAATCTTATAAACAGAGAACACAATCTGACACTTGTAAATATGTCAGGCAATATGTATTAACCAACCCCAAACCACTTCCTTCCGCATTAAAATAGTACAGCTTTTGTAACTCCAGTGCAACACCACGCACCCATCCTATCACTGCAGGAGGCCCAGGGACAACAAACCCTTTGATGAAGTATCCATCCTATTTCTGGAATAAAAGAACATCCCTCACCACGAAAAAAAAGATTATTTTCTTATTATAGAAAATATTTTGGAACTGAGAATCGTGTTATTACTTATCCAGATAAATACTGTGCAGGAATGGATGCTGCAGAATTCCTGTTCCTTCCATATGCTGCTTAGCCTCCAAATGGTGTTTCCAGTCAGCACCATTCCTCTTATCTGGATCTTTCAAGTAGTGATGGCTTATTATGCTTTATTTTGTCAGGAGAACATGGGGTCTAACAGATGATTCAGGTCCATTTTCATGAGGAGAAATGTTAACGTACTCATACTGTGCTGCTTTGGCCACCTTCCAGCAGTCTTACGAGTGTTAAATACTTTATAAATTAAAACGTGTGGAATCGTAAAATGGCCTAGGTTGGGAAGGACATTAAAGCCCACCCAGTTCCACCCCTGCCATGGGCAGGGACACCTTCCACTATCCCAGGCTGCTCCCCGCCCCATCCAGCCTGGCCTTGGACACTGCCAGGGATCCAGGGGCAGCCACAGCTGCTCTGTGCCAGGGCCTCACCTCCCTCACCATAAGCAATTTCCCCCCGCCATCTAATCTAAATCTCCCCTCTTTTAGTTTACTAAAAATCGTGTGATGTAATTCGATTACCTGTCTTGCAGCAATGTTCTGAAGTTGAGTTGTTGGCTCTTGCATTTTGGGAATGGTACTGGTCACACATTTTGACTCCGGCCCTGCGCTGCCAAATCCATTTCAGTTTTAAACTGAAAAAAAGATAACATTTCTTTGAGCACTTTGCCAGGTACTTGACTTTATATTGCATTCAGTTATCACAGAGAAGGGAAATCATTACAGTCTAATCCTTCCCTTCCCAGTACCGAGGTAGGGAAGTTCCCTTGCTGTCTGTGACAGCAGCATTACTTCAAACAGAAATTGTTCCACTTACAGATATCACACACAAGTGACACTTCCTCGTGCATAATTACCTGAGATGGTATGTGGTGGAACGTGTTCCCCAACTCAGGGCATTCCAGTTTTACTCCCTGTTTTCTTTTGCCTTTTTTCAACAATCAATGAACATGAGCAGTAACACTGGGGTTCCTACTATAACAAAATAACCATTTTCGCCTAGTGGGAAGATACAGCCTTAACTAAATCTGGCAATGGATTAATTTGCAATTCCAAAGCTCAGCCACTGAAAGTTCCCAGGCTCCTGGAGATCAGCTGGGTCACACTCAGCCTTCAGCACACAGAGCTGGGAATGAGCCAGTCCCTACCCTGACAAAATTACTCCAAACAGTGATAGCCCAGCTTATTTCATTCTAGAGCAACTTCCCCAGAGCTCAGAGTAATGATGAAACCTGTTCTTCCAGGAGGATGGCTCAGCACTGCCATAGCCTTTGTTTCCACCAGCAGGTGCTGCTTAAGCTTCCAACTAAACATGGGGGAAGACACAAAGGTGTCACAGGAGTCTCCAGTGACTGAAGCTGGAATGGCAAGCAGGGCCTTGGCTTTGTTTTGTCCCAAAGTATGGCCCCTTTGCAGTGCCTCCAATCCATGGGAAGAGAGTTTCCTGCAGGAACACCACTGGCTGGAGCACCAGGCTCAGGCAGGGCTCTCCCGGCTCTGGCTGTAGGATTTGGCCCTTCTCACACCCGGAGCAGAACTGGAGTCCAGCCAAGCTTTGGCCGTGTCCAAACTCAGCAGCATTGGCATTCCACGACAAAGACAACTCATCTCCAGGTGAAACATATTTTTTCCATGTATTTTAGCTGGACTTTATGGTTACTCACTAGAACAAAGTCCAGCTGCTGCAGTGCCATTAAGGATTGTCTTGTGTCTAATTTAATCAAGTGTCATTTTTACTGTTTTCTGTGTTTTCCCCCCCAGCAATGGAAAGAACAGGGAGGGGAGGATGATATGATACCCAAATTATGACTACTGCACAAGCAAGTGATCTCCAACTGTTCTATATAGCAAAAAGCTAAAAATAAAATAATTCTGTTTGCCCCCTGCTCTTGAGTTGCCCTTAAATAAACTGTACTCAAGTGAGCGAGTTCATTGGCAAGGATTAAAAGTCACAGAATTTTAGAAGATTTTGACCATGATTTATGTGGTTTCCTTTTGTATGTTCTTGTGATAAAGCACAGCTGAGCACCCTCGCTCCAGGTATGTTCTCAGTGGTCTCACTGTCCACCTTTTATGAGATTGCATACATTTTTTAAGTGTTTTTGAATTCATCCAATACTTACACTTTTTTTCAAGTGTTTATAAACAAGATCTCAAGGGTATTTTGGTCTTAAACCAAAAAACTTTACTTCCACAAATTGGAGACTTAAGAGGGAAAAAAAAACCAAAACAAAAAACCAAACCAGCCAAACTAACTCACTGACTTAATTAACAATATCTAATTTTAACATTAAAATAATTTTAAAATTCACAAAGCAAACCTATACCCGATAGTTCTTTTTTTAAACACAGATACAGATTGCCTGTAAACTCACATTTTAATTTCAGTTTTAATTTTATTAAGATACAGGAATAGCTGCATTAGCAGGTTTATTTACTCCAACTAAAGATAAAATAGTTATCTGAGTTTTAAAACAAGATATTGATTTTCTGAAGTGATAGGTACTTCTAGAAGGAAATTGAAAACATCAATAAAAGGTTTGTTTGCAGAGCAGGTGTCCACAGACCCATGGTTTAAGTCCCGGCAGGGATCAGACCGCGGTCTTTGAATCAGCCAACCTTGTCAAGCGTTCCCCCTCCCCCCTGAGAGCCACACACAGGAAAATTCCCTGAAAATGATTTTGTTTGCTTGTCTGGATCCTGTACTAACAGTGCCTGTTCCAGAGCAGTTTGGGGAAAGATTAATGACCTGGAAAGCCAACTTGGGGAAGTTTTTCCACCTCCAAGATCATGTTGAAAGAAATCTGCAAACAGTTGTAGAGGACTTCCATTAACCAAATGTCACATTAGGAAAGTGAGAAGAGAAAAAGTTCAAATTAATACTCGAGTCCTAATGAGAGGAATGAGACATCTAAGCTTTCTCAGGAGCAGATGTGCTCCCTCATTCTTATCAAAAACCAGACAAATTATCTTAGTAGCTGCTTGTTCTCTGGGATGTAAAAGATAGAAGAGAGGCAGGAAAGAAGCAGTGCCAGGGAAGGGGAGATAGACAATCCTGTACTGTCTGGAAAGAGAAAAGATCATCTCTGACTGCTATGGATGGAGGAGCAGCAGGAGCTGAGTGAGAGCAGGGAGCAGCGGGATGGACGGAGAGGGAACACTGAAAGAAAGGAAGGCACCAAAGGTGCCCAGCTCTCTAAAGAGCAGCGCTTGTAGCTGGGTGCCTTTACTGGTGATGGAAGTGTGAGGCAGCCAGGAAAAAAGGATGGCTAAATTTGTCTGTGTGAAGTTTAAACTGCCAGCAATGAATCCGAGAAAATCTCTAGAAATGTGGCTGTGGATGAAAGGATAAAAACAGTTCAGGAGCAGAGTAGATTGATTCCTTCCCTACATCACAGTGATATTTAGATGACATTTCAGGTATAACTGGTGGGGATGAAGCAAGTAGTAAATGCAAACTGTTACTTTCAAGCAAGTGTAATGCTAGAAAACAGAAGTTGTTGGAAATAGAGATAAGATTTAAAAATCAAGCTTCAGGCAGTCCCATATATGCTGACCCATTTGACAGTCAAAATGTGTCAAAACCTGAGAACAGGTTTTCACTTGGTTTTTTTAAAGAAAGAATGAGATTGGTCTGTTTTTCACAGAGGCTTTGGGAGCTTCAAGTGCAAGTGGGACACAGAACTGGCCAGAAAGGTCTTGCAAGGAAGGCAGAGGAAGGTGTTTATCTTCAGGTGGAAGTGAGGAACAGTTTTGTGCACCAGCTTGTCCTATTGGTTTCTGTGAGACACCATTGCAACTTCACATTTAAATATTCTGCAGAACCAAAGCAAATGAGCTGCTTGGAAAAACAGAAAGAAGCAAATGGCAACTAGAACTATTCAGGAATAAAAGGGGAACGTGATTTAGGCAGAGCAAAATGGTAAATACTTCTAAATTGTAAATTATTTTTGCACTCAAAAGAGGAAAGGATGGTGATTTGGCAGGATACCTTGCATTAGGAATAAACGTACCTGAGTTTCTGAAGGATTTAATAATCTAACATGAAGCTCCCCGTAGCCCTGCAGGCAGAGGATGGGCCTGTTGGGTCATGGTTTCATACCATCAAAGAGAGAGATTTCATCTTTCAGATGTTGTTGTGCTTGCTTGGTAAGAATTCAGCTTATTAAAAGGTGTTAAATAAGATACAGGATAAAAATACTACAAGAGAAAAAATAAAATATTTAAGGCTAAAAGGCAAAGTAAATATGGAAATAACATTTGGCAAACACATTCTGAGAACAAAACTCCAAGTTTGTTTGTTGGAAGAGGTTGTGGGGTAACTCTGGATGGGTGATGCAGCTTGGTGTGCCATGACCCTGGAATCAGCCAGGCAGGCAACACCCCATGCTGCACATGTGGAATGTGCAGCTTTTGGCACGGGAGCCCAAATACTAAAATTGGCCCATAAATCTGAGTACAGTTTTCAGGGTTTAAGAATCTTATTTTATCTGGATTAAAGTCCTCTTCCCCTCTGGCGTTAGAAGGTGTTTACGGCTGTAAAAACAAGAATTGCAAACTATTGCACTGAAATATCTAAGGGCTTCACCTGCCAAGCTTACAAGATTTACTTTGCGGCTTAAAATTAAAACAAACAAAAAAATAATCTTCCAGTATGGCCTTTGCAGACAAAGGGCAGGAAAAGAATGGACAAATGAAATACATCACTCCAAATATTTTTTGGAATTCTAAAAATAGCTTTCCTTTCCTGTGGTGGAAAAGATAAGGGAAGTTTTTCTTCTAAGTCCTAGGAAATCTTTGGGGTTTTTTAAAGTCATGCTCAAGTAACGTTACAAAAAAGATGAATAAGAACTGTGACTCCTGTCTGTGATCAGTGACCACATCAGAGCCTGGTGGTCTGTTTCCATAGGTGGAAACAGTTGCCACAATCTGGAAGGGGATACAAATCTCTTTCTAGGCAGCAGCTCTGGAGCTTCAGGCCTTTAGCAACCACTGTGCAGATTCTTTCATTCACAATCAGGTCCTTATAATGGGAATTGCCAATTTTTCCTTTCCTCTTCCCTCTAGATTTATTTTTCTTATCATTAAAACCTATCTTATTGTTGTGCTCCCAAATTTTGTACATCTTGATTTCTGAGGGTACAAAACTATGTTGTAAAGTGGAAAGAGAACAAACCAGTCAGCAGGTTTGGGATCTGAGATGGGGAGAGCAGCTGTGCAGTCAGTGAGAGTTTACGGGATGAACAGCAAAGGGTTTGGGGTAGATGTCACTGCCACGGACTTCACCATTTAAAGAGAGATTGAGGTTCAGATCATACCCCTGAAAATAACTCATCCACAGACTACACCAGCTGCTCTGTGTCAGGTGTACTGACCAAAATGCAAAGGTGATGTCCCTGCTTTTCACTCAGGCACACACATTGCAGTATTTGTAATAATTTCTATATTATTCACATTTATGTCTGTTCTTCCTTCTGTCTTTGCTTCCTCTCACCCCATTCTGAACTGGAGCCTGAACAACCCAGTGGAGGCTCATCAGTAATAATGAGATTGAATAAGAAATGTTCTGGTTTACATTCTGTTACCACTCTGACCTCATTAAAGCCCTTTTGTTCTGGAACCTCGGTATCAGGACTTCCCTTCGGCCTCGGAGCTGTCAAGTTCACTCACAGCTCACTTATAAGAAATGTAAATCAAAGCAAGGAGTCAGCTCTGGCTAAATTCTGCCTTCAGAACATACATGAACTGTATTTTTATGGGAAACAAAACATGCAAAAGGCGAAGCTTGCTCTGGTAAAGATCCAACCATTAAAATAATTTACTGGATATCTTTGATGTTCATTTTCTTCAGCTGTAAGCATTCAGTGATCCATCAACTGCAGATAAATGTTGTGCTGAAAGCTTTTGCTGGAATTATGAGAAGGAATAAAGGAATTAGAGCCATAAGACTTCCAGAGATTGTGTTGACATTCCTGTTTCCAAGCCCCATTAAATGAAACAACGCATTTCTCTGTGATTTTAAGGTTTCACAAGCCCTAATATACAACGGAATTGCAGAGCAAATCCTAATTTGCTACCACTCCTACTATCAAAAATTTTAAATATTCACCTTAAAAGATAATACACTCGTATATAATAAAAGATTTCAACTGCTTTTAATTCAACCAATTGCTTTCTTGATTACTTAAGAAACTATCTATGCCTTGAAATGTTTGTGTGAAGGGAACCTATCTTTCAGCTCAGAGATATCTGTTCTGCCTTCTGTTTTCCTGCAGCCCAGTGAATGTTGCTTTTTTGGATTTTTCTGACATTCATTTCAGGAAGAAACTGAAAATTTCAGGAAGAAACAGAAATGTTTGTCTTTCCTTGACATACGAAGAAAGGAATTGCGCAGGGATATTTATTATTTTCCTGTGTGGAGTCTGCAGCCCCTTGGCCTCGTTGAAGCCACACAACAGAACTGATACCCACATACCCACTCGGTCGGTCGTTTTGGCTGAAAATCCTTTGACTGAGATTTTATGCAGAAGAAAATTAAAAATTTGAATGGATTTGCAAAGGAGATGGAAAGGGTAACACTGACCCAGGACTGGCAGGAACACTGCCCTGTTCCCTGGTCCAAACCAAGGAGCTGTCCCTGCCTCCCCAAGGTTCACCTCCTGATCCAAGAGGGAGCAGGTCACACGAGCCCCTGTGTTTGCTGAAATCACAGAGGATCCTGGTCCAGTCTCATCAGAGGTGACCTTCAGTTCTCTGGCACATGGACCTGAAACAGACAAAGACCAGCTCTGCTGGTGTAAACAAACCCTCCTCCTATTCAGAAACAAGCGGTGTTTGCACTTGCTGATTTGGGGCTTGATGGATACAAACTTATTCTGAAATGTGCTTGGTTTTGCTAACAGAGATTTTTTTTGAAATGATTGACAAAGCTACAAGTCACAGCACTCTGCAGTGTCTAAATTCTATTCTACACCTTCAAGCTAATACAGTATTTTGACAAAACACAGTTGGTGTTCCAAATTCGTATTTGGAAGAAATGTGTTTGTGTAAAATCTAAGCTCACATCAGAGCTGTAGAGTTTGAGTAAAAGGAGAAACTTAGGAGTAGCAATTCTACTGAGTCTCTGGTTTGGTCTCAATATTAAGCCACTAAAATGGACTGGATGAAGGCACGTAAATCATTGTTTTGTTGTTGTTTACATTGTAAATACACGAAATCTTTGCTAAGATTCAACTGTGTGCAGACCCCTGGGTTGCAGGAGGAGCCCATTCCCAGTCTACATCTGGGCACTGGAATCACTTGCAGGTGAAGGGTCAGACACGCCCCTTGTGTCCCTGTAGTACCTGCCAGGGGGGAGGTCCCCATCCTATTCCTCAGTGTGAAATATTCCAATCACTTCTCAGAATACTGAAAACTTGGAAGATGTCAAAATGGAAGGAAGGATTTGGGTGCGTGAGAGCTGGGTAACATTTCCAGCACAACCCTCAGCTCACTCTGTGGTTTCAGGCAAGCCTTCTGGCTGCCTGTCTGTGATACAGGTCAAATATTTTAGGTGCTACTCACAGATGTTAAATTAGGGATTACATTATTACTGTAACAAGTTACTCTAGAACACTATTTTTGAAGTAATGACACCATTTATGAGCCAAAATCCAGTTTGTACCTTTGGAACCAATTTATACCTTTGGAGCCATCTTCCATCAATTTTCAGCCACTGTGTCACACTTGCTTCTGTCCCAAGCTGCTTCTTGAGGGCAAATTCTCTCATCACAGGGGCTGCCTGCTCACTGTGCGTGCTCTGGGATTAACCAGCTTTCTTTCCATCCAGGACAGTCTGGGAATCACTACTCCAGTCCTGCCTCTCAGGCAATGAGGGTACAATCCACAGGAGATTCCTTCAGGAGGTACCACAGTCAGTGGTGTCCCTTTAAATCCTCTTTTCAAATAGAATATGGGCCGTGTACACAAAATTTACATCGTAGCAATGGAATATCCCTTTGGTCCATGTGCTCCTTCTAATGGAATCTCCAAGAAATGGAGATACATTCCATAGGCTGGAATAAATGAGGTGATGTTCCACCTCACCTAAAGAGAACCCACTTCTAATGAAGCAAAGTTTTCACGTTTGATTTAAATGAAGCAGCACAGCCCGAGTCAAAAGCGTGTCTGTGTATCACACCCAGCCCTCGCTGAGCTGCGCTCCCTCTCTGGGAGCAGTGGGCAGGGAGCTGGGCAGTGCAGAAATGACTCCCAAACTCTGCTCTCTGGACTGCTCCTGTCTCTTGTAATTACTTCTACTCGGAGATGTCTGCCAAATTCTTCCCAGTGGACATATGGCCTCAGCAGGTAGGAACAGGCCGAAAGTGCTTTTCTTGCACTGACGTCAGTGGGGGAAGCGTGACTGAAGGCAGCTCCCATGAAAATTAATATTACCTGACTCCTGCCCTTTTATCGAGAGAACAGCAGCATGGCCTAGTTATTCCTACAGCTTCTTGAGAAATCTTCAGGCTTTTGCTTTCATACAGAAAGTGTCTTTGCACTTAATTAGAAGATAATGCCAGTCAGCTTCTGCTAATTATTTGTATTTTTGCTTAACGCTTATAAATCTCCTTGTTCAGGTATTATTACAAGCTAATATTTGTCTTGTAACACACATTAGTCATTACAATTAGCAAGTAGAAATAGATTAGTCATGCGTAAACAATCTCATAAATGAAGTATTTATGCCCCCTTTGGGGATGGAAAGGAAGGTAATTTGAGCCCTCTGTGATTATCAAGGGAAACCTGACTTGTGTCTTCACAAGTTCACATTCACATTGTTGTTTTGGGATTTTTTTGGGGCAAACTCAATGGCTGGGGGCTTCCTTTAAAGTCCAGTAGCACCAAAAGAAGAGTTATGGATTTAATGAAAACCATCAATGCTGGTCTGCATTGTTCGAGACTCATCACTCTTT
>NW_008246061.1:1410058-1425720 GCF_000691975.1 Corvus brachyrhynchos
CTGTTTAGTTAATATTTCTGCTTTTCCTGTGGCAGCAGGAAAGCTCCCTTTCCCATCTCAGAATTTAGACATTTTGTTTGAGCAGTGAACAAGAACATTTATCCTCAGATTTAGGGCCTCTGTCACCTCTCTCTGAGAAAGACAGACTGGAGATTACAAAACTGTCACCCCAACCGGTGACATGGAGAGCTCCCCGTTCAAAGCCAATCCAAGCCATGCTCATGAACTTCGAGAGGTGCCTTCCAAGAAAAGGGTTATGCAATGAGTTGATCAAAAATGCGAGTTACCAAGTTTGCTTCAAGCAATTGTAAAAGGAAGGGGTCTGCAGAAGTCCATACTTTTTATTCCATTTCCCAGCGGCTTTTCTTTGTCTCTTTTACATAAAATTTCATCCTGTTTCTTTCCAATTTGATGAGCCACTCAAAAAACCCTCACTCTTTGTGTGTGTCTGCAAAATCCCCTAAAATGTCACTTTTAAAATAATTTGGCCAAGCCAATGCATAAAGCCATTTTAAAATGAGAACTCCAAGTCATTTCACGTAAGTGAATTTTACAGCTGTGGATTGTTTCCCCACTGGCTCCCTGCACTGCCCACAGGTGAGGACACTGTCCCTGATTGTAACAAACCACCCCATTTGCACCCAGGCCTTCATTTTTCCCTTTGCTATCTTTAATTTAGTCTAATATTTCAGTGCAAAATCAAGCAGCTCACAGCTCTTCCTCAAGGAAGCATTTTCTCCAACTAAAGAAGTTGTCAAGCTTCCCGAAGGAAGGTGGGAAGAAGGGAATATTTGTTGCTATGTTTAGCACAATTACAGAAATAGGTCACATATTGTTTCTGAAGGAAATGGATCACCAGCATAGAGGCCCCCACAACTCATCCTGGTCTCCCTCCCTCCACGCCTGTACACAGTGCTTGAAGCATTCCAACATCCTTGCCAAATTCCCTCACAAATACTTTAATTCTTTACGTGCATGTCTCATTCCATCTGTTCCACATGCTCTTTATGCCATTTACATTCACTGGCAAGGGCTGTGAGATGACACCACACGGTGTAAATTTGCCGGGGTTTGAAGCAGTTTTGGGATCGCAGGAGGGAAAAGCGGAGCAGCTCCCGGTCTGGGGTTTGCTCCCTGAGCCCGGGGTTCATCCAGCTCAGGGCAGAATGGTGGGAGTGTCACCAGGAGGCTCTCACAGCAGTGCCTCCAGGATCAGGAGGGAAAAACACTCTCCTGTGGAGGATTTTGATGGGACTGCTGGTGTAGGAGACTCTGTGCCCAAATAAACAACAACAACAAGGCAAATGTGATGTAAAGGAGGAATAAAGGAATGCAGCCCTCGGTGAGAAAGGTGGAATCACTCCTGAGCAAATGCTCTCCCTGTGCTTCACCACCACAGGAGCAAACCACAGCCTGGGAGCCTTTGGGCTCTGCCTTTGGGAAATACCCATTGGCTTTGGGGTTTGGCAGTGTGGTCACCACAGCCCACAGCCAGCTGTAAAGTCTGGAATGCACAGAGGGGCCATTGCAAATGTCTGTGGGACACAGATTTAAGGGTAGTTTCCAGGATAAGAATAGGGAAAAACCCCACCTCTTCAGGTTTCACTACAGTGACATTCACAGCACCAACCCACAGATCAGCTGTGTGCGCTTGGCCACAGGCCTTCAACTCCTCGAACAAATTATATGAAAGCCTCAAGCCCTGAAATTTCAATTATGTCCTGAGTGCTGGACACCAAACCTTTTCCTTCACCTCCATAAGAGAACCTCAGGTGAAAGAAACATACACTTAAAGGACACACAGGAGTCCAGCAGAGATTCCAGGTAAAAACACCAAAACTGTGAAGCTTGGGCACAGCCTGCCCTGTGGAAGGCACCTGCAGCAGCCCCCCAGGACCAGCATGCCCAGTACAAGGAGTTTGGTGTCCTGGCAGTGACAGCACAGCCTGAGTGCTGGGACATGTTACAAGTATCCATTTCTCAGACCATTATGCAATAACAACTGCTTTACTACTCTTACTAAGAGGTTGTGAAAATACATGCTAGATTTCATCAGAGGTCAGTCAACAGTTCTAACCTCCCCTTTTCCCAAAGTGAGACAGCTCATCTTGCTTACCTGGCAAGACACATTTCTCAATCTTTGCCTCTCCATTTTTCCACATTCCTTTCCTCATCTAATTTTTCCTGCATAGCTTGTGTGCTCTGCCCATACCCTGTTATCTTCTACCCCATCTCTCTCTTTGCTCCCTGCCTGTTATTGCTACATTGTCTTTAATGTTTCCCTGCTCCCCTTTCTTGCCAAGCTCCGGTTTTCAACCGCTGTGAAAACGTTTGATTCACACAGTTCATTGTTTCTCCTTCAAAGGAATCATCGTCTAAAATAACCTGCATGTGCTGGAGCAAAGGCAGGGAAGGGAAGCCTGGCATTCCCTGCTCACTCTCAGTTTGAAGCCTTGTAGGCAACTGTCCAGCAAATGAGGAATAAGAAAAATAACAGCCACTGTCTTGGAGGGAAAGGGAATTGAGACAGTCTTTGCAGCATGGCATCAGATTTTTGATCCAGACTTTTTCAGGCAAAGAAAAAACAAAGACTATTCTCCATTGTCCAAGCACTCTGTCCTTTATACACGTGCCAAATTAACCTGGAATAATACATCTTGGATTCCTGATCGTTTCATACCTGCCTAGTAAAATGTAGCAAAGGATCAAGAGTTTGAGGCGATGGCATGAGCCTGACAGCTGGTTTGGTCTGAAGCTGAGAGCTCCCAGAGGTGCTGATCTGGAAGGGGAAGGGAGAGTTTGCAATGGGGTCAGGCTGGTGCATCACCCTGCTCCGGGGAAGGCACAGCTCTCCCAGGACAGCCTTGGCACACAGCTTCGTGGAGAAAGTTTGGTTCCTCAGCAGATGGACACAAAGTGTCGGTGGAAACCCCGAAGGGAGGGAGATGTTTGAAGTGTCTTCTTCCAGCAAGGTTTAAACATCTTGGTCTCAGGTACAAAGTGCTGACCTCTGTGGCCACCTTTGCTCACCTCCCACAGAACTGGAGTCCCCTCCAAGGACATTCCCCTTAAGTTCAGGTACCTGAGGTGATCCTTTTAGAAAACATCCTCTGCAGACACTGAGGCAATGTCCCCTGTCACTCCAGTAAAGGGAAGTGGGAGGCATCTCCCTAAGGAGGTTCAAGCCCACATCTCCCATGGAAATGACCTCAGTACTAAATTACAGGGTGTCTGTTCCCGGTGGAGTGTACCCCACCCTTGCTTTGATGATAGCCCAGTGTGCAGCACAGTGAGAGAGACATTGGGCAAAAGAGAAGAATTATTAAAGCCTAATGAGTAAAGCGCAGACTTCTTTTGCCTTCTTTTGCCACTGACGGCTTTGCCTAATGACAGGTAAGGCCCTGTGCAAACACGTCCCTTTGATCCACAGAGCCACTGAAACCAAGGGGAATGGGCTCATCCCACGAATTCCACTCACCTGCAAGGAAATTTCCCTTCTAATGTTGTTATTCCATCTTTTAGAGTTTCTTCTCTTTTTAGGTATCCATTGTCTTTGCTAATTCCTGCATTATCTTTACCTTTGGACATTTCATCCTTAGCATGTGCTGCTTACAGAATGGTGGAGGGAAGGAAATCCCATTGTCAGCTCATTTAGTGTCCCATTGTGGGGAAGAAAAGCAGGAGGGTGGAATTCAATAAATGATCAGTAAAACCATCCAGGTAAGTGTGTCCCACTGGCTCCATTTCACCAAATTTAAGTGATTCTCCATTACAAGTGATTTCCCTATTTTACATTTTGCCTTCTTTCCAGGCAGATTTGAAATTTTCACTTCTTCTCATCATAAAGTATCACAGAACCATGTGTTATATATGGCATATATAATTTATGGTTTCTTATTCTCTTTTTGTGACCTTATAGTTGGAAGCCAGCACCACTTGAGAATGACAACTATGAGAAATATTTCCTATTCTCCACCTAGGCTGACAAGCACACAGACAGAAAGATAGGTGAGAAAAGTCCCTAATACAAATGTGTCCACAAAATCAGCTGTGTCCTTAGCAAAATAATTCTCATTAAGAAACAAATATGGAATAAAATCAGCGCCCAAATAATTTACAAGTGAAATACCAGGAGCAAGGACACCAGGAACAGCAAAGCCACTTATTGTTTAGGGTAGAGTTCAGTGTCTCCTGTGGTTTAGGTACAAAAAAGTCTTCCAGGTGGAGGGGGGGAACTGTTCACGTGCAGAATAAGGAGAGGAGAAATAAGAGTAGCCAGTTAAGACATGAAGAGAAGCTGCAGCCTTTGGAAAACACAGCGTGTATTCACACCAAGCTCCAGGCACAGAGTGAATTGAATAAAATAGTTCTGAGTAGTAATTCCAGTGGGACTCGGGCCAAAGGGTGAAAGGAAGGGAACACATCGGAGTTGTGATTCAAGATGTCCTGGAATCCTTCCTGACCCGCTGGGTTGGAATTTCTGACTCGACACCCTGCCTTGACTCAGACTAGGAAACTGGATCCTAACTGCAGGTTTCTTTTTATAGAGCAAACTTTATTGCCAACTTCCTTTGGAGCACGAGTTTATCCCTCCTGGTCCTTAGGCACTACACCACTCACGAGACACAAGTGCAAGGGAACGTGAGTTCTGTTCCCCAAACATGACCCAGCCATTCTCCAGAAAGCAAACAGGAGGCCCAGAGCTTGTCTTTATTCCCCGTGTCAGGGAATACACAATGCACTGAAGGGTTTAAAACCAGCTGGCTCATCTTTGGCCTCCTCCTTCTCACCCTCCAAACTTGGCCAACATGAAAGGACAGTGACGTGGGCCAAGAAATGCTTGCCAGGATTAGAGGCTAAATCGGAGATTTCTTGTGTAATGCAGTAACAAGCAGGGGATGGGAAATCACGCTCTGGGAGAGACCTTGACCAGCAGGATTTTAACTGAATTTCTCCCACAGGACAGAGTCTGTCCTGGGGGATCAGACAAGACCCCTTCGAGCTGGTTTGGGACACTGCTGGGGATAAGTTTGCACACCACGGTCTGAGATGTGTTCTAGCTCTGGTGTTGATTACAACTTAGAAAATGAAAGCTTTGAAATAATTGTGGTCCCTTTTGTATTATTCTATGATTGAAAAGGAGAATTTTATCCCTTCATTTCCACTGAAAGGAAAAGATCAATACTGCATTTGAAATATATAAATCACGTAAGCAAGGCAGAACCTCTCAGAACCTTTTTTGATGTTCAGACAGCACCTCCTCTTTTAAAACCATCCATGTATTTAAATCAATATTGATCATTTAATCCCATTCTATCTTACGTGAAATTTTTGGAGTGAATTAATGCCAGAACACATGATATTAATTAATCTTGCAATTTCCTTCTTACTGAGGCAGCTCCTCAAGTCTGTGAAGAGGGCAGAGAGCAGGCAGGTTCCAGCTCTTGGCACCCAATTTGGGTTTGAATGAAATGCAAGTATTAAGTGACTTGCCCAAGGTTATGAAAAAAATTATAGAGGAACAACCTAACACAGAAACCTCAGAACCAAGCAAGGCACTTAAACTGAAAGGTCTCTTGTCTCATCCAAGAAATTTAAAAATAACATCTCTATAAAGAACAAAATTCCAGACAAAGGTGTATGTGATACCACATTTAACATTGGCTGTCCTATAAAGGAAATTCATTTTAAGTAGTCAGACAAATTTAAGTAGTAAGCCAGTAAGAAGATACAAAGAAAGTCTTCCTACTCTTCCCATTGAACACAAACTCTATGGGTTTACGTTATAATATGTTTTCCAGAGGAAAGATCTTGGTTTTGGAAAACTGGAGCTGCCCCAGAACCGTTTACAGCACCAGTTCCCTCCATGCCTTCAGTCCCTTGTTCCGTTTGCAGTGCAAGAACAGTTTGAGTGTTGGGGATTTGTTTCATGAGCTTCCCCAGACCAACTTCAGTCCTTGCACCAGGAGAAATAACATTTCAAAACTACTAAAATAACGTTTTCTAAAATGACTAAGGTGTCCATGCCCCCTCATTTTTAGCAGGATGGCTCAGGTCTCATTTTAACAAAAACTATTTTGCAAAATTTCCCCCTGTATCTTCAATTATTTGCCAAATCCGGCACAGAAACCTGGACTAGGTGACTTTCTTCCTCCTCTTTTTCACAAATACAGTGATTTAGGAAGAAGAAGGAAATTGATTCCACCATGGCTGAACAAATATTTCTGCTGGAAATTTCTACCAAAATAAATTTCCACTAGTGTCTGTGAATTTTTGGTTTTTCCCACTTTTCTACGCATGGAGGCCCATATATACATTTATTTGTGGGACTTTACAGCCAGAAAGCAACAGCAAAATTCAAAACTACATCTAGGTGAGATTTGGGGGGTTATTTCAATTAATATTCACTGTTGCTATTTCGTTAGATTTATTCATTCTAATTAGCAGTGATTTAAAGAGAAAATCCTGCTTTCACTGCCTCAAGGCACACGGAACCAGCAATTGGGGCTGTCTTTAACACATTCTCCCTGCACAGGGGAGGGGACCTTCCCCAGTACAAACACCAAAAGGATTCACATCTACTTCATCCCGAGGCGCTCCTCCCTGTAGGATTTTTCCATGTTATCTTAAGCATGTGACAGACGGGATGGGTTGGAGGGACAGTGGCAGGATGGAAGGAATGGAAGGACACAAAGAACTTTAAGGCAGCACCATGGGGAAATTAATTCTTTCTGCACACAACACAGACTGCCAGGATTTGGGTTTGATGGCAAATTTTCACTTGTAGGTTTGCAGAGCTGTCACCTCGATTCAGAGAAGGGAAAGCACTCACAGAGCTGTGCAAACCCTCGCCAGAATCCTGGCTCCTCCACCAGACCGTGCGCAGTTATTCCAAGAAAACCTCCTAACTGCAGAAGAACCAGCTTCAAATGGCTCCTCTGAGCGTGAATTCAGTGTTTGTCCTGATTTGGTTCTGGACATGGGAGTACATCAGGGGAATATTCTCCCCCGTGGCCCATTCCAGGGAGCTCCCACGGAGGTCAGGGAAGTTTTCTGCATCAGCCGAATGCAGGAAGGCACTGGGAATCTGCTCTGCGGCGACGGCATCTGCATTGCAGATTGGAGAGGGGAATTTTGCCCTAAGTGCCAAATCTCATCTTTTAGAGCAAAACTATTTTTGTTTTATACAAGTGCAGAAAATGATCATTTGGGTAATACAGAACAGTTTAAAAGTGAAAAAAAATGGTAACAGCCCTGCCATTTTGCAAAGTAATTTAAAAATATTTTTTTTCTAAGATATTTTTGTTGCCACACATTTTTCTAGAACTGGCAGTGGTGACACAGGGCATATATATTTATTTTCTTGCTAATTTTCAAAACGACTTGGGAAACTTAAGCTAATGTGCAGAGATAACTCTTTGCTATTGATGTGGTGAAAGCCAGCACCATTCAGGAACAAATTGTAATCAACAAAGTTAGCAGAGATTTTATTCTGATAAGAACAGCGTGCAGTCATATCCGTACAACGTTTCCTGTCAGTTTAAAACAAGAAGAGAGAGAGAGTGCAATGTAAAATTTAGATGCTGAAATTATAGCAAGAATTAAGATGTGGGTAAACACATTCTCCCTCACTCAAATTTCAGGATAAATTTCAGATTTAGCACATTTAGTCGAGACTATCAAAAGGGCTGTGGAATGTTTCATTCCACCTTTATAGCAACAACCAGTGTTTGAAAAATAAAACCCTTCCTTTTTCTTTATTCCTGCTCCAGACAGTGCTTTGTCCTTCTGTCCCCTGCCACCCCCTTAATGATAAACCCAACATGCAATTTTCTGCCATTTCAAAGCCCAGTTTAAGTACAGGTTTAACAAACACTGACAAGGAGTAGGTGCATTTACTGATACACCTGATGATCTGAAAAATAGCTACTTCTGCTTCCCCGGTAAGTGTGGTGGAAGCTTTGTGTTGTGTTTCAGCTGGAAATGAGTTTCTTCAGTACAAACGTGTTTCGTAGCAGTGGCTTGGGGTGAGGAGTACGATGGTGGAGCAGTAAAAGGGGCAGCTTTGGCAGTGTCAATGACCACAGGACTCAAAAAGAGTTTGCTTTGGTGTGTAAACGACTTTGAAAATTGAGTACAGTGAGTCCATGCAAGAGGCTTCAGCCTCAAGTGCACCTCTCAAACAATCTCTGTGGAGAGTGGCAAAGGACAGCCTGGACAGCACTTGGAGCAGTCCTGCTCCTCCTTTTCCATTGGTTTGAAGATGGTGATTCCTTTAACCTGCACTAGTGGTAAATGGTATTATTCATGTATTTGTAAAACTCTGTGTGTGAGCAGCCAGCTCTGAACACCGACCACCTGCCTGACCTCAAGAAATCTCAACAGATTTTTATATGGGCACTCAAGTCTGTGAATTGTGACTTGTCCGGGGATCCGTTGAGCAAACTCATGTACCCACCAAAGAGGTGAACGAGACCACAGACCCAGATAATTTTGCTCCATATCAGTGCTCAAACATGTTGTGTTTCACTAGTGGGTTTTTCTTTCTCTATATGTACTTTAAACCAACATTCCTCCCAACAACCCCTGTATTAATCCAGACTCTCTGTGGCTTGGATGAAGTAGATAATGACTTAATCTGAGTTTTGATATAACAGCAAATGAAATTTTGCCCTGACACCAAAAGAATTTGAGAGAAGGGACGTAGTCTTAATAATTGCCTGTAAACAATCCATCAGTTCCCCTGAAAAAAGGCTTTTACAATGTGTTCAGTGTCCAATTTCACGAGATGGCATTCTGTGATATTTTCTGTGTGAGATGGCTCTTCCTCATCCCGGTTACACAGATCCTGAGCTGTCAATTAATGAGCAAAGGAGTAAAACCCACCTATCCACCAGGCACTGCCTGCACTTTCCTATCAGAGAAACAATTACCTCACTCTCTGCCTCAGAAAATGAAATCAGGGAAAGAAGGAACTCTTCCTGACATACTTGTTTTGAACACGGTG
This sequence comes from Corvus brachyrhynchos, assembly GCF_000691975.1. Lineage (NCBI taxonomy): Eukaryota > Metazoa > Chordata > Aves > Passeriformes > Corvidae > Corvus > Corvus brachyrhynchos. Next base: position 1,419,066 of record NW_008246061.1, read on the forward strand.
TGCATTTCTGCCCTCCTGTACCAATACAGTTAGATCATGTTCTGTTTTCATCAGGTTACTGAACATTTCACTCTGTCAGCATGAGACAATTTGCAAGTGAGGTGATAGATCTCCCTTGCTGAAATAAAGCATCTTCTCATGCTACTTAACAAAGCTCTGATTCTAATCACGTCCATCACTATTTGGTTCTGAAATTTGCTGGAGTATTTACATTAAGTAAAACAAAGTGATCTGCACAGACAATCTGAAAGGGAAAAAGAAGCTTTCAAGATTAAAAAAAAGAGCTACAGACAAACCCTACAGAGGAGAACCCAGTAGGACTTTGAAAGTTGCCATTTAAACTCTCGTAGTAATCTCTCTTTCAAAGATTTAGCAAGGAAAAGAGGGCTTTGAAAGAGACAAATCAAAATTTAATTATGCTAAAATGACTTAAGAAATACTACACACTTCCCCTTTCATTTGGTCCGGGAATGATGGATGCCTTGCAGGAACAGTGATTCACGAGGCAGGCGATGAATAAGGAGATGTGGGAGACTCCTCTTTCAGTTAGTACTGATTAGTTCTGAATGGGCTCACTCTACACCTTTCGTACACGGGAATATTCATATTTCAGAGCCAAGAGAATTTTGGGTGTGCATCCTGGGAATCATGCACGGGACCAAATTTGCAAAAGCTGATGCCTCTAATTGATAGCTGTGTTTTGTAAGAAAATCCATTTGTGAATGAGAATGACCAAACTCTGCTCAAGTCACCTGTATTGATCCCTGTGAATTAATTTATATGCAGCCTTTGGAATGCTAAAATAACATTTTTTTCTGTGTAATAGTCCTTAAATTCTTTACAAGCACCAATTAATGGTGTGGGGAGCGTTGTCCTCATTTCACATGCACACAAATGGAAAAGCAAAGCCAGGCGAGGACTCTGTAGCAGTGACAAAATCTGGACTAGCTCATTATCTTTAGCTCAGAGAAGAGAAAATGAAGACAGAGATGTAAATCCCAAGTGTCATAGATAAAACAGGTGAAATATTATTGTTTGCAGTTTCTCACATTACAATGATTAAGGAGCTGTGGTGAAGAAATCTGATAAATTTGTTTAAAAGCAGAAAAAACAAGGGTTTTTCTTCATAAATGAAACTGGGAGTCACTGATGCAGGGTGTTTGGGAGGCACTAGGATCTGAAAGGACTTAAACTATTTCATGGAGGAGTGATCCACTGAGAGTTATTAAACATGATGGTTTATGTGCGCCCCTCATGTAGGGACGCACATAAACCACTGCCTGCCAGGAGGATCCAGCAGTAGGATCTTATCCCATGCAAAGCCCTTCCACAGCTCAAGTTTTCCCAGTCACTGGGGTTATGTTATTCATATGCCATAGAAACAGAGGTCAGAGGGGAGTCCTGGTGCTCCCAGGGAGTTTTCAAAGAGTTTCTGCTGTGACCAGGAGGAGAGAGGACATGGAACTGTTGGAGTGAGTCCAGATGGAGTATCTCTCCTACAAGGAAAGGCTGAGAGAACTGGAATTGTTCAGCCTGGAAAAGAGAAGCTTTGGGGTGACCTCATTGTGGCCTTCCAGTGCCTGAAGGGGCTGACAAGAAACATGGAGAGAGACCATTTGCAAGGGCTTGGAGGGACAAGACACAGGGAATGGCTTCCCACTGCCAGAGGGCAGGGCTGGATGGGATATTGGGAAGGAATTGTTCCCTGGGAGGGTGGGCAGGCCCTGGCACAGGGTGCCCAGAGCAGCTGTGGCTGCCCCTGGATCCCTGGCAGTGCCCAAGGCCAGGCTGGACATTGGGGCTTGGAGCAACCTGGGACAGTGGAAGGTGACTCTGGTCATGGCAGGGGGTTTGGAAATGGATGATCTTTAAAGGTCCTTCCGACCCAACAATTCCATGATTCTGGGATTCTATAATCATGGATATAAACCCCTGTATCAAAACCTCAGAAAGACATCTGGATTCTGAATCAAGTCCACAGCATGGATTTGGATTCTGTGTCCTGGCCCCTGGGGCAGGAGCAGCCAAAGTATCACAAGAATATCCCACTTGAAATTCAAAGACAATTTAACCAGTAAGGAGGGAAAAAAAAAAAAAAAAAAAAAAATACATTTACATCCACAGCTTCTAACCAAAAATTCATCTTAAACTTGACCTTCATCCAATTTTTTTCCTTTTCTCCCTCATCCTGTGTCTAAATTCTTTCACTGGGAATGAACAAACCATCACAGAGCTGTCCAGAAACTTGGATATATTTCCAGTATGTAGGATTTGCACATCTGAATATAGAGACCTAACAAGTTTTTTCTGCCCACTCTGCTCCAAAGAACTTCATTCTTAGGAGAGGAAGACACCAAGTTCCAGGAAAGAAATGGTTCTGTAAATTTTGCGGTTTTTATCGAGCCCAGATGACGGCTTTGTCCCACTTAGGAGAAATCTTCCTTCCACAGCCCCTCAAAGAGAACACCTCGTGTCCAGGACTCAGGCAGACGAAACTCTCTGCATCCCCCAGCTCCCTCTGAACTTTCGACCCCACTGTACGCTGGAACCAGCAGGATTATTTCCATGACCTACTTTCTAAGGTTTTCCTGCTGCACAGTGACATGGCCCAAGTGCCACTCCAGGCTGGGGTTTTAACGCGCAGGAGCTGCTCAAGTGCCACTGCCCAGGCTCCCCAGGGCATGGGTGTGGCCATGAGGCTGCCAGAGCTCCAGGAAGGTTTGGACACCGCTCTCAGGCAGAGGGTGGGACTGTTGGCATGTCTGTGCAGGGCCGGGGTTGGACTCAATGATCCTTCGGGTCACTTCAAGCTCAGCATATTCTGTGATTCTGTTAAACGTGTATGGAACAGCACAGGGCTCGTGAACTCAGTACAGATGCACAACCATTATTTCCTACAAAAGAGCCATTAAAAAGCACGTTCTCTGCTGCTGGAAGGTCCCAAGACATTGCAGCAAACGGTTTCTGTGTAGTCCTCTGTTCCTCAGCCTCATCAACCCTGAAGTCAGAAAAGCAAGAAAAAAGCCAAACAGAATTTTCCTCGTGGCTTTATTAATTAAGCAGCTTTTCCTGTGGGATTGGCATGTACACGTCCTCCTCCAGAGGCAAATGTGTGCTCTGCCCTTGAAGAACAGCAAGGTATCGGCTGTACCACATGCAGCTGCCAGAAGAATGAAGATGGCAAAGTATCTTCTGTCCTGCCTGGTTCAGGGATGGACTCTGATCCTCTTCATTGTCTGTGGATACCCTTTTTCAATGTAGGCTGTATTCAGACCGCCCTGGGCTCTGAAATTCATCGTTCCAGACACCCCAAACACTCCAGTGAGTGGTGCCATTCCCCGTGGCCCTGTCTTTGGCCATGCACAGGAGTGGGACAGGTGTGTTTGCTCCTGGGAAGGCTGAACTTTTCCAGGAAGACACGCTGTAGGAAAGGTGGGAGTATCACCCTTCTGCAGTGCTTTACTTCTGCCAGCCTCACTCTTGAGTCCCTTTCACACACCAGGCTGTAGGTAAGAGATTGTGTCAAAATTCCCAGAGAGAGATTAGAAAGCCTCTTGTGACTCAGACAAGGACTGCAGACACCTCGCAGCCGATCCCTTTGCCACACACAATGCAGGCAGAGAACAGGGGACCAGTGCTCCTGTACAAGGGTGGTGCTCGAGCCAAGAGCATCCCTGCTGAAATCAGTGGAATTGACAGTGGCGGAATGGAAAGATCAGCCACACAGTTTTATCTGAAGGCTGGCTTTGGTTACCTTGTGCAATGAGTGGATTCTCCTGGCCGCAGCCATGTCTTTAGCACATTTTAATAGGTCTGTAAGTCAGGCAGGAGCTGACCCAGCAGAGCTGCTTGAGTGACATGTTTGAACTGACATCTCTTCTGTTTTAAGTTCCTTTTGGAGATCAGAATAGCTGAGTTTTTCCTTGTAATTGTCAGTACAGCTTTAATTACTGTCTGAACAGCTCCCGCCCAGCAGCTTCTCTACATTGCTGTGGCTTGACAGGACTGTAAAAGCAGAGATACACCCAAGAGCAGGAGGTCCCTGCCTTTGTGGCCATTGGCCTCAACATTTAACAAGAGGGAAAACAGAAACAAATCCTGAGCACCCGACCAGGCTGAAGCCTCCCCTGTGCAATCACACGGTTTTCATCTTGTTCCATGTGATGTCTCTTTGCTCCCCAGAAGTTTCTCCAGTCTCTAATACTACACAGTCCCTGTATTTCCTGAATCCCTCTGGAGTCCCCCTTATCCCAGTTGTGAACCCAGCCACCTACCTTTAGCCCATGCTCTTCCCCTGTGCTTTCTTCTGCCAGAGTTCCCACAGGCAGCACCACGGCATTCAGTCCCTGCAATTCCCACCCTCCACTGCCACCACTGCTCTCCACCTCTCGGTCCTCTCAGCACCAAAAAAAGGCTACACTGCTCCTTATGCGAGAAAAAAGTCATCCTAGCATCTGTAAAAATAGCAAATGTCATGTGGGGATGCCCCCAAAAAGAATTAGATGTACATTTTAAAAAACATTATAAATTATTAATATCCTTGGTTTTGTCCATGGGCAGTAAGTTTTTGTCCCTTTGTGGTTTATGTTGAATAATTGCTCAAGGAACTCAGAGTTATGTAAACCTTAAGGAATAATCTACACGGCTTTTTTCAAGAGAAGCCAAAAAGCAAGGACAAGCCATGCAACAAATCCCGGCATATGGCAAATGTTTTGGGGTTATAATAAAATCAAGAATTGCCATCAAGTGAAATTCATCCCTGAGTTTACACTGAGTTTTCTGCATCATTTAAGCACAAGAACAGGAGATTTGTTCTACCCTTGGAAGGTACAACACAACCCCAACACTCCTACTCCAAAGAACAGGTAGAGAAGTCCTCAGGGTCAGAGAATTGTTAAGGTTGGAAAAGACCTCCAAGATCATCACATCCAACCTTTGACCCCCACGCTCACTAAATCACATCATGAAGTGCCTACGAGTCTCCACTTACTTTTTGAACACTTCCGGGGATGGTGACTCCACCCCTGCCCTGGAGAGTCTGTTCCAATGTTTAACCACTCTTCCAGTGAAGAAATTTTTCCTGATATCCAACCTGAACAACCCATGGTGCAACTTGAGGCCATTTCCCAGCAATGGGGATTTGAGGGCGGTTGTGTCCTGAAGATACATTTCCCAGGCTTTGTCTGAACCAGAGAATTAAATCATTGGAATAGCTCTGAGCTTAATATTGGTTTACATTCAAAGACTTGGATGTTTGCAGAGTTTATCCAAGCTAAAGCACTTCCAAGCCTGGCTCATCTCCACAGTCACGCCTTTTTGGAGTGAGTTAGGAGCTTTCTGCCCACCCCTGCTGGACCCCCTGGCCCAGGATGAGGAAGAGCCCCCCTTGGAAAACATGGGATTCCCAGGGGGAACAGGTGAGTTGTTTCAGCTGCCTTGCATCCCCACAAACCGAGCAGGATGAAACAAGACCCAGAAAGTGAAACTACTCTAAACAATTGGAGGCAACACTGTAAACAGTTCAGAGCACTTCTCTAGAGCACAAGGAAAAACAGTAGCAGGAGCTGTTTGTTCTTCCCTGGTAAATCTCTCTCCTGTGGAAATCCGTAACAAACACTCTTTAAAGAGTTCTAGCCCTGAGTAATCTCGATGGCACCCAGCCAGTATCAGTGATTCTGTAGGAGGCCTCGTTGGAGACATATTTGGAACTAGTCTTGACTGACACTTATCCTTCTCCCTCCTGCGATAAAAACAGTACATTTGCCTGTGTTATTTTTAAATGAACTATTCTTGTTCATGTTATGGAGAAAAACCCAACATACACATCATTAATGAGCCATTGAAAATAAGGCAGTGGGACTGGAGTATCCACATTTCAGGTTTTTCATAACCCAAAGGAAAACACTAAACTGGTTGGTTTATTGACATGTAGAAAACACCAGAATTCATCACCAACTTTTGACTTGTGTTGTTCTTTCCCAAACAGATGAGGGAAAAGAATCCACACTGGTGGTTTCTAGAGGCAGAGCACAGGCTGAGCACAGACCCCAAACTGCAGGAGAAGCTGCCTTGGCACGGTGAAGTGCCTGGGGGAGATCTGTACCTTAGGATTAGACAGTGAACTGCCCTTCTTCAAAGTCTTACCTCTCTAACCGTGCTTTTCCAACCCTTCCATCACCAAATATCCACACAAGGTTGCTCCCTTGTTTGTGAAGCAGAAAAATCAAAAATTTCTTGTAGTATCAGCTTTGCGATTCTTTTTGTTCTCTGTAACAGGAGCATTTTCAGCACCCAGAAACTGGAAAATCTGCCATGAATTAAATGTGTTTAGGCTTAAATGATTTTAAAACACTCACTCCCTATAAAACTATTGCAGTGGTTCAATTTTATGGTGTATACAATTAACTTGCACTGTAAGTTCATTGAACGCTTCAATAAACGTGACATTTTGCTGGGCTTTCTCCTTCTGCTCCAGCTCCAGCCCAACTCCAAAGTAGCCATTTCTGCACAAAGGGATTATGAAGTGTTCAGAGTCTGGGGGGTGCAGGTGCATCAGAGAACACTGTGGGAACCACAGTGCAGAGAAATTGCTGTTTTGTTCAGAAATCTGTCATGGCTCCAAACCCAATGCTCGGAGGAAGAACTGCCAAGCAGG
>NW_008246061.1:1425734-1461111 GCF_000691975.1 Corvus brachyrhynchos
AGCGGTGAGTAGGAACTCTGACTGGAGTACAAATCCTGGAGTGACATAACCAAGGATGTCAGTCCTTACAATTTCAGTAAAGCTGACACAAAATTTATCTTCTTGAAACTGACTTTGTACTGCTGGGCTGTAAATAAATTCTTCCCACAGCCTGATTTTCCTTACTGAATGTGAAGGAACAGGGGATTCCTGCAAAATTGGGGCTTTCTCAGCATTACCTCTACTGGAGAGCCATTTCCAGTGCTAGAGAATTCAAGAGCAGGAGATCCAAAAGAAGGATGGCAGGGGATAGAGAGCCACATGAATCTCTTGTGGAGAAGAACTCACTGATAAACCAACAGTCTCAAGGGAATTTGCTTTTCCATCTGTGTTGCTACTTTTAGGCCTGAAAATCATGACTTTACAAGGAGACTGGCCTGCAAAGACTGAGAGACTTGGGAACACCTGAGCCAAATTCTTATTCAGAACCCAAACAACAAAAAGAGTAATAAAACCTCTAAACAAACACAATTTTACTGCATCTTCTCCCGTTCCCCTGGGAATAGAAAATCCATCCCAAAGTTCCCCTGTCTGAGCTGCGGAGGCCAGGTTTTTCTCCTCTTGCTTGATTCTACTGGCATTTCCATCATTCAAGAGCAGTTAATTTATGCCCCTTGAGTTTCCTTTCTTTCAGAGCCACTCATTTCAGCAGGGAAGGCTCAGCACCAGGTACTGCTGCCAGCACTGCCACTGGTCTGTGCTGACCTTTGGCAAGTTATTTAACCTCCCCATGTCTCCATTTGCCAGCCTGATGAATGGCGATGAAAACCACCTCACGATAATGTACTTTTTAAAAAAAGTTATTAAATACTTGGCAATTACTGGATAAAGATGGTTCTTAGCCCTTCAACACGGCTCCATCTCTTAGCAGATATTCAAAGTAGCTTTTGTCCATGCTTGGTGCCCGGCCACTTTTGAAGTGACAAGTTAATTTTCACAGGAGAACAACACCTTGTGCACATCTCAGCTGCCTGTCCTCCTTTCCCAGACACATGGCCTCTGCTGCGTTTATTTCTCAAGAACAGTGAAATGCACACAGTCCTTGTTTCTAGGTCAACTAACCATGACAGCTTGTTTGAAATGGGAATAAAACAAAAGATTGGTGGATTTAATTTTTGATGTATTATTGTTCTATTCATTCCTCTTTTTACTTATCGTTCACCTCCAAGAATCATCTTTGACTTCACTCGCTCTTGCATAATGCTCAAATTACCAACAGCTGATCAAATAGCAGTTTCTAAGCAGTGACCCCAAATTCCTGGAGAACCACAGAAGACACAGAAATGTGACCTGACCTGCTTAACCCTGTCTGACCTCCCTGGCCATGCAGCCTGACCTGACCTCACTCCTTTTATTCCTCACAACACAGTTTGATAGATTCCACCAGAGGAAAGCAGTGGGGGGAGAAGGAGTCAGTCTGCCTTAATGTCTTATTTCAGAGAAGTGTTTCCTTAGCTAAACATCATAACTCTCAACAGTGATTTCCAAATTGCTGGAACATTACCTCCCACCTTGCCACTGCAACCACTTCTTTGCCTGGGAGATACTCAGGAGTGTTCCAGAGCCACTGTGCCTTTGCCAGCAGCAGCTCGGAGCAAACACAACACATTCCTCAGCAAGGATTTCTTGATTTCACAGACAACTTCCTTGTTCTGCTGATAAGAGTGTTTGGGAATTTTTTCCATCAGCCTGATAGACACCACCACTCTGCTTGGATTAGCTGGGAGAGGACAGGGAGGTGTCAGTTTGCTGCCATATAATCCCCATCATAACATAATAATAAATAATCCCAGAGAGTTGCAAGAGCAAACCGTCCCTCATAAAACAGAGCCAAGATTAGCACTGACCACACCTCTGGATTTCAGCCAGTGGCTCCTCATCGTTTATTCCCTGTTTCCAGAGCATGGAGATCCTCCTGTCTTTCCAGGAGACCTGTATTTGCAGGCAGGCTTGGAAACTCAGAGACACAACAGATGTCTCCCTCCCCTTTAAATTTCTGCTTTTCTCTCCACTTACATAATGCTAATTAATTTGGGCTGAAATCTCTCTGATTCCTTGCTTGCACAGCACACATTCCAGACTTGCTGCTCTCATAAGCAGTCTGAGCAGCATTACACTGAACGTCCCTGCCAAATTCACTGTGCCCTTGTAACTAAACCCCAGGTCTCCTCTTGTCCCCAGAATATGAAATATCCCTGGTTTTCAATGGAAGCAGTGTAGCACAATCATTTCCACTGAGAGGTAAATGCTGTTTTCCAGAATAATCATTCAAAAGCATTTCTTAATTACTATAAAGAAAGCATTCTGTCATCCCAAGGAGAAAGATCTTTAAAATTAGGTACACACACAAGGGAAATAAAAACCCTGAAATGGGAGGAATCCATGCCAAGGAGATCTTATGTATGGAAATTCAGTCACCCAATGAAGTTCTACTGAAAGGTGGAGAGGAACTCATGGGAATATCAAACATTTAATCTAAGAAAATGGGTGATCCCACGTCACTCTGCTGATCAGGATGATTCTATAATTTTGGCACCACGGAATGTGTGGGAAGAGTTGGCAACATGAAGCTCTGCTGCTCTTCAGGCTTAGCTGGCAGCAGCCAGGCCATGTCTGATGGGCAAAATGGATGCTGGAAAATCCCAGTTCATGATGACCGGAGACTCCAGCACATCCAGAGAGACAGAGCTGGGTTGAGGGAATCCAGCACCCAACACTACAGTCAGTACTGTGGAAACTCATGTTAATTTTTAGGGGGTCCCTCAAGAGAGGTTTGGAAAGCAATGCAGCTCTTCCAGCAATTAGGAGTAGACTTTTAAAAGAGAATATGAGAAAGCAAACCAGCTAACCAAAAGATGACTTCCAATGCCCAAGATTTCTACAAAATTTGTCCCAGTATTCCAGTAATAGAAGAGAAAAAAGTCATGGCATTGGGCTGGATACCTGATTTTGAAATTCCCAATGCCTGCAGCATCATGTTTGCCTTGAAACCATTCTAAGCCCAAGGTAATGAACAAATCCCTATGATCAGCAAGAGTCTGGGCATCTGTTTGGCTGCTGAACTTGTGCACTGGGCTTCCTTTATTTTGTCCACCCATTTGCTTCATATTCAAAATCATCCAAGACAGCTCAGTTTGTTGTTTGGAAAGCACAGGGCACAGAAATAGTGTCTTGCCCCCATCAAGCCTTTTTGTCTGTGAAGAAAATCAATTTTAGCCCAGTCAAAACACATATCCAGCCCTAAGGAACAAATTCCCACAGCCTCTTTACTCCTGAAGTGCCTGTTCTTACTGATCCCTGGGCTGCTGTTCACTCAGAGCCTCCAGACCTTTAGAATCTCCTCACAAATGCCTGGCTCTTCACATTAAATAGACATAGGCTGAAATTAAAGTTGCACTTCCTGAATCATTTAATAATTTGATCTCAAAACTGTGGAGACAATCTCCCTCTTCAAGAGTCCTTCCCAAGCTGGCAGCAGGACAGAAACGCACCTTCCTAACCACTCAATCAGTTGGGAGAAAATAATTTCTTGTTTGGAGCTGATATGATTCTTGCCTCAAAAGAGCAGGCTTTCCCTCAGATTCCAGGCAGAGCTACTATGGGAGAAGAGGAGGATGTATTTTCCTGCTCCATCATCCATTGTTTACACATGTATACACTCAGAGAGGGCTTTACTGCTGCAGCGCAGCCCTTTTTGAGCAGGTTAGAGAGTTGCTGTATCTCTGTTAACAGTTGGATTGGGATACCCCAGGGGATCATCAGCCCAGCCCCTGGCCCTGCCCAGACACCCCAAATCCCACCCTGGGCATCCCTGGCAGCGCTGTCCAAACGCTCCTGGAGCTCTGGCAGCCTCGGGGCCGTGCCCATTCCCTGGGGAGCCTGGGCAGTGCCCAGCAGCCTCTGGGGGAAGAACCTTTCCCTGCTCTCCAGCCTGAGCCTGCCCTGGCCCAGCTCCAGCCGTTCCCTGGGTCCTGTCCCTGAGCAGAGATCGGAGCTGCCCTAGGGAGGAAATTACAGACTGGTCTGAAATCTCCCCTCAACCTCCCCTTCTCCAGGATAATGAGAGTCAGGCACTCTGTGTCCCTGAAACTGCACAGGGAATCTCACCAGGCAAAATACAAGAACTTAACTGTGGGCTGGAATCTGGCCAGCTACCGAATTTCTCATCCCTTGCAGAAAGTGCTAACACACAGTGGGAGGTCAGAGCTCCAGTCTTAAGTCTCATTAGAAAAAAATGGCCCTGTCAGCAGCACAGGACCCTGTAACTCAGCAGTGACCTGTCTGGTTCCATCAGATGTTTCCCTCTGCTGTGGCTTTGCCACCGTAACTCCCACACTGAAGAGCACAGGCTGCTGGCACCAGCTTAGTTCAGATCTCCCCTTCCTGGGCTCCTGCAGTGTTTCCAGCATGGAGGCAAAGACTTAAAGAGCACTGCTGGAACAGTCAGGCTCAGTTTGTCAGGAGGAATAGGCTGTGCCCAATCCACCCTGCGCAAATCAGATGAATAATTACAGCAAAGGGCTTCAGGCAGTTCACAAAGAACCTGGCGCGTAAGGCTTTGTTCAGAGATGAAATTTCCTCCTTACCAAAGCTCATAAATATCTTTCAAACCTTAAGCAAATAAATTTGCCATTTTTCTCATCATACAGAGCCAGTTTTTCTCAGGACAAAGCGATGGTGGCTCAGTCCATACAGAAATGTGGGGTTTGTACTGCTCCAAATCAGGGGTTATCAATGGGGACAGAGGAGGAGAACACACAGCATTCCATGTTGCTCAGTGCCTGTGGTTATTCTGGCACTGCAGAACAGTTTAGATCTCTGGGACTGCTCCCTGAACACACTGAAGGGCAGAGTCCCTGTCAGGCCTGTAAGAGAACCATGCAATGACTTGGGTAGGAATAGTCCCTAAAGTCCATCTTGTTCCCCACCCTGCCAAGGGCAGGGACACCCCCTGCTCTCCCAGGTTGCTCCAAGCCCTATCCAAGCTGGCCTTTGAGACACTTCCAGGGATCCAAGGGCAGCCACAGCTTCACTGGGCATCCTGTGCCAGGACCTCCCCACCCTCACAGGGAACATTTTTTTCCTAATATCCAACCTAACCCCACCTTCTGTCAGTAGAAAGCCACTCCCCTTTGTCCTGGCACTCCAGGACCTTGTCCCCAGTCTCTCTCCATGTTTCTTGTCGATTCCTTCAGGCCCTGCAAGGCCACACTGAGGTCACCCCAAAGCTTCTCTTCTCTAGGTTGAACAATCCCAGCTCTCCCAGCCTTTCCTCCCAGCAGAGCTGCTCCATCCCTCTGATCATCCTGGTGCCTCCTCTGGATTCTCTCCAGCAGCTCCAGGTCCTCCCTGTGCTGGGCCCCAGGGCTGGAGGCAGCTCTGCAGGTGGGGTCTCACCTGAGCGGGGCAGAGGGGCAGAAGGGAGGTACAAAAACCCCTCAGCAATAACCCCACAGCTGCTTTCACACAGGCATTGAGCAGAAACTCAGGATATTTCTAGGCACTGCCGGCCATCCAGGAAGATTGTATTGGAGCTGGAACTGATGCTGGCTCACACTGCAGTCTCCAGCAGCAGCCAGACCATCCTTCTCCCAGTTTCCCACAAAACACTTACTGTATACTCACAAAATAAATTTCAAAATATGAATAATTAAAAAGCAAAATATGTCTTAGAGTTTAACAGCTATGAGGGAGAACGTTCAGCCACAAAAGGTATGGTTTTAATAATTAATTGCTGCTTTATTTAGCACAGAAGCAAATGTCTTAGATGAGAATTAAAGCCTTGTAAGTGAGTTCCTTGAAAATGGCCATGCAAAAAGTGGGATAAAAACTTAGTCACAAAAAGAAAAAGAAGGAGGAAAAAAGCATTCTATAAAAGCCTAAACTGAACAAAATCAGAAAAAGGCTTATTTAAAAAAAAACTTGTGAAATTTTCTTCTCAGTTCCAGAGGATGGATGCAGTCCTCATGGATTTACCCCACTTGCCATGCTCCCGTTCCCGTCTCCCTGCTGGAATGCCATCCCTGGGCAGGCAGCACTGCAGGAACACAAAGCTTTGCCTGCCAGGACTCCCTGAGGTGAGCACAGAGCCCAGGCTGTGCCCTCCTCCCCAGGCCTTCCTCTCCCTCATCCCTCCACCACCACCGAGTTTGGCTGGAAAAAAGCAGCTTTTGGGGCTGGAAGGAGAGAAGGCAGCAGAACGTCCCTCACCGCAGGAAGCTGCAGGGAGGAGAATGGGGCAGAGCACACAATGAATAGCATAGAAAGAGGAAGAAAACTTATTTTTCTTGCTTACTTTCCAGTACATTAATAAAACCTGCTTACTTCATGTACCCCTGAGAACAGTAACATCTCAGATGTGTTTGCAACCCAGTTACCACAACACTGTGGTAGTGCATGGGACTGAGAAAAAGAAAACCTATTAAAAAAAACCTAATTCTGCTTTCTAGTTCCCTTAACCACTTCACAGGCTAAATGACACGAGTGTAGAGAAGAGAAACAGCAATACCTACCAGTTTGTAGCAATAATTTATTTTGTATAACATTTTGCAGCATGGCTACAAATTTTCACTGTTTGTTTCTGTGTTTTTAGTTTCCAAGACTGAGCGTGGAAGCACAATAACCTTTTTGTTTCGAGGATTCCTGCAAACTAATGGTTTTAGTGCCTTTTCCACTGCAGTCTATCCAAAGCTAAAATGTGAAATATGTTCTGCAAGCCCCCCAAAATTAAAAGGAAAGATGAAAAATAGAAATGTACTGTCAGGACTGGAGTCTCCCACTCCTGAGGTTTATGTAAAAGGATGTTCAAGCAGGAGTGGAGTCACAAAGTGGAATCAGAATACAGCTTAGGGACATCCTTTTCAACCTGCAGCTTCACCTAAGCATTCATGGAAATAGTTTTATGGTATTTTTGAGTAATTTTATTTGCTTAACCAATCTTCAGAATCTTATTTGGAGTTGTCTCTTCTCCTACATTTTCAGTTATCGTGTAGCCGTCACTGCACATCATTTGCTGCACTCTCAAAACCTGTTCATGAGTCAATATAGATGGTAATCAAGTGGAAAAAAGTATTGAAAAAACAAAGATATCCCTTAACAGAGGAGAACTGAAGGCCTAAAATTACGTTTCTGCCTTAATGTCAAGAAAACATGAATTGGCTGCTTCCCCCCTGTGTTGCTGTTTCTCAGGAGAAGCTTCGTGGCTGATGCAAAAGGCAAGTTGCAAATCCAGCTGCAGCTGCACATGACAGACGTGGGACTGGAATAACAGGGATATCCCAGTCTCAGGCTCAGAGAGAAAAGCAGGAGCTGTATGAGAACCACGAGCTGGGATTAGAAGGGATGAAATCTCTGCAGAGTTGCAGGCAGCATTGCATGCAGGATTAGGGCTTGGGGAGGGAGAATTCCAGAGCTCCAGTCCAGCAAGGAGAACGAGGTGAGGAGTTTGAATGCGCCCTGTTCCAGGAGCTCACAGTGAGCAGGAGATCCCTAAGCTTTTCCTTTGACTGGTCATCTCGTTTGTGGCAGCTGGAAAAGAAGAGGCAGGGACTGGTTGCAAAGGGGAGGAGTTTTCCTTATGAGATAATTCTGCTCATGAGAAATAAATTAGAAACATTTGGAAAATAGGGTGTGTAAGTTATTACTGCCTGAGGGCAGCAGGAAATTATGAGAATAATAGTGTATGCGTGTCTTTGGCTATTATTTACCTTGGCATTCAATAAGCCATGGGGAGTTGCCAGAGCAACTTCCACACCAATGGTACAAAAGCTCCATGAGTGTTGTTTCTCCATCACAGAGACACCCACACCCACACACCCCAAAAATTGAAATGACAGGGAGATTTTGAGAAGGAATCCTGGAAGTAGCAGCCTCCCTCTTTTGCTGGAGTAAATAAATAACCTCAAGGAATTCCTTTGGCTGAAAAAATGTTCACTTCTAACCCAATTCTGAATGCTGCAGGTGCCTTTAGCTGGAGCCTGAGCATGGCCACGGTGCCACAGAAAATCTGCATTATCACACACTGTTAACAAACCTTTTCCAGCAGTAACTTGGCACAAGTGAATCCTTTACTGGATACTGAATCCTCAGTAAATCAGATTTCAACCAGACATCCCTTCTATCCTCTGCTTTCAGCCATTGATGAGCTAAACTTTTTCAAAGTCCAAACCAGAAAAGATATTGAAAATCATAAAAAGGGGAAAGCAAAGCAGCCGAGGGCAGGGGCAGAAGTGAACTGAGCAGCCCCTGATTTACACTCCACTGCAGGCACCAAAGGGTCTGGCACCTCCACCTTAAAGGTCACACACGTGTATTAACTTGATTTAGGAACCAAAGGGCTGGAGGGAGACTCAGAACTTGATTCACTCTTCATTAATTTATTTTGAAAATTTATGGACAAGTAAAACATCATGATTTAGACAGGACACCCTTCCCAAACTTAGATCCACATGCATGCTTTACATACTCACAGACTTTGAGGGGGTTCCTGCAAACTGCTTTTGCAGGACAAAGCCACTATGCAGAGGAACTTTGGATAAAAAACCAAAAGCATGGAAATATATTAAAAATGAAGTGGGATGCAGAAGGCCAAAAGGAAAAAGAGACAACAAAAGTATTTGCTGGAGATGAAACAGTTTAACATCTGATAATTCAGTGGGGGTTGAGGTGGTGTTAGGAAAAGCAAATGCCTTAAGATGTGGATGGGTTTATGATCGTGGATTGAATATCCAGCAGCCCCCAGTGGGTGTTTCCTGCGGTGCCAAACGATGCTCACAATTGCAGAGCTGCAGCCACTCCAGCATTCCCTGAGCTGTGGGTGAGCACAAAGGATAAACATGCGGAGCAGATGCTTGGGACAAAGAGCCCAGGCTCTGACTCCAAACCTGGAATGCCAGGGAAATGAATTTCAGTTCCAAACCTCACTGCACTGCGCTGGAGAGGAGGGGTGTGGTGGGGAGGGACACCAGGGCAGGCCAGAAAAGAGGGAGAGAAGTTGTGCAAAATCCCAAATCCCAAATCCCAGGTCTGCAGTGGCTATGTGGTGCCAGCACCTCCTGGGAAACCTGCACCAGCTGGATAAAGCTAGGATGGAACTGAAACATTGCAAATTTACAACCAATGGACAAAATTACCTTCCTCTTCATTTGTAAATGATACCACAGAGCAAAGTTATCCTCGGAGTTACATTATTGGTTCTAATAAAAACATTTAGATCCTGGACAGAAAAAGGGATGCAATGCAAAGATAAACAAGAGTCCAGTGAAAGAGATAAATTAGTTATTACCAAATTTTTCATTAATTATTCTCATACACAGCAAAGTTCACTTTCCCCAGACTCTCTGAACTTTATTCCTCATTTTGTGTTTGACCGTAGGATCTTAACCTAGTTTAGAAAAATTACCAGTCAGAAAGCAGATGGAGGACATTAATACAAATAAATAACTTGGGGTTCTTTTCACTTGGGTTTTATTTTTGTTTGTTGTGCTGTGGGTTTTTTGTGAATTTTCTCCCGAGCACTCACCATGTGTGGTATTTGGGGTTTTTGTTTTTCTTGTTGCCTACCACAAGAGCTGTTCCATGGGGGTGAGTGCTTTGTCCACTCTCAAGGTCTTGTAATGAATCTCTCAGTTTTATTATGTTTTCTTAAAGCTCTAGTTTCCATGGCCACACAACTGGAACTTTTATTTTAGAAAAATAAGAAGTAAGTTTCTAAGATTTTTTTTTTTTTTCTGTTCTGGATAGTGGAGAGAAAAGGAAAAAAAAAAAACCTACCAAAGAATCCCAGTTTCATTAATCCCGTGGGTTTTTTTAATTCATTTTTTAAACGTCCTTACCATAATCCAGTTTAAAAAGGAACACTCAGGAGGCAGATATTTATGAAAGACCAGCACCAGATCAGAGCTCCAAACCTGAACTGAGGTGAATGTAGGTGGCCAACTGAAGAGCAGTGCAAAAACAACTTAATATTTCACAAAATATGCCAATGAATGGAGAGAGCTGCAATAGCAGGAATTCATTTTCTAGGGAGAGACAAAGGTCCAGGAAACAATTCCGTGAGCCGGGGAGGTTTCTGGAGTGACTCTGCAGCAGCTCCAGCTCATCTAAGAAATACTGAGCACAAAGGACTGTCACTGACTGCAGCTCAGTGTAACTGAACACTCAAAAAAGACCCAAAACCCTTCCCTTGGTTTGTGAGCGTGGAAATTTGGCACCACAAAGGTGACCTCAAACATCCTCAAAGCCTTACCTTCCCCTTCAAAAGAGGTAGGATGTCTTTCCTGGTGGACTGCGCTCTTTAGATATGTAGCAGTTGTCAGATGGAAGAACAGAAATGAGACAGCAGAGGCACCTTTCTCCCTCACCTGCACAGAGGTGAGCACCCCCCGGGCTGTACCAGAGTCTGTTTGCTACAGATAAACCAATCTGAGACTTTGTTCCTTCCCTTGTGAAGATGGTAAATATTGATTTCACAGGATTCCCAGCACACTCCTACAGCAGTCCTGAGATTGTCTCTGTCCCAAGACTTCAGCCTCGCTCTCCTCCTTTCCAGAATGGACATTTTATCCCAGAGTGGGGCACCCTGAGCCCTGTTCTGAGCTCCTCATTACAGGGAGGACATTGAGGGGCTGGAGTGTGTCCAGGGAAGGGAACAGAGCTGGGAAGGGGCTGGAGCCCCAGGAGCGGCTGAGGGAGCTGGAAAGGGGCTCAGCCTGGAGCAAAGGAGGCTCAGGGGGGACCTTGTGGCTCTGCACAAGTCCCTGACAGGAGGGGGCAGCCGGGGGGGGCGGGCTCTGTTCGCAGGGAACAGGGACAGGAGGAGAGGGAACGGCCTCAGGCTGGGCTGGTGGGGAAGTGGGGGGTAGGTTGGATATTCTAAAAATTTCTTCATGGAAAGGATGGTCAGGGTGGCACAGCTGCCCAAGGCAGTGGTGGATCCCCATCCCTGCAGGGATTTAACAGCCATGTAGATGTGGCACTCGGAGACATGGGTCAGTGGTGGCCCTGGCAATGCTGGGGAATGGTTGGAGTCAATGACCTCAGAGGCCTTTTCCAACCTTAGTGATTCCATGGCTCTGACATGCTGCTGGCTCTTGCCAGGCTGGAGGAACACAGTGCGACTCCTGTGCTCTCCAAGATAGAAATCACCCTCTCTGCACTGTGCAAAATCAATGAAAATGCTGCAGGAGACCGAGGCCACCAGCCGGGAAGCACTCAGGAGTGCTATTTACCGACAGGAAGGGGACATTTTCCTGCCTCTGCCCTGTGACTAAGGAGACCCGCAGGGTTCGGCCATGCCTGGGGGAGTGGCAGCGCAAGGGGAGGGAGCCCAAAATCAACTGCTGAGCTCTTGGAACACAGGAGGCATGAGTCCACCTGCACAACTCCTGCTAAAAGCAAGGGAGGAAGGAACAGGTCACGTAAAAAACAGACTTGATGCTCATCTCAAATGGCAATTGCACCTTTAAAGGCAATTGTCAAATTATTCCTGTTTAAATCAAGAGAGATCAAGACTGGGAGCTCGGTGGGGGCAGCAGCTGGAGAGCTCTGGCTGGCTGAGGCTGGCATTCAGCATCAGCCCTGCAATTTTTTTTCTCTTGCACACACTGCAAAGCTTCTGAGAAGATTCCTGGAAAACACCCACAAAGAGAAGGATCAATTATTTGATGGAGACGATTTTTAGGCTGAGGCAAAAATCCCGTGTTGCCCAGTGGATTGAACGGAACGTGATGTACACGGTTGCAGTCAAATCCAAATTTCTAAAGCACCATGTCTGGGAGGGCTTTCTATCACTGGCTTTCCTGTTTTGCCCATGTACACACTGAGAAAGAGCCGTGTTTTACCCTTTAGAGCAGGATTTAGGGATCACAGGCATTACAGAGCAGCGAGGGGTAGGCACTGGCAGACTGCCCACAGACTCCTGCTCTGATCCATGATCCTGCACTCTGCCCTGGAAATCCTGGCATTCATTCCCCTTTCACAGGAGAAGAAAAGTAGTAAGATAGGGGAGAAAGTGCCAAAACTAATTTTACCCAAATTAATTCTAAGGGAAGACTTGTATCGTACTGTCCTTGTCCTTTCCTCCCTGTTCCTACATCATCCTGCTTACTCTTAGGGGGAAAAATATTATTTTGAATGTGTAAAAGCCAGACAGTGGTGAAGAATTTAATCAAGCTTTACAGCAACCAAGATTGTCATAACACAAACATCAAGTTTTTGTTCTTGGAGTATTTTGTACATTTTGTATTTCTGTTAAAGACCCAGCTCCTGGAATCAAGAAATTACTTACCAGTCTTCCCTGTCAACTATAAGGTTGTAGAAAAATCTAGAAAACTGACTCCTAAGGGCCATCCAGAAAGTAAAATCCTGAACACTGTGTTTCGGGGATCTGATTTATGACTTTGGTACACTTTGAATGGTCTGTAGTCATACAAAAAAATTAAGTTGGAGTTTTTGCTCTCCTTTAAAAATCTGGTTTATAAATCTGGTTTATAAACTGGTTTCAGTCTGAAGGAATGAAACTGCAGTGTTCTAGATTTTTCTTGTAGAAGTGTTAAGCTAAAATACTCAGCACATTTGGGAAATGATTCCTACATGCAGACAGGGTACATAAAACTCCTTCTTTCTATTTCTATGCACACTTCTGAGTTCAGACTCTCAGCTGAGAATCCAGAAACACCAAAGCTTAGTCAACAAGAATGTGTTTTTATTACATCACAGGTCTAAGACACAGATAACGCAACTCTGACAAGTCCATCAAGTACCACTGGAAATGGTGTGGCCTAACATCCCTGCATTAGTGTGGAAAGGGCCATAGAAATTAAGAATCATAATATTCCCACAAAAACACAGCAAGAAGCAATAGCATTAGGAGGTAATAATTTAGTCTGGGTCACCATGAAATTTCCTTGGACTAAGGAGAACAAAAAGCTGGACTTGAAAACAATGCCAGCATTGCTTTTCTGTGAGAACTCCTTTGTTTCCTCACCCCGTCTGAACCACTCCATATGGCAGAGCCCCCCTGTTCTCTGACAGGATTCCTCCAGTCCTGCTCGAGCCCATAAATCCATTGTGTCCCATCTCTCTCTGCATGTCCGGGCTGCACGAGGCTGTAATCTTTTATCCTTGCACCCACACTCAGAGCAGTTCTCTTCTCTGTAACCAGCAATCCAATACAGGATCCAAGGGATGCACATTAATGGTTAAAAAGAAACAAATACAACCTTCTCAAAAATACAAACACAACCCTTCTCAAAAGAACCAAACAATTATGTTTGTGCTGGTCATGAAGCAAGAGGAAATCGGGGCCAGCCACAGGGCCCAGAGTGGCTGAATCACCCCAGCTGTTCCCTGACCCAAAGATGAAAGTTTTAAAATCTTTCCCTTTTTAGAATAGTGGCAAAATTGATGGCTCACAGCCAGCAGCTGAGAAGAGCTGCCCCACCCCAGAGATGAAAAGAAGGAACATTTACCTGCAGTTTCCTTCTTCATAAGACCTTTGTGGGGAAGGGAGGGAATTGAAAATTCAAGTTCCCTGAGGTTGTCTCAGGTATCCTTGTCCTTTGAACTGCAGGGAGCCCAATCTGCAGAGAATGCATAGGCATGTGGGACATACTAATGACTCCCACACCACACCATTTACCCTTCCTATTTCTTGATATTAAGTTTTAGCTTTAATTCTTTTCTGATAAGTGAATTTTCACAAATTTTCAGCTAACAGTTGTACTCCTGTGTGGAAGAAAGAGGGGTTGACTTCAGCATAAGGATGTGGGTATGGAAAGGTGAGCAGAAGTTGTTGTATGTCACACAAATCTGATACAAAGCTGAGGGGCGGACACAGGACTGCTCACAGTGTGAAATATTGGGATGAACTGATGTATTCCATGGGAGTGATTCTTGTTTCTCCTGTTCCTTGTCCTTACAGTTAATTCTGACATTTAAACTGCAGCCACTTCTGGCTACATCCTGGCAGTAATTTTGTACAGTAGAAGCACCTCAGTGGATCAAATCAAGCACTAAATTCAGCCCTGGAATTCTTCTTTGGACTAGGTTCAGCCTGGCTCCATGTACAGAGCAGCCCAGCTGTATGTTTGGTTTAGGAGGATCTGCAAAACCAATCCTTGGTTTGGGTCTTTACATCCCAGCTGGTGGTTGTGCTATTCCTAAAGCATGTTTTGTGTTTAAAAGTGCCTCCAAAAGAAACTGATTTAATGCATTCTAAACTCACTCCAATGCAGAGAAAGCAGAACTGATGAGGGGACTCCCTTCTAAAGTGCACTCTTGCCCCAAATCAAAACACCTATTCAGGTGAAGCTCCTTTCAGCTGAAAAGTAATCACGGAGTCAGGGGCTTAGGCAAATGGTGTTTGGTAGGGGTTCATTATCATAGCCACAGCCATTGCAGGGAATCCAAGCAGCTCTGGACCTTCTCACGTGCTACTGTCCTTAATTTCCTTAAGTCCCCTGCAAATCTTTCCCAAACACAGGAAAGCCTCAGATTACACGCAATGGAAAGAGGGATGGTTTGTGGTAAGCCGATGTCTGAACACACCATATCCCTTCCCTGAACAACGGAAAGGAGAGGGACTATTTCAGACAATCCTTGGACACATTCCCTTGCTATGCATAGGATATGAGGACTCCAAAACATTACAGTCTAGGCTGTGGATGAGAACCATGAGATTTAGGAATCTCCATCACATCAAGCATGGATGCAACACCCAAAGGTGGCACAAAAGCAGGGATTACCCATTGAAAAGATGACAACATATGGAGGTAGAGCAGATCCGTAGTTCTTCCTCCATTAATCCTGGTGGATCAAGGCGTTTTCTCTGCTTCTACAGCATAAATGAACGGAATTTTCCATGGGCCTCCAATGCAGCAGTGGCCACAGGAATCCTACACTGTCAGTACCTTTAGTCCCAAGTCTGACATGTAACTGCCCCAGGGAAATATAAGGAGTTCATCCACCCAGAGAGAGGCATCAAAACCCAAACCCCACCTCAGAACCCACTCAGCAAAGGTGCCAGGTCCATGGAAGGCTGGTACAACTGAGTCTTCACTGGCTTTTCTTCCTCAGCAACTCGTTTACTGGTTTTTGGATGAATGTGCCTATTTGTATTGTACAAGACACTACTGGGAGAGCATAAGCTGAAACCTTTCCTTGGCAAAACCTCCTTTTGAGCTTCTAAAAAGTTATCTATGTGAAGAGAAGATGTAGCATTAACATTTTGCACCATAAGAAGACAAAGGCTTATGTATTAAAATTAAAAATGATTTATCTACACTATGAGACCTGCCCCTAAAAGCACCCACTGCCAGCTGGACAGCAAATCCTACTCAGTTCAGGTTGTCTTAGTGATCCTTGAGGATTCTGTTCTGCTGAACATTCTCCCTCCAGCAGCAGCTCTCAGACCACTGAAGGGCAATGCTCTGCTTTAACACTGGCCTTGCTTAAGTGTCTGCACTTGTCAGCCATCCCCCACTTGGATGGAATGAGATAAGACCCCAGATAAGAGCCTTTCAGGACAACTCCCTTCCACCCTCCTTCACCCTCCTTCCCTGCCTACAGACCTGCCCTCAGCAAAGATCTTCTCAGTATTTCTCCTGTCCAACCCAATCAGACACTCCGAGTTCAATGTTCTCTTTTTATCCTTCCACATGACAGGGAAATGGGGGAAAGAGCTGAGGGGGCAAAGGAATGAGAATCCTTGTTGCTTTTGTGTACAGCTAAAATGAAAGGGAAGAGGGGATGTTCTGCTACTCTATGTTATTTTTATTAAACCCCTTCATAAACCTCAGCTTGTTTTCACAACTAATTCAAGAGCCTCTTTTTCACCTATCAGAAACTCCCAGACACTGTAACCTGTTATTTCTGGTGCATCCTAGTATTCCACACAAAATGCTCCTCAGGTCTGAACCCGATTTCTTCACTGACACTACCCACTGGTGCACCAAAAAAAGATCCCTTTCCTTCAGGGCAGACATTCACTGCTTTACCTTTTTTTTTCCCTAAGAAGATCCCAAATGTGTTTCTTTCATGCATTCTTCAATTGCTGATTAACAGCTAACTACTCCCACTCTGGAATACAAGCCTATGTATTCCTTGCGTGTTGTACATCAGGCTGAGACTGTAAATTCCTCCAGGCAGGCATCTGCTTAACCTACGTGTTTGAAAAAGAGGGAGATTGGGTCAGACTGATTTTTTTTCAGCTGACAGGGGGGAGTCAGGCAGAAATAAAGAAAGAAAATAATGATGAGGGCAAAAAGGGAAAACAAAGAATGGAGAATGAAGGTAAGGAAGGGAAAATGAAAATAAAAGGATTGCTGGAGAGTGGGAATAGAGAGCAAGCTAATATATTTGATGAAAATGCAACATTAGCAAGCACAGTGTGATTTGACAAGTGTGAACAAGCCTCCACCAATGTTAAAAAGCACTACATCTGGCAATGTGTCAATGTTTAAGCAGCACTTTCCTTCTCCTTCCCAGGCTGGGATTCTGCATCCTTGATATTCCCTCAGATCCACTTCTAAGCTGCTTAGGTCTACAGGAATACATTTGTTGAGGTGGATTGGACAGAGAGCAGATATAAATTTGGAGTAATTACAGTCACTATCATTCTCTCTCTCCCCAGGTTACCTCGTTACAAAGGAAAAGATCAGCAAAATATTGTGAAATGCTGATATCCACCCAAACATGGGGAATCATTTAAAACAGGAACATTGGGGTTAACCATATGGCATTTAACCTACCTATCCCCTTGTGCATATTCCTTTTGCTCCAGCAAATATATGGCAATGAGATCACTTGTCTTTCGGAATACAGCAACAGTGCTGGGGCACTGAATTCAGCAGCTGCAGAATCTTAACCAGAGTAGGATACATATGTGAAAGGAATTTTAAAATTTCCTCTAACAACTTTCTCTCAGAACCCATGTTGATATTTTCCTTGAGGAAAACTGGGCTGTGTGTAGATACACACTCAGATTGGATTGTAGGACTTAGCAGTGCATGTTATCAGTGAGCTCATACACCACACACTTGCTATTTTTATGGATCTAAAACTCCCAGATTTGCTCCATGTGAACTGTTAATTTTTAGCAGGTTGATCCCGTGTTGTTCTCAGCAGGGTTTGAACATTATTCCACATTTCAACCGTGTTCAATCACAGCATTTTTTTCTT
The DNA here is from genome assembly GCF_000691975.1 of Corvus brachyrhynchos. Lineage (NCBI taxonomy): Eukaryota > Metazoa > Chordata > Aves > Passeriformes > Corvidae > Corvus > Corvus brachyrhynchos. The sequence goes on from NW_008246061.1 coordinate 1,442,952, forward strand.
TTTTACCTATGGATCCACCGGTGGGGATCCATCATTCCTGCAGGTCTCAGGACAAACTAGAGAGCTCTACATTTAAAAACATGAACCACCAAATCTGTAATGAAATTTGATTTTGGAGGTATTATAGAAGCAAAATATGAATCCTCAATACTTCATTCTGCTCATGATTATGCATCGTCAATTTAAAGCCACCAAGCCCACAGCAACACAAACTTCCTGTTACTTGCTCCTGTAAAGCTCACATGAGCAGATTGTTGTTTCTCCTCATATGCTAAAGCATTTGGAAGCTATCAGTCTTTCGGAGGGGGAGACAAGAAAGGAAATTCCCAAGATTTTGCATGTAGGGACAAATTCAGTCCCTGATTAACAGGTGCAAGAGATATTGTTTTTGCCAGATTTATTTTTGCTTCTAGCAGGACAGAGCTGAAAAATCATGAGCCTAATAAAATAGATTTATCATCTAGATAAAAATAGTTTCTTTATCCTCTGCACTCTGTGTCCCATGCTGCTAAGGAACTCTTCAAAATTCTTTTGTTTTTGACAATAAAATGGTTCCCATGGCAACACCATCTGATGTCACAGAAACACCGCACGTGAGGTCATAAATCCTTCAGAGGAAAAAATAAAATCACAAAGGAGGCTCAAAACTTTACATATTTGTGATTTGAGGTTGATATTGCCTTCTTTGTTCTGCATGGCTTGGTTTCACTCTCTTGCCCTTCTTTTTTTTTCCCCCTAAATATTTTATTAAGGAAAAAAAAGTGGAAAGATTTGTCCCAGGAATTTCCTGTTGGCTGTTGTTCAGAAAGCAGAGAATACCAGCAATAATGTGAACAATGCAAATTTCTCCTAGGCCTGCCTGGAGCATGATTCCAAGCCCTTCTCGAAGCTGGCTGAGATATGACAGTGCTTTGGAGAAGTTACTGGGTTCCATAGCCAGGGGTTTGTACAGAAACATTTCAGCCTCTCTCCTGCTCCTTCCCCCTTCTCCAGGCTCTAAGTTACAGGAATCCAACAGTTTGTGTTATGGAAATAAACATCCTACTACTGCACGGTGAGGAATCCTTTAAGCAAATGGATTTGCAAGGGAAAAACACGAGTTTGGATATGGGATACGACGAAACTCAGGCCATGGTCAGTGTAGGGGGTGGAGTGGATGAGGTGAGACTGTCAGCCAAGTATTGTGTCAGTGGTCAGTTCCAGGAGTTTAAATCCAAGAAAACCTGCAGAAAGTCAGTAGTTGGGAAATAATTTACTCACCATTTTCCCCTGCTCAGCGCTTACCATGCTTCCTGAAAGCTCTATGATGGATCCACAGGCACACACAGACTTTTCCTCCCTTTCCCTGCCATTTTCCTCTCTCAACTATTCCCTGTTCCTCCCTGCTCCTGAGAACCAGGCAGCTCTGAAGGGGTTTGTGGAGTTTAAATAAGAAATTAGGCAGCTCCTCGAGAATCTGCCTTCAAGAGTCAAGAGTAACATCAGCAGACTTTCAGGTCACGTGTTGAAGATTTTAAGAGCTGCATTTTTAATGTGCTTTATACATTAATGCATATTTAAGAGGACAGATGTGTTTTTCACAGCTTCCATCCAAAGATCTCAAAACATTTTAAAATAGGTTTCTAGTTTAATCTTCGCTCTTTTATGAGGTAATGCAGAGGATGTTCTACCAGTGAGGGAGGGATATCCAAACTCCCAAATAGAGCATGGCAGCAAAAATAAACAAACAGTACCTTGTTGTCAAGTGCAAACGTCCAAAACTTGTCAGTCTCTAACTGCTTAAGTTAGAGACTTCATTCAAAAGAATACACCTTTAAATTACGTTTTTTCCCCAGTCTTACAGTGCACTGAGTTGCTAGTTCAGACTTTTCCCCAGCTGAGAACACCAGAAGTGTGCCCTTTATGTAATGAAATAGAGTTCACGTATTTGCATTGCTTCAGGAGCTGGGACTTTTTGAAAATACAACTATCCTGAGACTCCATAAAATCATGAGAGCTGGCAGCCCTGAGTTTCGGACAGGAAGTAATGAATGGTAATGCTTTCACTCAGAACTCCAGGGATAGGTAGAACACAATTACTAAAGTATGAATTTACACCAGGCTGCGCTTAAATATGCTCCCTGAAAAAGAAAAAAGTCTCTCACTGCCAGAAGAGGCCAAAGTTACCAGGTGTGTAATACATCATTATCAACAAATAGCTTGTACTTCAGTGTCTCCTGGAGCTATGCAGGAGCTACAGGTCAGAACTGGCTCCAGGAATACTTTCTACTCTGCCTTTGCTTCCTGCAATGTTTGGCATTCACCTGTGAAAACACTGACTCAGAGCAGGGCAGCTTAAGAGAGAAGAGGATCACAGCCCAAGCTCTGTGGCTGTTATTCTAGAGGGATGGAGTATAGGCATGGAATATAGGCATGGAATATATCCCTGGTAGAGTGACCAGCCCAGACACAACCCTGTGGCCCCCAGTGTTGAATTGTTGGAAGTCAAATCCAGTGTAACAACAGAGTTGTGCCTGCAGGTACCATTTTCCACAACACTTTTCCATAACACTTTTCCGTAACAACCAAACTTCCTCAGGAGGTGACAGTGGATGGTGGTGAAGTGCTTGGCTGTGGATGTCAGAAAGCTTTGTCTGAGGTGTAGAATTCCAGTTGCCATCCTTTGGGTGTTGGCAGCAGAGGGTAATACAAGTGATGACCTAAGCGTGCTATATATATTTTATACCATATATGTGGTTATGGAAACCACCACAAAACTGCTGTATTTTCAAACCCATGATATAAATTTCCAACTATTATATAAAGTGGCTTTCTATTTCACTGCTAGGGTGCACTAGCCTCTTTCTATACCATTCTCAGCATAGTTACTATAGTAACTAATGCATTGCAAAAGAGAGGAAGAAGCTAAAAAAAAGGAGAAACTTAAAAAATTACAAAAACCAGAGAAGGGGACTGTCTTTACAAAACCTAAAAACACACTGTGAAGATTGCAGGCACAGTTGTGTGGCCATTTGTTTGGAGCTGCCAGCTCCGTCTCACTCAGGATCTTGTCACTTAATTCACATAAAATGTTCAGCCCAACAGTTCTGTGGCCATGAGCACTGCAGTACCAGGCAGTCCTAGACTTCAGGAAACAAAGATTTTATTCCCTTCACCAACGTGCAGAACTGCAAAAAGAATTTCCTCCCTCCTCCAATTAATACTGAAAGCTTTCAGGTCCAGGAACACTTCTATAGCTTGCATCAAATGATCATCTTTAGGGGAGATGAGTGTCTGAAACCCATGAAGAGTTTAACATTTCACATTTTCAAGTTTCATGTGCAAAGCAACTGTCTTTGGCTGTAGCAGAGCAGTGTGGGAGTGACAGATCGACACACAAAGTAACAGAAACTGTTATATAATAGTACATACTAACGAGAACAAACCTCATGGGGCTCTCTAAAGTCAGGGATTAAAGAACTTTTAAGCCTCACTTTACCTGTGTGCACATGCATATTCATACAGTGCAGTCTGATTTTCCACTACCACATGCAAATCTTTGTGTAAAATCATTATCTCAGCCCCAGATTCACCCTGTTGCCATTCCACAGCTACACAAAGCAAACCAGCCGTGGGACAGTAAAACCAAACACAAGAATAGAAATTCAAGAGCTTCAACCTAATCAACATTCCCTTGCCTAAGGATATTCCTGATAAAGCCCATAGCTCACTCTCTCTGTCAGCAGTTCTCTTTCCTCAGCCTTCTCTGATATTGTCTTCTTAATATCAAAGCCATCATCTGGTTGGTTTTTTTGTCGTTGTTTTGTTTGGTTTTGTTTTTTTGGGTTTTTTGTTGTTGTTGTTTTTGCTTTTGTTTTTGTTTTTGTCTAAATATTATGCTGTTCTCTGGAGTCTCTGTGATGCTGTCAGGAAAAGCCACTCTCCCCATCATGTCTTGGAGAGTCATTTCAGGGATACTTTCTGCGCCTGACATTTCCCAAAAACTTTTGAGAGAATGTGAAAAGCAGTAAAAATGGTTTCCACTAAATCTCTTGGGGCTGGATAGGTTGAGCCATCAGCTATTCAAAGGCTCTGGCAGCTGCTCAGAAGTCGCATGTCAGCCACACAAGTGAACCCGTTTGGCTCCAAAGCAGACAAAGAACACATGGAAAACTGCCAGCACAATCAGTTCAAGAATAAAAACATAGCAAACCAGTTGGAAATTTTTTTAAGACCTTCTTCATTTTGCAAATATTTTGCAAACCTCAAAAAAACAAGCGGAGCTCAAAAATAAAGGGTTTGCCACTGGTTATTTGGGTTGGCTGCAGGAAATGTGGCAATAAAGCTCAGCTTCATCCTGCTCTAGGTATCAAACCTCACAGACAAGAGAATAGAATCTCACTGAACTAATGGCTGTACAAATAAACCTGGAACAACTGGGTAGGGAAGAAAGAACTACACAGAAACTTGACTCTCATCCTTTTGTCTAGAAACTCACTGGTAGATCTCAGAATTTTAGAATGCAAAACCAAGGAAATTGCATTTCCTAATCAGCCAAACTACTGCATATAAAGAGCATCTCACAAAGAGTTCTAAGCTTTTCCCAGTGAACCTGAATTGACAAGTTCACCTGTATTTCTCATTCCTTTTGATTTTCCTCTTTTCCTCAACACACAGAAAAGATAGCACATACTCTTCAGACAGTCTGATATTTTTTTAATCAAAAGGAAATTAAAGAAGAGGCAATGATGTACATTCCTTCTGGGGAAAGTAGAAACCTCATTCCTATCCTGTCTTAAAATAGCCTGATTGAACTACAATATTTGCATTACAATTCTGGGTCAGCTGCACCATGGGATTAGGCTGCAGATCAGAGGGTTGTTTAGTTTTTATTTTCAGCCTTGTAGATTTTTCACATTATATCCATTCTCCTGCACATTCCTCCTGATATTGTATATCGATGCAGTTTGGAACAATTGGACAGATTTACTCCCTGGATATTTGGAGGAAGAAACAAGCCTAGGGCAGTTTTATTCATTGGAAGTGGAAATCTTTGCTGCAGAGTATCAGGTGTCAAAGTAGACAAAAGAGCCTTTGACTCTTTTCAAACATTGATTCAGATTCTGATATTCTCTACTTCTGGGTCAAAACGCAGCATTCTTCACTCCAGCACTCTGGATTTCACCTGGACTATATAAAATGAGGAACAAATAATGCTTATGAGGTGTCATCTGGGATAAAGATCTCTCTGTCAAGAACAATTGAACAAATATCTACTGCAGCTCAGCACAAGATGCCAAATAGTTTCACTTTTTTCACATATTGTATGTCAAATTCTTGAACATATTTTTATCAGAACGATCTAAAAACTTATTCACTGGCAGGTCCTGGTGGCCAGTTCACGTGTACAGTTGAGGCTGAGGTGCTACCCAGACCAGGTGTTCTCCCATTTCTCTTCAGGAAGCACTGATTCAGCAATGCCCAGATCTTGGAAAGGCCCATCCCTCCAGAGCTGCACTTCACACTCCTCTCCCATCACCTGCGTGTGAAAGGAGCACAGCACTTGTTGATCACAAAGGGAATTTGAAGCATTAAGTAAAGATCTTTAAAATCATTTGCTGAAAGAAGCTGCAAGAATATGAAATATTATTATCTGCCAAGTAGTGAACAAATCTTTGAGATTGGAGAGATTCTCTAGTCCCTAATCCTGCACAGTGCAGCAATTAAAGTATTCTAGGAATGATACTCAGTCTTAGTCAGTGGCTGTACTTCTATCATATTTCTTAGAAATGTGCTCCTCTGTGCACTGACTCAGTCAAGAACAAATTTCATCATCTCTCTCTACCTCAAGAAATTACACTCCTTTGTATCATCTTTAATGGTTTTTCCCCAGAGTTTTTTCCTTAGGGTTTTATGTTGCGTGTTCTGGGTTTTCTCTTGCAACCTCACAGCATTTGTGACTTTGTGAAACATTTTCATTATCAGACCATTTCTCTCTTACATTTCTTTACCAAGTTGTACATAAAAAACTCTTTTGATTTGCCTTCATGAGTCAAACCTCCAGATATTTCATGCTTTGAGTTGATGCTGATTTTCCCCTGCTTTGTAAAAATCTTTTCTTAGACTAGAACTTACACACAGATTATAATGCATACATTTTTAGGGAGAAAATCACCAGACAGGGTCTGACTGGAGCAAGGAACAACCTTTCCAAGGAAAAGTTAATGTTCCTGACTCTGCCACAGAAAAAGATGTTTTATTTTCATCAGATAGTTTGTTCTTATCACACCACTGTAATTTCAAAGTGACCTGATGGTGAATCTTCTTGTTCTGAGCAGTGAAAATGTTTGGATTTATGTCGATAGCAAAAATCTTTCCCTTTGTTAGCATAAGAAATGGCCTAGACAAGGCCAAGTGGTTGATGAGCTGTAATTACTTTCAAGATTGATTAATAACCCAAGTGTACGTCCTGTTATTTTTGTTATTCCTTTGCTACCATTCCTGATATACTGATACACAGGAGCCTCACTCTCTGATTTCTACACCAGTGTGATCTGTCATGCAAACGGAGGAGGAAAAAAGGGCCATCCAGTTTCAATTCTGTAGAAGATATTTGATTTTCTGTGATAGGAAATTCTGATGAAGAAGCCAGAACATGACATACATTCGAACATGACACATACCAAATTGATTAAAAGCTGGCTGACAAGCCTGAAAATTTAACAATTTGGAAAAAAGCTCCCCTTCTCACCCTGCTTGACACGAGTTTCTGCTTTGAGTGTCTCCTGGATATGTAACATATGCTCTACAAAACCAAAAAGGATTGGTTTATTTAAACTACCTACAAGTGGACACAAATCAACTCTCTCTCCCACTTCCCCTTCCCCTGCTCTTTGTCTCTCCCACTTTCACACACAGAGCTCAGACCTGAGATGGAAAAGCCCCAGTTACCTCCTCAGCAGAAAACAGGAACAGCATTTCATGTATATTAATGAAGATGCATTAAACATCTTTCGCTGTGACTGAGCAAAACAGTGCTTGAAACCCAGAAGTTATTGAGAGGGGGAGAGAAAGAGAGCAATATAGAAACAAACACAACAGTCTGAACACGCCAAGGGCAAAGCACAGATTTTCACCTCCTTCCTGGGAGCATCTGTAATGGAGAGAGCACATCCCAAGTCTCATCAGGTTCTAGTGCTCTCTCAGAATACGACACTCCTGAGTACTTTTTTATGGCTTAATTTTGTTTAATGTTATTGTTGCTAATATCCACTTAGAAGCACGGAATTAAAATGGGTTTTGTTACTACTACCACCATCTTTTTCTGTTTCGTGGGCTGATTATTTAGCCTTCCTTCCTAATGGGACCTGAAAGGAATACGATTTGCAGTGCTTTTGTACCCCGTGTTTTTCCCTGGGTGTCTCCATCCCTCATTGCCCAGGGATGTTCATTGTTAACTCACACTCCCCCTGCTGGTTCCCAGGCACTGGAGCAAAGAGACTGTTTTGGTTAGGTCCTACAAGACAAAAATGGCTTATTATCAATTTTGTATAAAAACAATAGTAACATTTAAAGGAAATTCCTGCTATGACCATTCAGTCTTCCTTCCAAGAGACCCTTCAGGGGGTCCCACCAGCCACGGAGACAACCCGAGTCCAGCAGCCAGACGGGACTGACTCAACTGCCAGTCTCAAATTAGATGTCCTAGAATCCTACACCATCAGATTTTCCTGAAAAAGTACATTTGATGTAGCTATCAGTCACAATTATGAACAACTTTTGGAGAAAATCAGCAAGTCATAGTTTTAAAGAGATAAATATGAAATATGGATGATGAGCAAACCAATAGTATGTAGAAGGAGGAGCCCAACTAATCCCCTGGATAGCAAGGGAAGCCTAAATTGAAAGATTCAGTCCTGCATGCCTACAAAAATAAGTTGCCAACAGCAAACATGATTCCTGGTGATAATACAACCCTCTTAGCCATCACTCATGGCTCTTTTCTGTAATGATTGTGGAATTAGCGCGTAAGAACCAAGGATACTCCCAACTATTTTGCAGCATTATGCAAGAACCACCTCACTATCTGCATCTCAAACACAAAGGTCTTATTCAACCTTCCAGCTGGCCCTTCTGCTCTTCCATCAGCACAATTGACACAGCTGACAAGTTTATCTATCTTAACTGTGCTCTCCCTAGCTCAGCAATAATTGCTGACAAGTATCTCTGTTTTCAAAACAAGCTGAACACTGGGTTTGCTGCAAAATCATGTCTGGAGTGATGAAAGGATCCTGTACTCGCTCGGAATCTCTTTTCCAAGAGTCTGGGTTTATTTCAGTTATTCTTCATGATCCTCCACTGAACTGCTGTCTCCAACAGAGAGACCAATTCCTGCCAGGCTGAGGAGGAGGATTCCCCCCAGTTCCTTCTCCCTGTACAGGTGTCTGGGAATCTGCTGACACGACTATGCTCGAAGCACCAACCTTCCATCTCACTTTCTGTTGGGACCCTCCGAATACTCTGGAGAGACCAACAACTCACTTCTGAGTTTGCCAGTATCTCAACACTGAAAAAAAAGGCTTTGGACCAAGAGATCTGAGCAGAAACCTGCTACAGCATTCTCTCAGTGTCTATGGCAAAATGCACAGACAACCTGGTGGATAAAAGAGGGAAGAGAAAGTTCAAATGGAAATAAAATGAATTAACACCTTCTCATCACTTAGAACTCACACCTGTTCCTCCTAGGCGGTCTGTTTCCCAATGGCAGGATGCAGACATGGGAAAAGTAGAAATGGTTCAGTCCCACTGGAAGAGCAGCCACCACCGGCTCAGAGATCGGTGAGAAGGGAAAAGCCCCCAGGAGCTGCAGAACCTGAGTGCCACAAAGAGACGTCCAGAGACAAAGGTCATGAGAATGACAAACAGACCTGCATCCTGCTCAGGGCACAGCAAAATCCAGGCCTGGCACAGACCTGTATTGAAGGATGGCATGAGGCATTGCTGAAAAACTGCAGAGATACACGATGAAAATAAAGTATTTTAGACTCTGTCTTTTAAAACAGATTTTTTTTTCAGCTCCTTATAACAGATCCCATCAGAAGCTTTCCTCAGGATTTCTGATCCTTTCTGGGAAAGTCTTGAAATATTTTGGACTGGAAGGAAACAAACATAACTAGAATACAGGTCTCTCCATGTCAATCTGAAACATCCATGTTCAAGAACTTTTCCATACACCTCGGAACTTTCTGAACATGGTCCCTATTGTTGATCCCTGGCGGGAGTGTCTTTAAGAGAGAGTTCTGCATACAGTGAGAGTATGGATTAGGATAATTAAATATTAATATTACCATCACCAGGCAGGTCAGTGCCCACTGCCTGCAGTGGCTGCTCCTACAGGGTGACTTTCCACTCTGGTGAAGTGGAAGTAACACAATCCCTGCCAAAGTGCACAGCGCAGCTAAGAAAAACATTAGAGATACAACTACAACTCCCAAAAACTGAGGAGCTTTTCCATTAATATGTTAAATGAAGTTGCCTTGAGATAAAAAAAATTATTAAATTACTGCCCAGATGAACCTAATGTCACACGGGATTCTGCAGGTGTGTAAATAGATAGAAGGAGTATAATTTTTATGGTCCAAGCACAAACCCATATAGATCGTATATCTGTCAGACCCTACCTAGGGTCACTGACAACCATGCATTAACAAATCAATTTGTCCTAAAAGGAAGCACAATTACGTCTTGACTTCACTCAACAAGTGGTGTGTAATGTGCAGCTGGAACCACCTGGCCCTGGAACACATCCGGATGGACAGTGCCTCACTGGAGGCTGCTGCCAGTGCTGCCAGACTCCCAAATGCTGGCACAAAGGCTGAGAAAGACTTGTTCAGCATTTACCTCACAGGATCCATGTGGATCATGTGCCAATGTGGGAACAGGCCAAGTGTGTAACTGCAGAGTTTGGAAGCAGTTCTTTCTAAATTTCTCAGTCATCTCAAACTCATTGAGTCAGGCTTTAGATTCTCAGGTGGGGCAAGAGCCCTCTGTTTGTGTCTAAATGGACAGATGCACAAGAATAAGAAAGATGCACAAAAATAAACTTTCCTGGCCTTCTCCCACTCTGTCCATGACAGATGGATAGAACTGGGGTAAAACAAATTCTGCAGCACAAGCCCAGGACTTTGCCCAAATTATAACCAAACTATAAAATTATGGAATCATAGCCTGGAAGAGCCTTCCAATCTAGTCCTTCTCCCTGCTCTGCAGCAAGATCTGTTTCTCCTTAAACAAATTCTTCTAAAAAGTCTTTCAGCTTCCCTAAGAAGTCCATTTCAGTACTTTATTACCATTATTGTTTGTAAAGGTTTCCTAAACTTTTGTCTGAAGCTCCTTGCCTAAGTGTAGACTGTTTTCTCTTAGTTTATCGACCATAAAGAAAAATGGATCCCTTCTCTCTTTACATCAGCCTTTTATATACTCTAAGACTCATATCAGGTCCCTTTTATAGTTGGGTAAAGAATTATATTTCTGCTTTTGCTTCAGAAAAAGGACCAACTGTATTTGCAGTCTGCCCCAAGCTGTTGAGCTGTAAATCTGAACATGCAGGTATCTTCTCCTTGTCGCACTCCAGACACACTCCACCACTTCAAGACCATGAAGACCTTCCCAAATCTTGTCAGATTGAATCCCAGGCAGGAGGCCTTACTGGGAAAGAAGAAGGAATTAGCCTGAGAAGCAAATTTACCATTATACTTTGCTGAGTTTGATTTCAGTGGAGCCAAAGCTGTTTCTGGTACTGCAACTTCCATCCCTGCTGTTCCAGCTGTTCCCTCAGCTCATGCCAAAGTCTAAGGTAGCTGGAGACTTTGTGGTGTCTGGGATGGAGGCTTTATATTCTCCAGAATTCTGTAGTTTGCTGCAAACATATTGAACATGTGTGAACTGACAGATCCTCCTTCCTCTCTGGGATGGAAAAAGTCAGACACCACAGTCCTTGTGAAGATCCTGAAGGTCAGCTCAGGTCTTTGTCACTGTACAGTGCAAAGCCCACAGGGAGATAAAACATGGACAGATGGGCAATATCTCCTCAGTGCCAAGGTCCGTTTTATTCAGTCATTCCAATCAGTGCATGTTGCATCTTCGTTCCAGCAGAAGTAAGTCTAATGAGGAAACTATTTCAATTAATAATTCTGCTTTTTCAATACTGTATTTATTCTGAGGACTCAAAAATACCGCACAAATGAGAAATGAGATACAGGACTGCAGTGACAGCAAGTCTGGCACACAACTTCAGCAGAAGAGAAAATGTGTGAGGACCAAATCAGTGTCTCAAGAAAAGTCCAAATGCACATTTTCATGCTGGCCACTCTGTTCTAGTACTTAAGTTATGTGAACCAACAGTCTTCATGTGAATTCTTCCAAACTCCAGAACTGTTCAACTGGACACCTAATCTTTTTAGAATCATACCAGAGAAATAAAAGGTTAACATTTAAAGGTTTAAGGTTTAGCTAAGTTATCAGGAGGACACTGGTATTCCCAGTCTGACAGAAAATTGCAAGCAGGAATTACGTCCAGCAATCTGCCCCAAATAAAACAAAAAGAAGAGTAATGCCGATGAAATAAGCCCAGGGTTGTTTGCCCACAGTGATGCTTGAACACGAGCATGTGAGTGCAGGGAGGGCCGGCGCTCTCCGTGCAGTGCATTAGTGCTCCATCACCTCTGCCAAAGTGAGCCATTACTTACTCAAAGTGCTCTCCTGACGGGCCCCTTCTGGGACAGCCAACCCAGCGCTTTTGGAAGGCGAGTTTGGAGGATTCTTCCCTTTTTGTTGGGCAGCCCCCTGGGTTTCCAAACCTCATGCATTATGGATAGAATCTTAATGGAGCCTGGCTGCCTAAGCACTGCTTGCTGAGCCTTTCAGCTCAAGACAGTCACTGCTGTTCTGCGCTTTCCGCTTCTCCTTCCATCTTATGCAAACGCAGATTTTACTTCTGTTCCATCTCTGTGAACCCCATTAAAACCCAATTCTGCTTATTACCAACAGCTTTCTTTAGGCTCCTTTCCCTCTAAAGATTCTCCCAGGTTCAGGACAAATCAATCTGCCATGACCTGGCTTGTTGCCATCTCTGGCTGCTTGGACTTGTCCCCCAGTTTGTACTGGGAGAGCACCTCCAGCTCACTGTCACCTCCATGGCACTGTGCAACCTGACACTGTGTTGTCCCTCCATGCCCTGCCTGATCAAAAATGACAGTTCTTGGACATAAATGCCCTCAAATTACATCTCTGTCCTGTACCACAACACCAGAATATTCTCTGTAGCACTTGCCCACAGGCTGTAGCTCTGTTAGTGGTCCCATTGGCAAATGCACCAGTGATCTGACTTCAGGCAGAGAAGAACTTGCTTATGAAATATTTGTCAGTATCAATAGACAATTAATATCCAATAACATCTTAATGAAGAGTCTCCAATTATAATGAAGCTCTGTAGGTATGTTCTAATCTTCTTTAGCTAAGAAACTTGGGATGTTTTATGAAGAGTACGAAACCTCACCATTGTTAGATATAGAGGAATGTGAATGGGTTCATGTCTGCTCTTACAGAAAAGAAAGGGGCAAAGAGAAATATTTTTCTTCCATATCAATAATCTCAGTTTTCTGTGACTCCTTGGAAAAGAAAAAGTTTCAAGAGGGTGCAGTGAGACTCCTTGTCTTTTCCTGGTAAGGATTACAGTTTTAAAAGCAGAAAGCTGTTGTTTTGCAAACTATGTCAGAGTAGCTGGATAACAGACAATAAAATTGTCCCCCCTCCATGAGCAGAGGATCTGCTGCCTTCTCCTTGATGGTTACCTGTGCCTGGGCTTTCCCACAAGTGCATATGAGCACTCTTTTATTGCAGGCAGCACAGTCTTAGAAACAACTGGAGGCAGGAGGTACTCCAGATTTGGAGGACTACATATTGGAAGTTTGAATAGTACTCGAACTCCTGTCCCTTGATGCTGAGGCTGTTTCCAGAGGCAATGAGGACTGATGCAGACATGAGCACTTCTCCACCCAAAGAGCTCTGTTGGGAAAAGGCTGATTCCATGTTGGAGCTGGAGGAACCAGGGGCTTTGTGCGATGATCTCAGCTGGAAGTGGGTTTGCTGACATAATACCTGCTGATGGGTACAGTTTATTTATAATATTCTTTGTCTTCCTTCTCCTAACGAGTTCTCCCCTGAAGGTTTCTACATGGAGAGAATTCCCTTTTAATCATCCCCATGTAATACCAGTCGAAACATTTCAGGCTGTTAAACAGAAACAATATCCAGCCTTCCCTGAGCTGCTCTGCCTTTACTGTCTGGAATCTATCCATGAAGAAAGAACAGAATCAGACTAAAGTGCCACTAAAGACTAAAAAGCCACAATTGAGATGTAGGAAGTAATTAAAACTTATTTCTTAGTTAGAAATGGTGAATTTGGAGCAAGAATATGTCTGGCTATTCTAAGAATTGTAGCCGATCCTTTGTTGAGCTCTATAACTGAATAGCACATACAAACAAGAGCTGGCAATAAATATAATGGTATTTTATAAAGTGTGTATATAAAATGGTAGCAAGATAAACTGTAAAAACAGACAATAAATCATATTTTTCACTCAACTCTGGCAACATCACTTGTGTTCTGTATATAACCCTTCTCTCCAAGGATCCATTCAACCCTGGCCACATCACTTGTGTTCTGTGTGTAACCCTTCTCTCCAGGGATTTATCCTATTCCAGACTCCAGGAAGAGTTGGAAAGACAGTTGTTCTTTAAAATATAGAATGGGGAAAACTGCCACGGCCTGGTTTCCATTGATTTTCCTTCCTCTGGTTACATAGGCCCAAAGTGCAAGATGGGTAATAGTCCTTAATTAATGTTAAGATGAAAGGTCTATTGCTTTAATCCTCAGGGACTGCATCTGGATGCTGTAACCCACCTGTCCCACTGCTGACAAGTCCAGGGAAAGGCATAACTCCTGAGAAAGGAGACACACAGCAATCCCGAATCCCTTCCTTTCAGCCACGGGTTCCAGCTAACCCAAACTTCCTGCTCACATAACGATGGAGACATGTGGGGCCACTGCTTTTCCCACGTGTGAACAATAAAACTTGGCTTTAACTGTGGCTGCAGCCTCTGGGCATCATGTGAGAGTTCATGTGAGTTCAAAAGAAGGTAGGAAGCTGTATTTTCTCTGGGGAAATCCTGAGTAAAAATAACACGTTTGTGTGCGCCTGACACACGCACAGTGAGCTTAACAGGTCTGGGGGGAGCAAGATCCTCCCTTGTATCTTGCTTGCAGCAGTACCCCCTGTTCTAACCCTGCTGCTGGACTGCTCAAACTCCAGATGAATGGAGGAAATCCTCAAATACCACCCAAAAAATATAATTTTGGAGGGGGGGGAAAGAAGACATAGTCAAGATGACACACATATATGGGTTGTCTTAAGATGAGGGGATAATACGCCAGTTACTCCTTAGCTTAGGCAAGGTCAGATACAGGATTCCTTGGAGTAACAGAATTTTTCTCTCTTATGTCCCTTCACTGGCCACCACTGTTCCTTCCTTAAAGCTTTCAGCACTTAAAGACCTCATATCCTCAAGGATAAGTATGACAGAGACTTACGGCTGTAATAATATTACTCCACCGGCAAATGTTTTTACATGGGAATAAGCATGTCCATATGGTGAGATACTCTGGAATGGCTGGAGCACTGGAATTACACCTCTGGTCAGTCAGTAGAAGTTTCTGTGTGGACAAGGCCAGCCCAACAGAACCAGGTAACTCATTCTTCCCTGCAGATCTGGTAGCAAAGGCAGTCTTCCAGTACTGGCTGCTTTTAAAATCATTAAGGAGTATAATGGTGTAATCTTTTGTCCAGAGAAGCTGTGGCTGCCCCTGGGTCCCTGGAAGTGTCCGAGGCCAGGTTGGATGGGGCTTGGAGCAACCTGGGGTAGTGGAAGGCATCTCTGCCCATGGGAACCAGATAATCTTTAGGGTTCTTTCCAACCCAAAGCATCCCATGATTCTGTTATGCCCTCCTGGTCCACACCCTCTATGACCACCAACATAGAGTCAACCAATTTCCGATGAATGCCAAAACGGTGGTTTCCAGGTGTGATGAATTGTTAAATGGCATCCTGATGACCAGACACAAGGGCACTTTGGAAAGCATGTAAATGAAGATGCCTTCAAACAGTTCTGTGTATTGGTATTCCCTGGCGATGTCGGTGGGTGATACTGGAATGAAGAGACTGACAGAAGAGTTGGACAGTACAGTTTTCCCTGCCTTCGGAAGTTCTGTAGGCTCAAAAGGCAATCGGTAAAGTCAAGCAGATGGGAAAAAACAGGAACCGAAGCAGAAAGAGGGGAAAAGGAATTTCGTTGAGCAACACTCAGACATTTCCAAGGTCTCATTGTGAACCAGGACAGTGAGTCTCTTCCAGAGGGAGATGAATTACACGACACTAAGCCATATCACTGCACACACAAAGCTGCAGTAAATTAATTGACTGATGAGTAAATCAGACATCAAGAGCTACTGAACACTGCCCAGGAACTCCTGCTGCTCTAGCCTTCCCATGGACACACAGATGATGTAATATTGTTTGCAGTGCTCAGAACCAAACTTTATCACATGTGAACATCACAGTCCCTTTACAGCACAGTGCCAGCGCAGATTCCTATTTTAGCCCAACAGTGAAGAGCCTTTGCTTTTGGAACAGGACAGTTCGAATTCTATCTCCAGTTAACCACAAAGCCCCAAGTGACTCTAAGATGCAGTAGTGACATCTCTACACAGCTTCAGAGGCCACAGATTGTTTCCATATTCTAATTACTACATCCCATTACAATGAAGAAAAATAACTTGGTTTTTTGAGTTACAGATGCAGTCAAAGC
This sequence comes from Corvus brachyrhynchos, assembly GCF_000691975.1. Lineage (NCBI taxonomy): Eukaryota > Metazoa > Chordata > Aves > Passeriformes > Corvidae > Corvus > Corvus brachyrhynchos. The sequence goes on from NW_008246061.1 coordinate 1,458,856, forward strand.
AAAAGGATTCACAGAATCCAGGGGCCAAAATTTTTTCTCCTTCCAACTCTGTTGAACACTTCTAATGCAATAACACTCACTTTCTTCCACTGAGTGTTGGAAAACTTAAAGAATCTGTGCTCATAAGCATTTTGAGGTCCTAATTTAAATGCCTCACGCTGTCCCAAAATACATAAAATACCTTATGAGAAGAGTTTTTATTATCACAGATTAGAAAGTTTGAAAAGAGGAGACACTAAATTAATTCTGTAGGGCTGATTTTTTGTGTTAACTTTATTTTTAGAACATTGAGCAATTAGGGGATACTATTCAGCGTTTGAATTTCCAAAAATGTAATCCTTGATTAAATCATGGTTATTTGAAAGAAGTCTGTAGAAGGTAATGTTCAATTCATGCAGTTCTGGTAACCTCCCAGCCTCTCTAAGGCATCAAAGCAGCCTGTAAATCATGAACCTTGGTTCAGCCAGAAATGAAATGTGCCTGGTTTGATCAACCACACCATCACAGGGTTTTCAATCCAGTGCCACGTCCTTCTAATGTACTGATATTTAAATTTAACCCAGAAATAAACTGGGTGCTTATACTGACAGGAAACTGTGATTCTTCACCAACACTTCCAAGCTTCAGCATCTTCTTTGGAAACCTGGGTTTCATGTGGGTACTTGACCACAGCTGGCATGATAAGGCATGCATGCCTTGTGTCCAAAACTATGCACTGTAGGTGTGGTACCAGGAACAAGGTCAAGGGACGTGTCCCTTCAAGCCTGGGTACCAGCTGGGAAGTGCTCCCAGGTGCAGGAGAGCTTACCTGGTGAGGCACAGCAGAGCTCTTTGGAAAGGCTTTTCTGCACCACATTACTCTGGAAGTCACTGATGGACTGTCAAGAAGGCAATGAGTTTGACTCGGGGTGTTTAAAGGCACAAAAAATCAGGGTGTGAATCTCCCACTGAACCTCTAGAGGCAGAATCCAAATTACTGTGAGAAAAGCCCCGGGTGATGCTTTGTGGAACATAAGCAAATTGATTCAGGGGATGCTTCGTACCCACTCCTATCAAACGTAATCCATGCAATAAAGGAGTTCTGCAGAACTGTGACCCACCAGCTGCAGACAGAGGTGTTTCCCTGTTCCAAAAATTCAGCCTGTCTGTGCCGTGGTGGGGGATCTCCAAAGTGTGAGTCACCCTCAGTGAGAAGCCACTTCTGGCCTAAGGAACATAGGAACTGGCCTAACTTGTTCTTGTCAGCAGCAGATGCACCACCAGCACTCCGGGGTTTCATCCCCGTTCAATCCACAGTTATCCCTCCTCAAACGGAGCTCACGCTGATGTTCTGCAAAGCACAGTTAACTGCAAAGTGAGGGACATTATGGGGGTGACACCAGAGCTCTGCAACCTGAACCCTCCAGCAGAAACAAAAAGCAGAAACGACTCCCCTGCCTCCTGAGCTTCAGCACTGCCTGAAAAGAGCAAAGGCAGAATTGCTTAACTTATGGTCAAAAATGAATTCTGTGAGGAAGGGGCTGGAGGGCATTTTAGATTTCACATTAAAGAAACAAAGCACAAATTGACTTTTGATAAAGGTCAAATGAAAAATTGGGTATCTTAAGGCTGTGGAGAATTTTTGCTCACTGCTTAGTTGTGTTTACAGTTATAAAAAAAGGAGAAAAATATTGTCATGTCCAACTTAACAGATGATCTGACTGGGACAAAGGAAAGAAAAAAAAAAGAGAAGGAGTGCATTTGAAAAAAGTCTGGAATTTTTAATAATACTGTTTCTAGTAATGTTCCTCGATGGAAGCTATTATGTTGCCCTTTCACAAACCATTATGACAAGAATAAAATCAGTTCAGTTTGTACATAACCTGAAGGTTCCAGCATTTGCTTGTGAATTAGTGGGTTATGTGCTGAAACAGGTATTTAGGATATATAATTCATCCTCTAGGCTAAAAATACATAATGTAACAAATAATACCCATACTGAAAATTATATTTTACATTCCTTTCACATGGACTAAACTGTGTCCCATGTGAACTGACTAAACAGCTTTGCAGCAATTAAAAAAAAAGAAGAAGTGGGGAAAAAAATCCTGATTCTGATGTTTTCACCTGAACAAGTTTTAATCATTATGCACCAGGCGACTTTGATCCTACAGTGTGCTTTGTTCATGCCATTGCCAGATTCCTTGCTGGCTCAGTGCTCTGTGGTTCACCTCCTACATGGGAGATGAACATTAAGCCCAAGGACACCACAGTCTC
>NW_008246061.1:1461263-1471660 GCF_000691975.1 Corvus brachyrhynchos
GGGAAGGGAAGGGAAGGGAAGGGAAGGGAAGGGAAGGGAAGGGAAGGGCAGGGGAGAGGGCAGCCCTGGGGGAAGAGCAGCAGCACTGATGGAAACAACAAAAACTGGCATGATTGAAACACACAAACACAAAAAGCCTGGGCTTCCTCCTTCCCTGCAGCCCCTCAGTCCTTCCCAGTCCCTGCCACAGATACTGGGAATCTGGTGTGGTTGCTGGGAAGGAGGTTACTCCCTGCCCAGGAATCACAACCAGATTTCACCCAGGGCTGAACAAGCTCTTCAGAATAGGAGCTCATCCCCCTCCATCTGCACAAGCCCTTCCTTCCAGTCCCCTTTAAATTCCCTACTCAGGGAACCCAGCGTTGTTGGGTCTTTAATCTCCTCCTCACAGTTTCACATACAAACCTTGGCTTCAATATTTGGATACATTTCCTGCCTCTTTTTTTTTTTTTTTTTTTTTTTTAATACTCTTTTGAAGCCAAGTCGCTGAGTGAATCGTAAAGGGGGAGAATTCCAAGAGCCTTAGTTTCTCCGCTGTTCCCAGGGCAGGTCTGGGCCAAAATAAACCCCTGCTGTGCCAGCAGCAGTTACTTACAGTCAAAGCCAGGCAGCACAGCCCTGCAGCTTCCCCGTCCGAGCCATCTCCCATTTCCCTTCAGAGATAAAGCCTCCACTGAGATTCCTCACTTCTCCAACTGCATCCCTTCCCATGTTTTCCTTGAGTCACAGAACAACGATCAGAAAAGAAAATGGTGAGAAGGTAAATATTCCTCCTTGGATGCAGGGAGTCTCTGCCCAGAACATATCCTGCTTCGCTACAAAGCTTTTCCATTCCCACCCTCATTTCTGCTTCTTGGGAAAGGGTTTGTTCCCAGTTTCAGAAATCAGTGGTTTGCACTGTGCCTTCCCCTGCACCAGTTCTGTTCTCATAGAAAACTTGGATGCCTCAATCAAATTCCTGCGAAAGAATTCAAGGAACAAATGGCCACTGCCTCACCGATTTTGGTCACTGCAGGATTTTGGTTGGACAGGACTGAAATTTGACATCTGGGCAGAGCAGCCTCAGTAGGAAATATGTTCACAGTCAGTTATTACACAAAAAGGATGGAATTATTTTTACCCTCTGGAACGAAGCTTAATCCTAAAGTCTCAGGCACATCAAGAAATCTGTTTCAACCACTATTTGATCAAATAAAAATTATTACGTCTTTAAAGATTTTTGTAATAATTTTAAGAATTTTCACCATGTTTTCTTCATTCTTCTACCCCATTTAGGTGAATTTGCACCAGTTGTGTTCACATCTATTTTACACAAGCTTTTATATCACAAATTCTGGTGACTGTTGTGTTTGCAGAGAATGAATTTCAAATGTTTATTTGCAAAGGTCTTAGGGAAACTGTCTGAGCAATTTGATCAAGCAGCAAATACAAACAATACTGTGGCAATTACAGTTTGGGTGACTGTCATAATGCCATAAAACTGTCCCTAAGCAAGTCTGAGAGACACAAAATCTCCCAAACTTGGAAAAAAAAATTGTGATCCTTCATACTGCAAAGACAACAAGTAACACAAAGAAAACTGGGTATATTAAAATGGCAAATTATTCCCACAGTTGCTTAGTCAGCTTGAGTACAGAGGGTGGAAATTAGAGCACGGGGCTTCCCATGAGGTACGCCTGCAAATATTCCAGAAAATACCTCTGTCCTTCTAGCCAGAGACATCATTTCCCTAAATTTTTTCCCAACATGTCTTTTTTTCCAATACTTCTGTCCAAGAGCAATCATTTTCTCCCTGGAAAGGCTGGTCTGAGAAACAAAAGACCTGAGCTGCTCTAGACTGCTGTTCCCCTTAGGAGAGAACCGTCATTCTGATCACTTAGAGTCTGAAACAGCACCGCTGCACACCACAGGCCTTCCCATCCCTCAGGAATCAGGGCATGCATTTCCTCCCGGTTGCAGTCTCCTCTCACTTCCACTGTGGCTCTTTTTTCTATTCTATTCTATTCCTTCTGTATTTCTGTGTGAACCTGACTTTCCATCTCCCTTGCTCGTGTTCCAGCTCTCTCCCTGTGTCTCACTGTAGTGCTGGAACATGCGGCAGGAATATGATGGATGATCACCTGTCACAGCTTGTTTATTATAATTCAGACAATCAATTACACATCCCTAATGCCGCTTGTCCCGCTGGAAATTTACATGCTCGGCACAGACCAATGTGAAAATGGAATCTCATTTGCCAAATGTCTTTCCGCGGGTACAGCACGATGATTACAGCCTGGTTGTTTCAACAGTTGTGTGTGTCTGACAATGTCATCACTTACTGCTTGCCACGGGTCACATTGCTGCAAGGCATTATTTATTGTGCTGTGCAGGCTCAGGCTTTCAGAGGACAAAGATATTGCTAAAGCCACAGGCTCAAGGCAAGGTGAATCACACAGCAGGGACAGCCACAGCACCCAGCACCTGCCTTTGTTCCACTGATGGGAATCCTTGTACCCTCTTCACCTTTTTTCTTTCGGGGTGACTTGTACTAAAGGGCTGGGGAGCTCCTGCACTGACAGGCAGGGTTGTTAAGGGGAAGTGCTGCTCCTGCAGTTAAATAATTCCAGCACAGACAGTGATTTAATGAGAGTCAAAGGACTAGAAAAATGAGACAAGGGGGAAAGCAAAAAGGGCTCCTGAGCGCTTGGCTAAAATGCTGTGCAGCAGAAGGTGCTGAACATGCTGGGAAAGGGTTAAGTGCATTTTACTGATTGAGTAGCTCTTCCCTCTAGGTAGATTGGATGTGGAAGATCAGATCCTACAGAAAAGAAGATGTAGAGCATGGAATGTGCAGCCCATCCTGGGACTCAGGTGGAATACTGGATTTGATCTGAAGCAGCCACAAATTCAGGAAGAGGAGGAAGGATACATAAGATGTGAAGGAAGTTTCTTCTCCCTTAACAGGGGAGAAAGGCAGGGAAAGGAAGACATCTTTCCTCACAAGGAGCCAAATTTCTAATACCTTCCTGTTAACTGGAAAGAAGGAACAGGAATAGTCCCATCAAACCATGCTGCTGGCTTAGGCTTGCTGTTTTCTCACACACCAGTCAGCTGCTTCCCTCCACCTCTTTCTGCACAACCCAGCCAGACTGGTTTGGGATTTGTACCTACACTGCCTGTGCTCTAAAGCACCCACAAAACGAGTCATTCCTGGAAGACTCAGGTGGAGGATGGTGAGTAAACTTACCAGACTGATTTTCTCAATGCCAGTCGCAGTTGTGGAGGTGGTTGAACGTATTCAGTATAGCCAGATTAACCACTTCACTTAGTTAAAATTGTTCTAAAGCATTCAACATCTAAATGGTTAATCTAAAGGTCTGTGAGAACAAAAACATTATTACCATAACCTGCAGAAAAGCCATGATATTTATTACACATAAGAGAAAACCCTAGATTAAATAACAGGTTTCCACTCCTTCAATAAACAGGACTGACCTTGAAGAGGGATGGCTGTTGTTCACAGTAGTTATCTTATCAAGGTGGAGGGCAGGCAGTGAAATGGTGCAGTACTGATAACACTTTTTAGGATCTTATGAGCCACCTACGAGTGTTTTGTCAGTCCTGTGGACACATGAGGGCAGAGAAGAGGCCCTTTATTCTCCCTCACAGAACAAGGGCAAAAGACTGTATTTAGCTTTCAGATGAAGGCTGTGTCCCTGTGTGAACAGAGGTACGAGATGGAGCTGCCTGTGACACCAGAGGACTAGAGAGATGAGTGGGAAGACTGTCTGAAACCTTCCTTCGTAATGACACCACTTGTATGTCCATGGGACAGGGTTCAGCAAGTCTGTGAGGAGCAGATCATGTTGGTTATTTATTCATACATTAAAATCTCTGTCTCAGCAGCCCTGTGAGAACTAATATTGGTTGCAAATCCCGCTGAGTCAACCCAAATAGTGACAAAGTGCTCTCACTCTCTCTGCATACACATAGATATTACACACACACACACACACACACACACACTCACTCTCACACGTATGGATGGATGAAGGTGGTTTTGCTTTTAAAGAACCTGTTTTTCAGAGAGGATCAGCACAGTTAGTACTGAGGCTACATGTGCATCTAATTTCACAAATGACACAAGAGCATGTGAAAGGACTCAAGTCCTTCTTACATAGCAGAAGGCTTCCTGTGCTGCTGTGAATTCTGTATGAGTTGGCATTAAAAAGTCTGCTGAGGGGGCAGGGAGGAAATGGAGCAATCAAATGTGTAAGGAGTCACTGCTGTCCATGGAGGCAAATTCTGAAGCTGGCTGAAATGAGTCATATTGAAGCCTCAAACACATTTCTCTCTTTTTTTTTCCTTGTTTTTTTCCTAGTTTTTTTCCTAGTCCTGTCTTCAGAAAGATGCCTTAGTTACAATTTTGAAAAGAAGTAAACAAATATTAGCTCTTGTTGCTATGAAATCCTAATTGTACCAGACAGGCAGCCTGGAAGAAGGAAGTCCTCCTTGGGCGCCTTGTGTGGGGGGTGTGAAGCTGTGCTGAAGCTTTCTGAGGGAGGGCAGTGTCATCACCACTACCTGACCAGGTGTAAGGCTGTGAGGAGCAAAACATTGTGGCCTGTGTGCAGGTGCTTTGTGGAGCAAGATCTCCAGATGGACTCTGTAAAACAAGGTGTGTTCTAATAAGGATACAGCACTGCCCAGACCTAGCCCGACCTGGCGCTCGGCTTGGGCAGCTGTGACTCCTGTGCCTGGTTCTGAGGCAGGACAAGGGGATATCCTCACCAGAGTCAGTGCTTGCATTAGGACACACGGCAGTCCTTCTGTGCCAGATCCATAACTCAGTCTGTTCTGTTTGGAATGGGAAGTACTCCCTGCTTCTACCACAGGCAGAATACCCAAACAGAGCTACATGGCTCAGGGAAGGCTTCTATGCTCCCAGGGGAGAAGAAAAGTTTTTTTGCTCTTCTCCATCAAACTACAAACTTGAGAGCTGCCACAAGACTCAATTCCAAACAGATATGCTGCCAGAAAATTCATTTTAGTTATGGAACCTTTCCTCCCATACAGGCGAATGATAAAACTGTCACCCTGCGAAACAGTCAAATTCTCATGCTTACAGGTAAAGTTCCTTTCCTGCTGCCCCCAACAACCTCTCTGCAACTGGAATTTTAGTTTTTTTTTTTTTTTAAGTGGACTCAAATTACACCAGACATTTAATTCCTCCTCACTCTAGTTGACATTTTGCTGTTCATGCAAGTTCCTCTGTGTTTTACAAAGCAGATCAATTTTCACACTGTTTTTGTTTCATACTTGTAGCATAGTAGTACCAAAAAGTTCTCCTCACGTTGTTTTAAGCTGTTAGACACTATATAATCACATGTAGAGGGACCGCCTTTATGTCAAAAATTATAGTCAAAAGATACAATGGAGACGGTAGAAAACCGAGAGAGGCAGAGTTCGTTCCCTTGCCCAGAGCTGGTAACACAATCTTCTTATTCTTACTCCATTACTCAAACCACCACACCAAGGTGTCTTCCCAGTCTCCTCCCTCACCAGTTCTTATCCACCCTCTCAAAACCCCCAGAATTCTGCAGCGTGCAAACATCCTACAAATCAGCAGCACATGTGGAGTGGTCAAATTCTGCCCTGTGCCAAGGGTGTGATGAACCTGCCTGGAAAACGTGACTCAAGATTCTTGTGAGACATTGCACGTTGTCATAGGACTGAAGCATGGAATGGCTCGGTGTGTTCTGTAGGGCTGATCTGGCAAGGACTAAATTCTGGAAGAAGCTCTCCTTCCTTAAAGCACCCGAGCCTTGTGTCTGGTTCTTTCTACATCATTGAGTACTTTTACAGACAGTAACAACTTCCACCCATTTACAGTTTTGAAATAAAAATCAAATAAAGACCATGTATTTGTCCTATCTGTGGGCACACTCTTCAGGGTGACTAATTCCTGTCACTCCAAACACCTCTATCCATGTGACTGAGCATCCCTCTCCACTGGCTGAGGGAGGCAGAGGAGGAGACCCCTTGCTTTGCCCACAGCACTCCAAGTCCTGCTCGAGTGCACTTGGGGAGTGCTGAGGCCGGAGATGTGCTGAGTCAGGCAGCTCTCCCAGCTGCTCACTGGAAGCATAGCTGTTAGCAAAAATAACCACGGGGGCAAGGACTCGCACTTTTCTAAAGAAAACAGAAAGATAAACACATTGACCCACTAACTCAACAACAGCCTCCTGGAGCTACTTGATTAGAGGAAATCCCTCTTCGTGCATTCTCCACTCCTAGGCCAGAGGCTGTGCTGAGTTCTGTGCTGCTCGCTTTGGGCTGGGCCCGGGTGACAGCACAGGAGCCAGAGCTGTCTCCTCTCCCGAACCGCAGTGGGAAACCCGAGCTCGCTGTTGGATCAGGAAAGGCCAGGGGGGTGTCATGCAGGTGGACAGTTCATAAGCACAAGCCCGTACAGCAGCCCGTGGCCTGTACCAGGCTGTGGAACAGTCTCAGTGCTGAACAAGTTGCTGTTTCCTTGTGCCTGTGTCTGGCCGTCCCCAGTTGTGCAGTGGCACCTGTTCCTCCCCATGTGAGCACAAGCTGTTCCCAGCACTCCAGCACAGACAAGTCACAACTCCCAGATTCAGCAGCTACTTGGATGATGCCCCAGTTTCTTAAAGGGCTCCGACCCCATTGCTGCAGGTTCACAGTGTCACCCCTCACAGAAACAGCTCCAACATAACTCTGGAAGAAGGCAAAATGCAACATGGGGGAAGCTGAGACCTCACAAGAACAAAGGAATTGTGTTATTTTTTAGGTAAAGAACTGCATCCTGAATGTGACTTGCACTGAGGCATCCAGTGCACGGTAGCATTTACCAAGATTCCCTAGGATGCAAAAAGGGTAGCAATTCCCAAGGAAGTGCACAGCCCCATATCAGTGGGGTGAAGGGATAGAAGGACAGTGGCTCCCAATTCCGTTCCTTAGAAACCAGAGCAGGCAGTGTCCACAGCGTGGTTCCCACATGGCAAATGCTGGGGGTGCACTAAATCCTCAGAGCACTCTGGGATCTGCAGAGCCACCACTTCAGCCCTGGGCCCAGAGCTCTCCTTGGCTCTGAAATGGCCCATAAAGGTCAGTCCTGAAAAACCTTAATCTTATTTCCCCTCTCCCAGCCACTGAGACATGAGCTGCCCTTTCCCTCACCATAAGGCCAGGCTGCCACCTGGGGAATTCCACTTCACAATCCCATAACTTAATTAATTAACAGATTAATTCAGAGAGGCCCAAACTGACAGACAAACACTGAATGTCCTGTGACAAGCCCCAGAACGTATCATGTTAATTACCCCAGAAATCAAAAGGAAGAGGATAATTAAATATAAGCTGGGGAGGAGGGAGCAGACAGGAGGCAAAAAAAGAGAAATATATAGTGGTCAGACCCCAAAAAGGCAGAGAGCAGATATCAATTTGCATGATAATTCTGAGAACAACAATGGGTGCCCAGGAATTCTCTTTAAAGACTGTAATATTAATTTAATGGGGAAAATATCTAATACAATTCCCTGAGAATTTTTCAATTAAATGAATATGCTGGGCTTTAATGGCTATCTTAAGCAGAGATATCTAAAGAGAGTGCGATTAACAGAATTACTGCATGAATTATATGTTTTTTAAAAACTGGCACACAGCCTTGTCATGCAGGGAACCTTATTCTAAACTCTGGCATCCAGTTGTAATTCTGAACAGAATTTCCCTGCTCAGACATGAATCATTTCCTCTTGGGATTTTTATCCTTCCCGTAGTCTGGACTAGTAGCAATGTGACGAACCAGAAAGAACTGAGTATAGGAACTGTTGGGGTGGGTTTTTTTCCCCGTTTGTACAGTGTTTAGGGAAACTGGGTCTGGTCTGGGCATAGGACTTCAGAGGTGCTGCAATACACCCAAAGTGTCAGCAGCAGCAGCAGCTCCCTGCAGGAGCAAAACACCTTTTCACAGCTTTCACAACTCTGGGGAGTCCTGTAGTCACACAAAGCCCAGCAATGGGGCAAAGAAGAATCTTACTGCCAATGCCACTGTAGTCTCAGCACCATGAACACAAGCACCGAGGAATAAGGATGGTAGAAAATTAATCCCAGCATGCAACTCCTCCTCCACAGAACTGTCTTAACGGACTTCCAGACGAGCTCCCCAGGTTGCAGAGTTGCAAACAAGCCCTGAACTGTCAGGAAATCAGCTGCTATATCAATAACCCATTTCTACACATATCACAAATCCTCTTTCCCAGTGGTAACTACCCCCGTTTCCATCCAGAGCCCACACATTTGCACCCTCATTCTGAACAGCAGCCTTGGTGCCCAGTACTCTGAGAAGTTCCAAACATTGATGCTGTAATACAGCATTGCTGAGGCATTCCTAAGCATCATGCTGTATTCCTTCCACCTGCTTTTTTCACCTGTGCATAACAGGTGACAACACAGAGGTGTCTAGTTGCAAATGTGATTGTGGAGTGACTTCTAACTGAGGCAAGGACTGCCCCTGGAGATGAGGTCTGTGTGCAGTGTGATGGGCGCTGCACACAGGCACTGGCACGGCTCAGAAGCCGCTCCGTGGTGTGCCAGGAGAGCCGTTTGCTCTTGCGATTCCAGCTGGCTCAATGCTGTATTAATTAGGGACTGCTGGCAGATAACTCCATTACAGACTTTAAAATTCAGAATGCAGTGGTGGGAAGAATTTTGGTGAAAGCTCCAAGTATTAGGTGTTGCAGTAGAGCCACTTTTAGAAGCTGGGTATGTCATAAATCAGATGAGCTCAACACAGTTGTACCCTTGATCTAATGTTTTTTAGATTATACCCACACAGCGAGCTAAATTCTATCAGAGATACCACACATACATTTCATACTTCCTCCCACAGAATCCACACAGAGAAGTATTCAACAAGCTTCATAAATATTTGAATGAGAAGAGGATCCTGCAAATAAAATAGCTCTTCGTTTTATTCTCAGCCTGACTACTATACTGTTGTCCCTTTGAGCAATTACTCGACAAATTTTCTGCAGCAGCATCTTCACAGCTGGTTCTTAATTTTGGGAAACTGTTGGCCCAAGTCTTCAATTTCTTCACATTTAACCCCTTCTGAAGTAAAAGGGAACTGATCTGCTCTGAACATCCAGCCCCAGTTCCCTCAAATTAAGCCTTGAAAAACGCTAACATTTTGAATTAGTGACACTTTTGAATCTTAGAGAGACAACAATCAGCTTTTCTTGCAAGCCCAGCTCAATAAAATGTTACCAATTTCATAGTCATGAATCCTAATAAATATTTCTCCAAAGCACTCTAAGATCACTGGACAGCAGGTGTTAGTGAATGCTAGATGTTATTATTTTTCTTGTGAAAAGCCTATCAGCAACTCCGTGCTGTGATATCCGGAAGAACAGCTTCCAATGAAGAAAAATTGCTTGTCGCTTGCTGCCGCAAGACGCAAGATAGTTCAAGTTAAGCAGAAGCCATATTGCTGTGTTTTCTATTTCTTTCATAAAACACAAATAAAGTACCCTGTGGAAATATGTGAGCTGAAGTGACAGGCATCTCTTGAATGCTTTTAATTGCTGCCAAAAATAGTCTGAAGCTTTCACCAAAGTTAACACAGACAAAATTTCCTTGGAAGGCATCAGTTCCATGTGAAAAGAAGTTAGCTTTTGCATCAGTTAAAATAAAAACAGCAATTACTCAGTTTATCTCTTCTGAAAATTCCATTTTACCTTACAACAGAGATGCAGATAATGCTGTGCTCACATCAGTGGAGAATGCAAGAAGCTCAGAATGCCATCTTCCTTCTATTGCTGTATAGTAGCATCAACCCCTGCCACTAGTAGGCAGATTTTAATCATCTTCTTTTCATTATTGTTACAATAGTGCCTAATAATGTCAGTCAAGGACTAGAATCTCATTTGCTAAACTCAGCATAAAGACAAAATGCTCCCAGCACGTTCAACAACAGCCATCTTTAAAATCGTGCACTCAGAGCTTCTAAACTTTCTCCCATTAATAAAATTCAAGCTGAGTTAGCAGATTTGATCCCCAGTTACAAAAAATTAATCTTCTCTCATTATAAGTGTAATCAGTGAAGGCTCCCAGGCAGAAAGGGCTCTCTCCCTGGCTGTTTGCAGTCCCGTGCAGCACAGCCATGGACAAAGCTCTGGCCAAAGACCTTGGCACCAGGAGCAGATCCCAAAGAGCATCTCCTGCTGCAGCACAAAACACTTCTCTTATCTCACAGAGCTTGCAATCACCTTTCTCTTCCTCTCCTCGTTTATCATAAACTCCCAAAGGATCCTTTTTTTTGATTGTTTCCCCCTCTTTCCATGCCACAGAAAAGGCTTAAGATACCCAGGTACTCAGGACACTCGCGG
>NW_008246061.1:1471689-1491039 GCF_000691975.1 Corvus brachyrhynchos
TGACACAGAAAAGGACTAAGATACCCAGGTACTCAAGGCACTCGTGGAAAATTGTCACTGGCTGTTCAGACCTGCAACCTGACCGAGATCTTTACCAGCACAGGTGAATTCTCCCAGCATGAGGCTACGTCATTGTCAGGTAATATTCTGGGACAGGTCTCTCTTGTTTTAGCAAGAAGGGTCTGACCTGAGGGACTACCCTGACAGTGCTTCCTAACCAAACTCTTAACAAAGACGACCCATTAACGGGTGTTTTCTGAAACAAAATGTTAAAAAACCCAAGCAACATCCTGAGCAGCTGTAGCCCAAACCCTGCATTTCCTGAACACTGACAACTCCCAGTCAAGTTGATGAATTCACAAGATATACAAGATGCAGGATCAGGCTCCTTGTAGTTTAAATACTCTTTTTTCCCCCAGTTTTCTTTATTTAAGTTTTGCTTTCCCAGTATCCAGAGAAAACATACATCAGCATGAAAAGAACCCATTAATATCTCTAACGCTTTTCCCCTAAAACTACCATGATCTCACCACTTCCAAAGCCCAAAGGAAATTAAAGCACAGGTCTAGAGCACGACGCTGAAGGATACAACTTAAAACCCCAAGAAAGCTGGGAAATTTCTGTGCAAAAGCTGCAAATCTGAGCTTGGAAAGGAAAGAAGCTTACTGTGAGCTGTAATAAAATTATTCCAGTCTGTAACCTGAAAAGAGAAAGCCTGCCATTCAGCAAACAGGAAATCCCAGAATTTATAGATGACCCTGTTACAAAGCAAATGTTTTGGAACAAATCGTTCTCTCCCTGGCGCCTGTTTTCCACTGGTTTCTCTCCTGCACTTTCCCCTATAATCCCAGGGCCAGAGCAGCACCGTCTGGCTGTTGCTGGTAGTGGCACTCCCAGCTTCACCCACCATCAGAGGCTGGAGGGGGTGACCTAACAAGGCGTCCGAGCCTGAAAGCGAGTCTGAATTTTTGTAACAGTATCAGTCAGCAAAATAAAAGGTATTACCGTCTCCCTGCTAACCTCGCCTGTTTTGTATTCTCATGGACCATTGTGACTGCAGTACAGTGACTTTGCTACTAAAAAAATGAAGTTTAGAAAAGCTTGCGTGTATGTGTGTGATGTGCAGAACTTCTGTCCTCAGTCAATGTTAAGTTTCACATGGTCCTCTTACATATGACAAAGGCACTGCACCAAGGGGAAAAAAAAAAAGGATCAAAACCCCACAATTAAATCAGCTTTTTCAACTTCCCTACTTTTCTTGTGCTTGTTATGTTTCAAAGACTCAAAGGCAGCAGATGTAAAAGAAAAGGGGGGGACTCTCACAGCAGTAACAGGGTGGTCATGAAGGAGAAGTGCAGGTGGGTGCCAGTGTGACCCAGACAAGGGGAGGAGCTCATCTGCCCTCTTACGTCCAGCACTCCCCTGCTCACTCCTTTGGGAGAGACACACCAAGTCAGGAAACGCCAGTAAGAGCCATGAAGCGCATCCCACACAACGCTTGGTGTTCCCATCCCCGCTCCAGCGAGCTCAGCATCACCCCGATGTTCCCTGGAGCACCTCTCAGGTGCTGCAAACGGCCGTGTCCCACAGAGCCTGACCTGGGAACCCCTCCCTGCTCCGTGCTCCGGAGCCGGCAGCTGGCAGCTGGCAGGGCAGACAGACCTTCTCCGCTGACTCAGCGAGCATCTGCCCGCACTTGCCCCAAGCAGCAGGGTCATGCAGCGGAGCCTCGCTGCGGGAGCTCCGGGGTACAAAGGAATGAGTGTGCCAAGGAGGGCTGGGCTGGGCTGAACCTGAGACACCAAAACGCGGGCTCTAAAGGACAGTGCTCACTGCTCAGCATGACCGAAGGATTTACCTCCTCACAATATGGAAACCATCCATCACTGAGACTCTCTTTCCTGTTCCTTTTCTGTCTCTCACCCTATCCCAGCATCGTTAAAGTAACAAATATAAATTTAAAAAAAAAAAAAAAAAATCCTTCTTCCTCCACAGCTATCAAATTGTCTGGATTGCTACACACTTTAAAAAACTGATATCGAATATCTCTCTCCTCGGCAAACCTGCTCTGTAGCATAAAGAATTCCCCACAGGAAGTCTGTGAGGCTCAATCGCTATGACACAGTCAAGGGAAATTTAGACAGTCAAGGAAAATTTAATCTGATGTTTGAGAAGCCAGGACAAAAAGGATCAGCCCTTCTCAGGATGAAGAGAAGGTGCCTGAGCTAAGTGGGGCTGGCAGACCAGCACTGAAATACTCTTCAGATATGCAATTACAGCTATCCCTAGGGGTTTTGCTTTTGTGTTGTTGTTCCGTAAAATCTTTCTCCAGAGTCAACAATTTGCCTGAATCGCTTCTTATTCATTTCATCTTCATGACTTCTGAAGGCATCTAATGAGGCACTTTGAAGTTTGCCTGAAAACAAAACAGAACCAAGAAAAAAAAAAAGCAACCACCCTGAGGTGACATTAAATCTTTCTCCTGAAACTATAATCTTCAGGATTACAGCTCAGCTCTGTTTTGTTGTAACACTGTGCTATCTTTGGATTAATGGGCTTTGTTCTTACTGTGTTGAAGTATCTTGGGAACCCAAATCCAAAATGTGGCACCTGTGATATGGTTTTGCAGGCTTATTCGCTGTATGTGGACTCAGGGCAGGGTCTGAAATGTAAAATTTGAGATAAGCATTTTGTTTTTTCAGGTTCTGTTCAGAACAATGTCTTCGCCTACTTAGTTCTCAAAACACTGCAGGTGGGACTGTGAGTGAATTGTCCGTAAAAACAGTGAGAAAAATCTGGAGTCACTTGTGGTTTTCAGCACAAAGCTTTGTATTTACAGTACTTTGAGTGTATTATCTGACCTCACATCTCTTAGCCAAGCCCACACATAAACACTCATAAAACTACAGAAGAAAACACAATAAAAACATTATTTAACTTGATTCCCTTATGGCCTCTTGAATAGACCTCCAGAAATACACATACTTTCGAATATTTTTTCAAGAGGAAATCAAAGAAGTAGGAGATTTGTGGAGATGTGGCCAGTCTCTGCTGAGGCTGCAGCTTGCCAGATCAATCAGCTTTGTGATTACTGCCATCAGTCTAAGGATATCTTCCTCCACTTCAAGGTAGCCCGTCTGCGTAGAGGGAATCCATGGAATCCAGATCACCACGTGGTATCGTGCCACCAGCACCTGTGCTGTAAGAGGGGTTTGTTTTTTCACTCTGTATTCTGTTACAGCCAAATCCTGGGAAGGAAATGAGTCTTGGCACTGACCAACATGTCCATGTTGTTTCGAAATACAGGCAGGATGGTAACAACCTATCTCACTATTTGCCTTCATTTTACTTTTTGCACCCACACATGGAAGATAAGTGTGTAAATTTCTTTGAGAGCCACATGTTCTACTGAATGAACTGATTGAAGGCTGATGGAAGCAAGAACAGAGCTGCTGGTGTGGGACACTCTTCCATGCAGCACCTCAAAGTGTGTCCAGTCAGACACATGGATGGGATCAAACTTGCTTTAGGTTCCTAGAGCGGACACTTTTACCCTTACTTCTACAAAGCCAGAGTTTCAAAGGATCCCTCTTTGGCAGCATCTTTTCTTCTTGTCGTTTTAGACCAAAATTTCTGGATTCTTGTACAGCACTTCCTAACTCAAGAAAAAAAGAAGGTTCCCTTCAGAACAGTCTCGTACACAAGCTGACAGTGAGTTTGCCAGGAACTGGGAGCTGGAGTCAGTGCTGTGTGGTTTTTGTGAGCAGCTTTGATGTGAACAGCAACACACGTAGCTCCTGAGTCACATAATGAAGCTTCAGTGCTTGAAGGCAAGGAGGGCAGAGCAAGCCACACCTTTGACATTTTGCCCATACCCTGGCTCCTCACAACAAAACATCCCTGGCCGTGCAGTCGCTGCTTGGAAAGGTTTTCAAAACTTCCTGATGCACCCACAGAGTATTTGAGACATGCTCTACCTAGACAGCACATTCCCTTCATTCCCCAGTGGCAAATTCAAAGTGATGTCCTGCAATGTGATTCACCTTCAAGCTTCTCTCTAAACTTGTCAACTCTGAGGAAGCTACACAGCAGTAGACACAAATCTTACTGTAATTAAAATATGTCTCAAGATAAATAGGCCATATTATTGAGAGATGAAATAGGGACAAATGAAAAAAAACATAAAGTAATTGTTTGAAAACGTGAACAAAAGAGAAGTTGCTTTATGACAGCTCTCTCTTACCTGAAAGCAACAACTTGGGGAGAGAAAAGTTCTTTCTTCTTCAAGGCCTCGCTGTTCAAACACAGAAGTATAAGTTACTAATTCATTATTCTGAGGCTGATAAATAAGAAAGCAACCTACCAGCTTATTTATGTGCTTTAGAAAGCTAATTTTGCTCCAAAAGTCTGTTGGAGAAATAGTTATTTCATTTTCACAGATATTAGGGCTCGTTCTAAGACACACATATACTGAACTCTCTATTTAACCTCAGATTAGAAGGAAGCTTTTAACGAGCATTTCTGAACTAAAACCATATGTCTGTCCTTCACATATTTAAAATACAGCAGCTGATAAACAACACTCACACGCTGCAAAGCAACTGCAGCGAAGAACAATTGCTCCAGCACTATTAGGAGAGAGCACAATACTAAACTCTAACTGAAGAAACCACATAATAATATTTTCTGTCTTGGGTAAAGATCATTCTGAGCCCTACTTAGATCCCAAGTGGATGATGGGGTTTGGTGGCCAGGTCTCACATGGCTGCTGGTAATTCTATTTTCAGGGGGGTAAAATGTAAAAGAAAACAGGCAGGTAGCGGACATTTGCCACACTTGTGAAGTAGCAACCTTTTAACCACCTATCCTGGTTAGGGACAGCTGAATAACAGGATTTAGAGCCAAGGAACTAAAGAATTCGTAGATGAAATTCATATTAAAGTTGAGTTTTTGCAATAAATAATAAATGGAAACTTAAGAAGCTGGAGGCTGACTGTAGTGTGGTTGCCCAAGTCAGAGATAAAGCACAAACTGCTACGAGTGGATAAGGGTCAAACCCCTCCTTTGTATGTTGATTTAAGCTCTATATTGACTTGGAAGCATAAAAACAGAAGTCTGATTGAGTTCTATCGCAAAGATATGCTTAACTACTTTTCCCCTTGCAGTGTTTCCAGTGATGCACCTTCAATTCAGCGCCTCTGCTGCTACTTTGTAAATTCAATGAAACAGAAAAAGAGTCCCAGATAGTGGCCTAGAAAGGAGTTGGGTAACCAAAAGTATCTTCTGTTAATATAAGTGAGTCTGGATCTGCATAAAATCATGGCCTTCAAACATTTTCTCTGGTAAAGGATAAATTAAGATAGTCATACTTCCCTGAGGCCCATTTTAATTAAGCATGAATCCTCAAGGATAAATGAACAAAATTAGCTCGGTTTGGAGCAGCTTTTAACTGCACAGTGAACTCCACTGATAGGTGGGAATTACACAGAATGAGACACTTCCAGAGGGGATCTGGGTGGGACCACAGGGTGGTCGGAAGAGGTTCTTGAGACCTTGAAAGAGATTCATATAGTCCTGAAGTACATTTTCAAGTGAAAAGCCATACTCAAACCTCACAAGATACAGCTGCCTGCAGAACCTGATTTTTAGATGCTACACTATATCCCAGAAAGAAAAAGGGAGGAAGGAAGACTCCCAAATTTACGGCTGCACGGTATCTACAATTTCCTTACACTGAACATAGGCAAACTGTGTGTAAAAATAAAGTATCAAAATAAAGTATAAAGTACAACTGTGTATAAAATAAAGTGCTCTTCCGTTCAGGGAGACTTCAAATAAATACAAATGCACACACCAGTGACATCCTTGATTCCATGGCATTCAAGACTCAACTCCACTTGCATCTCTGTGCCTGTAACTGAGAACTTGTAGATACACTAATCATGAAAATTGTGCATGATGTCTTTTTTCACGCATTTTGTTGGCACTGTCTTCATGATTAACTGAATGCATTTGGCCTTATTTTCAACCACAGCTGCACTGATTTAAGTAAAGAGCGACTTCAGACCCATTTAGTCAAATGCTGGCAAAAGCCTGTTGTTGGGGAAGATGAAATAGGAAAGCCTTATAAATATGATTGCCTGACAAAAGATTTTGGGAATATGAAAACTACAGGCAACATCGAAATGAAAGCCACTTTTGAAATACCAAGTCTTAGTTACTGAACAACTGGAAAACAATGGTATGGCCAACTGAAGGTAATCCCCTCTTGATGGAACAATACCCTCTGCTTGCAGGCAGGTCCAAGGGTCAGAGCAGACCCTACTAGCTCAGCAGAAGGGGTCCAAAGAGTAGTTTTTAGAAGTTAAGATGTAACACTCTATGGTAATATAAGAACTCTTATAGGCTGTATGTAAATGCTATAGGATTTGTATCTTGTATTAGATTGGTTAGTGACAATTAGAATATTCAGTACAGAAGATGATTTATTGTATTGTAACCAGGACTTCAGACATTCCTCACTTCCACTCCTGCTCTCACTTCCACTCCTGCTCTTACTTCCATTCTATTTCCTTACTACTTCTTCCACTCTTGCTCTCACACTCTCTCTCTCTCTCTCTCTCCTTACTTACTCGCTTACTCTCTTGCTCTCTTGGGCCTGCTCAGAGCTGAGTCTGGCAGCTCTAAGCAGTGCCCCTGCAGTGCCCCAATACCCACGCCCTTTGCAATAAACCGACTGTGTCCCAAGACCTGCCTATAGAGATCTCTCGTCTCCGTCTCCATCCGTCTACGTCCGGCCGCCCATAACCTACAGCCTGTATGATATGTTTGTTTTGGTTTAGCTAACATGGACTGGGAATACACAGTAAACCAAAGCTAAGCATGAGTAAGACCCTCTTAAATTGCAATAAAGTTTTCTGCATTGTGAATGCTTAAGTAAGTTATTTCAGAATCCTGCTCCAGTTGGATCAGGCTCACTTTCCCATCTAGATGAGGCCCCTGTTTGAAAGGTGTTTTTTCAAGGTAGTTTTGTTGGTTGGTAAAAATTCTGATAAGAAGTTCTGAGGCAACCGCAGGCCATGAGATATTTTTCTAAACTGTAGATGAACCTCTTATCTGCTAAATCTCAAAATCCATTAAATGGCTTGAAAACAGCAGTGCAGGGGAGGAAGGCGTTATAAATCATCTAGAAAAAGAAATACAGACCCCCAGGTCCATCTCATCCATGCTGGGCAGAGCACATACAAGTTTTTCTAGCTATTGAGTAATGCTTTTTTTTTTTTTTAACTTTTATACAGGCAATCACCACTGTATGCACTTTATCAATCCAGTATCACCAGAGGGGAGTTGCAAGGGAAGAGGGGGGGCAGAGAGAGAAGGAAAGAGCTGCCAGCACTGGGCTGCAGCTCAGCCAATGCTTGATTGCAGGTATAAACATTACACGCTGCATCAGCAAAGCTGTGGAGAGTGAGCCATAAACCTCCCAGGAGGGGCTTTACAGGGAAGGCTGACAATGCAAGTTCAGAGTCACTGCGTTATTTGGAGACATCCTGAGCAGCTAAAAATACATTGCAGCCTTTAGGAAGAAAGCAAAGGGGAAATATCTTTCTCCTTCCAGTGCAAAGGGGTGGGGGCAAAGGAAGGAAAGAAAAGGTTCTGAAAACCCCCATGGAAGGTGTAGCTTGGGGAAATCCAACACGTGGGGAAGCAAACAGGTAAACCACCTGTGCTGCCAGTTGTAACAGTGAGATCCTGATGCTTGAAATGACTTTAAATGCAGGAAAGATTGTAGCCAGGGGCTTGCTCTAATCATCATTGTACTATCACCTTTAATAACTTGTCTCTGCCTGAGCAGATCCAGCGCTCACTTAGCAGCTATTAAAACTAAATTGCCCTCATTAATAGAATTTCCACATTCCTTCTGTTCATGTATCCCAGTGTCCTCTACCAACAAACACGGAGCTCTACCATAAGAGCTGACAGCAGGAAAATATCCCCATTTTATGTGGTGTGACAGATGCAAAGGACTCGTGAAGTTGGGGCTCAAACGCATCATCTAGAACTGTCCAGTCTAAGACCTCAGTCACTCTGGGGACTCAGGCCAGGACTCAGAAGAGTGGTGGTTTTTCACGTCACCTGAATGAGAAGTACTCTGCTCAGCAGAGAGGTGCTCTGCTCAGTAAAGGCAGGGGAGATGTCACAGGTGACATTTCGTATTCAGGGTGTGTGAATACCTCAGAATGTTACTGTGAGAATAGACCTTGATTATACCTATCAAGTGAGATTGTGTAAATTCAGACTAAATTATCTGCATTGTTTTAAACAGCTCTATGACGGAGGACGAAGGTACTGAATAGGCTACAAACGTAACCGAGTAAATGGTGTTGGTAATTCCCCTGAGCAGACATTCTGCAATGCCATAACTGCTACAGAGGGATGAACTGCAATCTTGAACAAAATGTAATTCAGAATGCGGCCCATGTTGGAACGTTGTCCTGGAAATAAGTTCAGAGCAGTTCTGAGTGCCAGGAGGAGTTGCTGCCTCTGCCATAGATGTTAAGCGACCCTGAATAAATTACTCAGACTTCCATTTTATCAGCCTATGCCATAAGGATGACATGCATCTCAAAGGTGTTTAAGGAATTAACTCCTTAATGTTGTAGAATGATTTGTGAGCCCTCTCCAGGCAGTGCTGTGAAGGGCAGACTGCAGACATTGTGGCTTTCAGATTTTAACTGTGATAAGGAAAGCTCCCGCAGGAGTGTGCTGCTAGAAAACTTAATGCAGCTGTTAATCCCCAAAGGCTCTGATTTACAGAATGAAGTCCAGAATGTGCAGTTGGGTCGTGAATAAAAATGACCTTTTACACGCAGAATGAAGTCCAGAATGTGCAAACAGTTGGGTCGTGAATAAAAATGACCTTTTACACACATTCTCAAGCTTTCGCTACTGAACATCTATGGAGCATCACATATTCTTCAAGTACAAAAGGAAATGATGCTCCCACGTGGCCAGCAGGCCCCTCTACCAAGTTGCCAAGCTCAGAAATGAGGCAAAAGGAGTTCTAATAAAGCAAAAAGAAGGCTAACTGGCAAGCAGGACCCAGATTTTTGGGGTCTAGACATCTCTGCATTACAAGACTGGGACGCCTTTGCAGAGGAAGCAAATGCAATAGTAAGCACAAGGTGAGAGGCTCCATTTGCAGAAGCAATAAATTTAATGAAGATCCAAACTGACAATCTGAATACACATCTAGCTTTGTCTTTTCTCCTTCCTGCCTGTATCATTTCCTTGGGGGAGATTTCAGCTCTTGTTCACCTCTGCTGCGATTCCCTTGAAGTCTCAGCTGTTCCAGGGAAAGTAAATAGGGTTTAAAATTAATTATCAATTAAAATGAGGTTAATCAGCACCAGGCTTGTCATCTATTATCCTTGTAAGTGAGACAATCCTGTCCTCCTGCAAAACCCCTGCAAGGAACAAGGCCAATAAGACTCAGCAACAAAGCCTGGTCCCTCGTGACCTTTGCTATGTTTAGGAAGAACAGCTAAAATAAGCTCTAATCCTCAGCCAGGCCAAACACTGCTGAGAACAACTACCTTTAACCCTTTTGGTGCCCTGTGTGTGAAGTGTCTGGACAGCAGGACGTGGTTATTATCCCAAACTGCTTGTTGCTATGTCAGTTATTACATATTCCCTGGATATGGCCTTCCACCATCCGAGCAGGGAAGCACTTAATCTCTCCAGGACCTTTGCCTCTCCACCAGAACGCGTCATACTCTGGGGTTTTTTTGTTCTAATGGGATGTACTGGGTTATACAGTCATTTACACAAGGCCTTTGTTTCAAATGCCTTCCAGGGCCTTATTGTGGTGATGTCCTCATTCACCCACACAGGGCTACACAGACAACTTGCAGGAAATCCTGGCTCTGAATGCACTCACCTGTAACATTAAATTGTTACACAAGAAAGACATCTCACCACTGACACATGTAAACATAACACTTCCCCAGGCACAAAACAGATATAGAGCATGCCTGAGCTCTGGCCTGTGTGAATGACTTAGCTGTCTTTATATCCAAGAAACCTGCTAAGGAGCCACCAAATTTTTAGCTATCACTTCCCATCTCCATAAAGTGGGAAAGCATGTAACAAGATTAAAAAAAATAATTATTTCGTTAAAGAGAAAATACCTCTGAATGCAGGATACAGCTGCATCTCAGGTTTCACATTTACACATATTTCTGTTAACTTGGGGATAGGCACAGAAGTGTGATAGAATGTGCAGTGCCAGAGCTGCTCCAGAAGCATCCTTGTCTGATAATCCCTGTGAGTCCCCCAAGCTTTTCCTAGAATTTTCCTGCTGCTACAAACATGGAGAAGGAGACTTCAGAGGCACAAGTAAGAATGGAACTCAAATCCTACTGACTTGAAAAGAAAACACGAGCACTTTACTCCCCTTGTATCTTTAAATTCTCCCAGAATCAGTTTTAGACTTCGGACCTTTAACACTGGGTTAGAGAACAACACTCATTTTTCTGAATCTGGGCATTGCCTGCTCTTCCCTGAATTCAAAATCGAACAGAACAGAAAGACATTCATCCCTTCTTTACTATCTCTTTGACCTCTATTTCGTCTGGGTTTTTTCTGTTCCTATTTTAAAATAATTCAGTAGTGAGTGTGTGTGTGTGCAGGCACTAAACTTTATTCTCAAAATATGGGTTTTTTTAAAAAAAAACTAACCACAAGTACAATTAGTTTCAATCTGCTTCTGCAAGGCATTAAGGGGAAAGCTCAGCTGGTGCTGTCCTGGTGGTGTTTATGCAAAGAGTTTCCTGCCAAGAAGTGCCACAGAGCTCCAGCCTTTGCCTTTGCTAAGGCTTGCTGTGGCTCTAGAAATAAATGGAGTTGATCTGTATGATCTGGAGAACAGCGTAACAGAGGATGCAAAAGCAAGGGATCCCAAGACTGGAAAATCTATGCAAAGTTGGAGGTGGCCCCTGTTTGTGGATAGGAAATGCTACAGAGAAGCCCTGAAGAAGGTGAGGGTCCATGAGGGAGGGTACACAGGGATATGGAGTCAGTGCACAGGATGGGAAAGTTCTCTGGGTTCCTTCTGTACAGTCCTCTGACCATTATGTAAAGGTAGAAAAGACAGAACAGAAAGAAAGCAAATACAGTTGTGGTGAGGCTTCATGTGAGAACCAAACCTGTCCAAAACTTCATGTGAAAACGTTTGCCTGCTGCAATTTATTTGACATAGATATCCACATGTTAGGAAAAAGTCTTCCTGTCTGGCTAATTTTTTTAAAAGCAAACTTGTACTTAAGAGAAACCTTGGCATGGTAACATGGGGTTACATGGTATGAAAGAATTAGACTTAGTGGGGATTTACAGCAAAGAAATTCTGAAGAGCCCAGGACAGCAGCATTAATGGCTTCCCATAGGCAGGTTACTCAGGGATCAGATTCCCATCTAACACCAGCTGAGGGGTAGGTTTTACCTGGGCCTCTGTGGGACACATACAGTAGGTTGTTCCATGAATTTCTGCTGAAGATCCTCTATTTCTGCAACTCTTTCAGTGAGTAGCTGCTACCACAGACAGTGGCCCCACCTGGCTGTCTCACTGGAGCCAGAGCTGGACACTGCTTCTTTGTAGAGCAGACCTTACTAAAGTTATGTGGTAAAAGTTAATTTAGTATTTCTGTTTTAGAACAATAAGGTGTAGAAATAGGTCCACACTGAAGCATAGTCTGCTCAATATCAGCAAACAGACATTCATTTCCTTCAGGGCACCCAAAAGTGAACCTTAAAATCTGCCTTCACAGGCAGAACCATATAAGCCCCTTCTAAAGATCTCAGCTAAACAACACTGCTCTGGGAACCACGAGGGCTGGAAGGCAGATGTGCACTCTTGGAATCCCAATGTGACTTGGATTTCTGTATCCAGTTACTGTCTCAACAAAGACATTTGAAAAATGAAGCTGTCTTCACCCTCCCCCTTCCCTCTTGCTGCATTACTGGTATCTATTTTTGGTTGGGCTTTTTTTAAGTGTTCCACTTCAAACATTTCACTGTGTTCTTGGCCACAATGCTCGAGACCTCTGTGCTCAGGATGCAGCGGCGTGGTCCTGACTGCTTCCACTGAAAGCTGGAAGCAGAAAGGGTTCTCCTCACTTACAAATTCCACTCTTTTCAGTTTTAGTAAACTGAGCAAACGCAGGCGAGAAAACTCCTGCTGACCTGGCTGCTTTTATTCCGTGTAATCTTTTGTACAGACCAAATGTTGTATTGCCTTATTTATTCTAGTCCAGTTAAAATGGTAACACTCCTGCCATCCTACACATGTGTACATGGACACAGATCTATTTCCATTGGAATAAGACTGAAAACTTACACCCACAACTGTTCCTGAAGAGAAACAGAAACAGTCTGTAACACAATAACATTTACAGTGCAGACTGGACACAATATGAGTAATTTATAAGGAAAATCCGCACCCTTATCAATCAGTTTTATCTGTAGGAAACCTCCATGCAGACAAAGCCCAGGGAGCAGAACAGAGCTGAGGGACCCCACTGGGCTGCCCCTGCACTGACCCTGGATCGCTGTGGGCTGTGGCTGGGATGAGGCATGGAATGCCCTCTAGTGATGCCACGTTCGTATCTTTGGAAATGTATTTTTGCTTCCCGCCTGGCTTTTGAGGTCTCTGGACAAAAGAGCAGCTTATAGCCTCAGCAAGGCAAAGCAGTTCAAAGCATTAGGGATGACACCACCACCTCCTCAGCCCTGGGAACAAGAGATGCTGTGCACACGTCACCTGGCTGCTGCACGTCCTGCTTTTCTGACAGGGTTGGCAGGCTGCAGGAGCCTCACACAGAGTACCCCTCAGAAGGAATATTTCTGTAACAGGTACTTAACAGGAAGGAGGGAGACTGAGGGAAGGGTGGCCCGAGTCCTCTGACCATCTCTGCCAGACAGCCTTCTCTGGGAAGGTAGATTTTAAAGATGGGACTCTAATGGACAAGAGTGGAAGAGCAGGAGAATTAGGCACGGGTAAGAAGGCTGTGGATGATGTTACAAGAAAGAGGAAGCAGTGACCCAGTGCTTGAGTGGTCAGTGGAGCACAGGATCAAACTCCAAATCAGCCTTAACCTTTGGGGAACACACATACATAAGGCTGTAATTTCTACCTTTTTAGCACACCTCTAACTTCCATTAGACAGGTGACGTTTCCATGCACTGAAACCTGCCAATCTAAGGACTTGGCTCATGTAGACCCCATTTACATACTTCTCATGACCCCTGTGACCAGAGCCTCCACCTAAGCCAGGAAAAGTAGCAGCAATTTGGACAAGGCTCTCATCAAGCTGCAGCACAGAACACAAGCGACATTGATATATTATGGAAAGCGAGTAGGAAGCATTACCCAGAGACTTTCTGCTGCACACTGACATCTGTGATGCTGCTGTCAGTTCCCAGCAGCTAGACAGGTATCCTTCAGCAGACTCCCCTAAGGATACCCAGACACTCCCAAACTGAGCTGTGGCTGTCAGTACCAACTTCAGTAAATCCTAATTTCTTCTAATTGTTAAGGCTCACAGGGCTCTTGCTGTACTGGAAGTGTGGGAAGCCTGGCCAAATTAGAGGCAGCCATACCTATCTTCATTTTCAGCTGAACATTTTCTTTCCAAGAGGTTTTAGAACAGCTTAGAAGAGGGCCAAAGGGGATGGAGTGTGCCCTTGTCTGACTGGCCCAGCTCCATGGCAATTACTGGATTCCACAAGAGGTCAGTGACAATCTGTGCCCTGTGCCAGGACGCAGCCACACGGCCGCTGCCTCCGCTTTGGCACCAGAAGAAGGATGATTGTGCCAGGCACAGAGCAGAAGATGACTTCCTGGAAGGTGAGCTACAGCCAAGTGTCCAGCTGCACTGCCTTCAAAATGCATGGAAAACATGGAGCATTGCAAAAGCACTGTGGAGGATGGCAATTAAAACTCATCTACACACTAACTAGGATTAAGTCAGTTTTAAGATGCTATGGCCAAAGAAGATATTTATGTGCAGGCTTGCACTGAAATAATTGTCAGAATAAATCAAAATAGATTTTTGTTAATTTAGTTCAAAGTGCAAGTAGACAAGCCCTTGCTTTTGGAAACACAGTAGAAGAAACAAATTAAACTTGCCTCCAATTAAGATAAGAGGTAAATATTTTGATGTGCTCAGGATCCTACTAAACTAGAAGGATCCGATGGATCTGAAATCCATCAAAGAGAATCTCTTACATCATATGAATAAAGGCAAAAATCTTGGTGACATCCATCATTTTCTTTTGAAATGTCAAGCAAGAGCACAAGACTGATAGCCCAGCAACACTGCTGCTGCTGTCAGCAACTCATTTAATCAATGGAGATGTTAATCCTAGTAATGTCCTGGACTCCATTTAACTTTGATTACATCATTGTTTTTCCTCAGTCAAATTGTGCACTGCTCAGGTTTACAAATAAGTGCTTTGTGCTTGATAGTGTCTTTCTCCATGTTGAATCTTCTTCTGCAACTTACACTTTTGCTTGGCTTGTAAATTATGTGGCTGAGATTTGAGAAGCTGAAGCCCCATCTGCTCTGACACCGAAGATCCAATGGTACATTTAATTTTCAATAGCCACTTGCCCCAGACTCCTGGTTAAGATTCTGCCCATGGATAATGTTCACAGCATGGCAGTTCCATCATCACCTTCTTTCCCCTAGACATTGGTGCATTTCAGTGACACTATCAAATATGAAATACTTCTATTCTTGACACATCTTCTGTTCTTGCTCTTTTAGGTCTAAAATTTACATAGCTTCCGTACTTTAACACTAATAACCGAGCTGAACTGCAGTGCAGGCCAGTAGGGAAAATAGCTCCAGTTCTTCTATAGTAAGAAAAAAAATAAATTATTCGGTATCTTAGCTGTTGAGCAGCATATATGAAAGCAAATATAACAATGTCCCTTGTTATTTGAAGCACAGTAGGCAATTCCTTTCAGAAGACAAGTCACGAGTTACTGCTAGAGAAATGATAACTGTTCTTTAAGGGTCAGCAGCTCTTCTAGGACCCTGCCCAGCCCTCTCCACCTGCCATGAAATGGAGTTTAAAACAGAAGATATAAAAATCCAGTCATTTGTCTGGCTTGTATGAGTAAATTTATCCTCCAACATAAACGAATGGATATGCTAAATACAAGCTGAATGTGGCCAGAAGGGATGAAAAACACACCAAAAAAATTAAAATAGGAACAAATGGCAAAATGCGAAAACTAGCAAATACAGCATTTAAAATAGCTCCTGTGGTGATTGCAGGGCTTGAAAACCACTTGAATACAGCCAGCACGTTTATCACCTCTGAAGAAGCAATCTTGTGAAACCCAGTTCTGGTAGGTTTTTAATAGCAGATTGCTGAGTGGTTTAAATATCAGTTCAGTAATTAAAAGTCCAGTTGTTCTATATAGGAGCAGATTAAGAGCATTTCTGTACTTGCTGCTTTGTTTCTAAAGCCAGAAGAATGACAACGCCATCAAAACCAGGTGCTATTGCAACAACCTTCCTAGATTTCACTTGGACTTAAAAATTTATATCTGTTTATGTTAATATTATGTTAATAATTTCTCAGTTTTGCTAAACACACATAAAATTTATATGTGATTTCCCAGCACACAAGAACGTGTGGAAGTGGTCCCAAGGCTGAAATTCTGTCTAATTGCCTTTGCGGCAGAGTTCATCCTTCTTGCTCAGGTCCTATAACTAATTTATTATGTGTCTTGTGTCTGAGCTTGTCAGCACTTTAATTATATCCCAGAGAACAGGCTCATCTGTCCCGGCTAACCACTGCTGTCCATGCTGCTGGTACTGGGACATGGAACACTTGTAGCTTAGCAGTATAAAACCAGCAAGGCCAGGGCAAATGAGCTCGGGATAGGCTGCAGCCTCCTGTGAGCCAGGGCTGTGCCATTCAAACGGAGCAGGAGCTCCAAACTCCGCAGACACTCCAGCATTCCGGAATAACCATGAACCTTCAGTGTAGGCAACGGCTCAGCCAGCCAGGAAAACTCATCCCTGGCCATCACCCTGAGCACTGTAGTCAACACGTTTAAAACATTTGGGCTCACCAGAATTTGCGTAGTGGGGGCAGAAAGAAAGGCTCAAGAGGGACTCTGCAAGAGCAAGCAGTGACAGGACGATGGGGATTGGCTTTGAGCTGCCAGAGTGTAGATTTAGATGGGATATTGGGAAGAAATTTTTCCCTGGGAGGGTGGGGAGGCCCTGGCACAGGGTGCCCAGAGAAGCTATGGCTGCCCCTGGATCCCTGGCAGTGTCCAAGGCCAGGTTGGACGAGACTTGGAGCAACCTGGGATGGTGGAAAGTATTCCTGCCCATGGCAGGAAGTGGGATGAGATGAGCTGTAAGCACCCTTCCATCCCAAACCATTCCATGACAGTTTGAGTCTGGCATATTCCTTTAAGTGTCTTTATCTGGCCTTTTAGCACCAGACAGTTATATTTCAGCCACTCACCTTAGATTTGATCACAGTATCTTGTATTTGCTTAAAGCTTGTAATTTAGGCCCATAACAAAGGGCAGCTTTGGGATCTGGAGAATCAGTACAAGGCAACTTCATTTGAACAAAGTCAAATTTTCAGTGTTTTCAACAGCACGGTTTAAATCATAAATGCAGTTTTGAAGAATTATTCTTGTTTGGTTTGTTTTAGCTTTTCAGCAGTAAATATTTTACTTCACTTTTGACAGTTTTGTACTAAATGCAGAGATAGGGTCAATTTGTTCATTACAGTTCTGTTTATATTAGACAGAGTAGAGCACTCAGTCCAGGGCAGCACTACTTAAATTATTGCTAAATATATTATCTCCCACTCACCCTGTCTTTTAAGCATTTAGTAATTTAGTTTCTAACAGTGTCATGTCACTGCTGCTATAGACTTGTCCATTTTCAGGATAAACAGATCCACACATTGCTCAAAGAGCTGCACCCACACATTTTCTTTCCCCTTTCTTCCATGGAAGCACTGAGAGTGTAGAGAGGACCTGTATATTTGGGTTTGGATGATGTGACCTACTGGGAAAAAAGGACGTGGGCATTCCTCCTTCATGTGGAATTCTCTAGGCAGGCACATGCATGCAGGAACAGACACAAGGATGTGCTTTGTCACAGAAACTTCTGTACACACAGCAGCACTGGAATTCTGAACAGCTCTCACAGCCCGAGAGAGAGTGTCTTAGAGAGAGCAGCTCTGGAGAGCTCAATGTCTATGCCAATAAAGCCACTGGTTGAGCTGGTCTTTTTAATGCTTTGTGTGCCTTGGAACACACTTTTACTGCATGCAGGAGTGTATCTTTGAAGGCAGCAAAGCTTTTGGATTGGCACAGTTACAGTGCTGGGTGAATTGTAACATCCTGGAAAATCCCTTTTAAATGCCAGACTAGGACTTGGATCATATCCAAGCATTTGCAGCAGGCACAGCACAACAGCTTTTGGAATTTAGCGGACACTTAAAACAGTACAGACACGTTCAGTAAAGCTAAGAGCACTTGAAGTTGAGCAGCACAAAATAACCCAGGTCACTGGATTAACTGGAGTAAGATTCCTATGGGGAAATGACGTGCTTGCTGCTGGGTGAACAGGGGAGGGGGAGATTGCCAAGGAAGCTGAGCCTCGGGTTCATGATAAACACACTTAGAGCAATATCAGTTCTTCCACAGTGGCTGAACAGGGATTTCTAGGAAGACTCCTTAACTAGCAGACATTCCAGCTGTTTGCAGGGACTAATGCCCCAAGTATCCCAAGTGCTAATTGATAATGAGAGCAGATCTCATGCCCTCCTTTCTGGCTGCTGTCAGATGACTGCTCACAGAGGTGCTGCTTCAGCTTCAGGCTGCCAGCTGGTAGGAAACTCTGGGATGATCCTCTGCCATCAGGCGTGGCCTGAGCAGGCACTCCTACAACTACGAACTCATTTGGGATCTTCCCCAAAATCAATAAGCCTGTAGCTAAACCTACAGCTGCAGATCTGCAGATCCCTAAACCACATCTGGCTGGCTATAAGCAGCTATAAAACTTCAAGCCAAGTCCCTCAATTACTTTCCTAAAGTTAGCCTATTTACAGAAATTGAAATTAAAATTAATCCTATTTCATATTATATTTCTGGGTTCTGCAAATCAATGCTCAAATTGTGGGCAATGCAAAGCAAGGTCGGTTTTTAGTTACAGACTTTACGACAGTCTTTGCCTTAGGAATGCCTCACCCTTGCTGTTACACGCGGTGTTAAGCCATCGCTAGCTGCCTCAGTGCTTTAAAGGGATATTGTCTGGTGCACTTGGGCAACACAGGCAGGTTTTACTGGTGTCTTGCATGCAGTTTTATAAGTATTTCTGAAACGGAGTGTTTGAAGAACTCTTTCTAAGGGCTAAGGTATGGGTGTGTAACAAGTAGTGAGTCCGGAGTTATAGGACTGTACAGCCATGCTTATTGCAAAGCCAGTTTAGTGATAAGAATGGCTGCTCTGGTTTCAGACTCCTTCCTGATGTTCTGGTGTTCCCTCTATTTAATATTGTTTTATCTTGCAAAGATAACATCCAGCAGTACCTATGTCCTTTACTTTTCTTTCCTTTACCACCTGCTCCCCAGTGGATACAATAATATATTTAGGCACATGCCAATCACTTCTCACGGGTTCCTTTTGTGACCTTTTGGACATTACAGATGGTTTTCTAAGTGATTAGAGGAAAGCTTGCGTTTATTCTCATCTTTGATTAGGCTGAGAAATGCTACCAAAGCCTAGAAGTATTTTGGAGAATTTGCTTCTCTAGATCATAGATTTTTGGCAATCTGAGCCCTTCCCATGCTTAGAACTTTAGTACAGCTATAGGGGCACTGTTGCTGCTGCTTACCTGAGATACTGCCAAAAAGCCAGACTGCTTTAAACCAGAGTGCACAAACTAAAGGGAATGAGGAAGCCACAAACTCTTGTGTGTTGTGAATTTTGAGAGCTTTGCTTAATACTTTTGCACAAGTTGTAGATCACTAGTTACAAAGCCTCCATGGTTTGTGATATTGGTACACAAACACATTTTTAAAACGTGTTTCATCAGCTGTGATAAAATAATCCAAGAATAACACTACAGAAAAAGTGAAAGGACACTTCTGTGGTCCCAGAAGATTTACACAAACTGTCTATGGAAACTCTAGTACGATGCTGGATTGTATTTAATGAAGTGTTAACTGATTTTGGGTTGTCTCTGATGCAACTCTCACGTCCCTAAAAGGCTAAAATTCCAGTGTTTCTGCAGCATGTAAGGG
>NW_008246061.1:1491216-1497317 GCF_000691975.1 Corvus brachyrhynchos
ATCTGGTTTTCCCCAGCTTCTGGGAAAGGTTGGTTTCCTATATAATTCCAGAACAACCCTATGCCACTGGGACAGAGAGATGCTGTGGTCCTATAAAGGTGATGACCAGTGGCCAAGGCATAACATAACATGTACTGAATATGAGGAAAAGACCTTAAGCTGGGAAATCAACCTAACGAGGCAGAGCCGTGCTGCGTTGGTAGGAAAACAGCTGGGTTTTGTGCACAAGGCAGGAACTGAAGGCCACAGACGCACGTGTCAAACCTCCGTTTGCTGTGATACGTCCCTTTGCCCATTTGCAACTTAAATTTCTGTGGCATTTATGGCTACACAGGCGCCAAAAGCTCTGGCAGTGTAAAAGAGAGAGTAGGCAGAGCAATACTACTGTAATATATGGGTTGAATAAGAAACAAATGCCAGGCTTATGGGAAATCTTAGGTCACAGAATATTAAAATAAACATTTGATGTGGCAGTACACCTGTTCTCTTTCCCCCTGGCCCAGGTACAATGTTCCAGGGTGTCCCAGCTGTTCTGCTACAGCTTCTGCTCATTGGGAGGACATTTTTTGAATTAAATATTTACCCAGACTGCTCAATATTTCCTTAGAGGAAATGGGAAGCTTAAAGCCCACCAGCATGTTACAGAGAAAATGCCTTATTTTGGCCTGCACATAATACTTGACACGTAGCCAAATGAAAATTCATCTTCTGTAATAATGATTGTCCCAATGATTTACTTATCTTTGCATGGACATTACAAGCTCCATAGATTTTATCCACAAATTTTGAAAGCTTATGGTCTATTTTTTCCAGGTCATTAATAAATTTAGGTTGTTGCCTCAACAGCAAACCCTGGAATACTCAATTATTACTTTTGTTCCATTGCAAGGTGCAGCTGTTTTTAACAACTATTTTCCTTGATGCTGCAATTTGTGATGAAACCACACAATTAACCTGCTATTCCAAATGCTGTCATATAGGTGTTATCTTTGTGTCAAAACAGTGGATGTTCCAGACAATGTGTAAATTCATACTATAGAGTCCTCAGTGTTTGTTGAGGTTTTGGCTCCAAGAGGTTGTCTGAAGATGTGCTCACAAAAAAATACTTTTGGTTAAACTTGGCAATCATTTAAGAAAAAGAAAACCCTGATATACTGGAAGTTTTATCTAGCAAGGGAGAGTAGCAGGGAATTTTCTGTGGAAAATAATATATTGAGTGGTCTGCTGTAGCATTCTTACCTCAGAGAGTGTTCAGGGCTGTGGTTAGAAAAGGGATGTTTGCAATTGTTTGTGTGACATGAAAACTCAAACAGCTCTTGGGGCTGCTGAACATCCCCTCCAAAACATGTGAGGGAGCCCTGAGTGTTCCAGGGGTCAGCCCATGCTGCCAAGTCAGAACTATGTCCATGGACGAGACAACCTCCCAGACTGGCCGTCTCTCTTGGGTTTATGCCACTACACAGCCAGTTGACAAAATTACTTTATGGGGCTTGGGGCTTAAATTGGAAGCCTCTGCTTTTGAAGTAAGATTAAAAAAAAGCCTCCAGAGTTTTCCTCCTTCCTCTTCTAAAGAGGATTTTTAGGTCTTGACTAGCACAAACAAAGAAAAGATGATTGATGAGAATATTCATCCTCTGCTGCTTGTTTCATTTAGTAAGCACTTGGGAATCAGAGAAAAAATGTAAACCAAAACCAATTCCTAGTATTTCATGAGTGAGAGGAAAATCTTTCTGTAAAATACTCTGATAGTCCTATAAAAATGTTGTATCTGGAAAATAACGACAGCTCTTTGGGAAGGGGATTTGTTGTTGAGCTGACTGACTTCCCAAATCCTTCCTCAGAATTCATGATTCTTATCTGTAAGCCCTTAGTCAGAACCTGGAGATACTCTGACAACTCATTCTGTGTCCAGCACAGCACTAGGAGGACATCCCCAAGGTGTATCACCGAGCACCCTGGGGCTGCTGATGGCAGAGGTCAGCACAAGCTGACACACGGCTCTTCCCTTCTCTTTACTCACATCACTAAGGAAAGGATTCCCGCTGGGAAGCTCTTGATACCATGAAGACATAAGTAAAAGTTCTATTTTTATAACCAAAAATTCAATTCATTTCTCTTAAGCTCCATCATCCCAAGCTGCCAATGCTTCTTCATGTACAGGAGCTCTATAACCACCCACTCACACAGAGGAGCAGCACCTAAGGAGGTTTTTGTGATGGACAGCGTTAACTGCCTCAGCAATGGGATGAAATTAAAACTTATTTATGCCAAATACTG
This sequence comes from Corvus brachyrhynchos, assembly GCF_000691975.1. Taxonomy (NCBI): domain Eukaryota; kingdom Metazoa; phylum Chordata; class Aves; order Passeriformes; family Corvidae; genus Corvus; species Corvus brachyrhynchos. Next base: position 1,493,494 of record NW_008246061.1, read on the forward strand.
TGTCATTCTCAAAGATGCAATCCTGTTTACTCTTACTGCACTGGCAGCCAAGCTCTGACTGCCCCAGATGGAGCAGATTAATTCTGATGCATTCCTTCTCTCTGAATGTCATCCACTGATTGTGGCTCTGTAGCCCAAAAGCTTCACTTCTAACTCCACAAAGTGTCAGAAATCATGCTATTTATTAAGTCTCATTCTACATTTGAGATTGGTGATAGCTTAAAGAGTAGGGTTGTGTATATTACAAGGTCAAAGTGAATCATGAAACAACACACTAAGGCTGGCTATGCTCGTCTTGAATCAGGTGTCATGGGGGGGAAAGTGTCTCCCAGATGGGAAGAGCAAACCAAGTGCAGGGCAGACAGAGCTGGAAAGACCACTGCAAAACAAGCATTTCCATTTTCCCTTCAGAGGCCTCCCATCTGGAACAGCACGGGAAGAAGAGCAGTTCCTATTGTCTGTGGCCCATGGCTGGCAGCACTGTGCCATCTGCTGATCCACGCAGCTGTGTTGGAGCCTTGAAGGTAAGCAGGCATCCATCTCTGCCCACAGCCTGCTCTGATTTCAGCACTGCTGCAGGAGAGTCTGAAATGCAGGATCTGCTCAGCTCTGCTACACTCCAGCTGGAGCCAAAGCCAAAACCACGGGATACCGAAGCGCAGCTGACCATTGCATCAGTTTCTTGGATCTCTGTCAAAAAGCTCTCTTGATTCCCCAGAATTAAGCTTGAATCGTGGCAAAGAAAAAAACAGACGGTTTGCCCTAAAGTAGGTTCCTGCAACCAACAGCAAGTGGTTTATGATACAGGCCAGCAAATTGGTGCCCGAGGGCTGCCCAAGGAGCTCCCAGTCCAGCCCAGTTAACCCCTTCCTCCCGAGCAGGCAGCCCCTACATTGTGCTGGGCAATTGCTCCCCTCCCTCTGACAGAGCCAGCATTCTTCCAGGAATTCTGCCTGTGCCAAGTACTGGGAAAGCATGTGGCAACTCCATTCGCTGCGTGTGGCCAGCTGTACAATTCCATTATGCAAATGACAATGCTGATAATTAAAAGTGTTTATCAAGTAACCACAGAGGAATGGGGCTCTCGTCCATGACCAAGCTGCACTCCTTGTCGTGGTGGGACTATTTAATGTGCCTATCTGTTATCTTTGCTACAACTGCCTCAGGAGTTATCCAAGACACTGGCATACAGTCACTATTTGTGTAGGATATGACTGACCTTCACAGGATATTGACAAAATAAGGTGTCTGGCATTTGTGATTTGGCATTTAACACCTGGAAATTAGCTCTGAAAATTCAACCTATTTTCCCCTCCTTTTCCAAAAAAATTAATTTTTGAAATATGAGAAATTCAGCTAGAAAAACAGAAGAGAAATCTGGCCAGGTCGCATGCAAAAAAGAAGCTTCTGTGGGGCCTATTGTAATGTTGGTGTTTTCTCAGATCTGTTTCAAGATGGAAAAAACCAAAACCCCACGAAAAATCAGAGAGTATCCACTAGCAATATAAAGTTTAAAAAGGAGGAAGAATTGAATGAAATAATAAGAGAACTCTGAAATGGATTGATTTTCAGATGGGAATATATCACACCACAGATTTTTCACTCACAACCACTGCTATAAATGGACTTCAAGGGCAAAATGATGTGGAATTCATTTGAAAGTAAAAACTGGAGAAAAAACAAAAATGGAAGTGAGTTCAGAAATTTTAGAGCAAAGAAACCAAAGCAGGGCACCAAGCAGAGAAGTCCTGAGAGAGAGGGACCAGCTGGGGTCAGACTGGACAGCTTGTATCCTGACCAGTGTCACCATTCATTCCTCCGACCGAGTGACTTAACCTTACACTGGAGTGACCCAGCCACCTTCAGAAGGAGGTGATGTTTTACCTTACATAACTATGAAGAACTAATTCCCGTTTCTTTGATTAGCCTCAAGGTTCCAGCTGCGATTCAACCACCTGTTTCCTGAGAAATAAGACTGTAACACTTGAAGTGACTGTCAAGCACACCAAAAGGCATTACGTACAACTTATTATTTGTGACTTGGATTGCCAAAATTATTTCCTCAAAAATGTCGAAACGAATTAATAATTTGACAAAACCAAAACAAATGTAATCTTTTGATGACCCTGATAAGACTTTTCAAGACAATTTTCCAGATATCTTGTCTCCCAGTTGCTAGCTCTGAAAAAATAACAAAGTTCTAGAAATTATTTTTAGTGTAATGAAAACATTTTACTCTTTTCTTGCTAAAATATGATACACTACTTCCTATATTCATTCCAAAATTTTTAGGGGGTAGGAACAGTGACATCAGCATAACAACAAAGTTCTGCGGTTCTGAAGGGAAGACAAAATGGCACAACTATTTGTTAAAAGTTAGTAAATTTACTGAAGGCACTGTATGACCTTGATATCTGATGTCTAAACTTGACAACATGGGTTCACATGGCTGGCAAAACACACCTGATGATTATTCTTTACAGGCACACCATGACTCTGAAATTTGATCCCAGGCAACTCTGAACTTTTGTATGATTCCTTGTTCCATGGGGATCCTGGAGAACTTCATTGGATAATACTGCAAGGGCTGGGATTCCTCAAGTAGAAGCAAGGTAGGAGAAAATGCAATTTTCATGCATGTATAAAGATCCTTCACTAGTGCTGACAGTTGTTAATTGCCACCTCTGTTATTTTTTCCCTCCTATTGGAAAACATAGTCCTCAACAGAATGAAGTCAGAATTTATTGTATAATATTTTGAAGGGAGAAAGAGAAAAGGTGACAGAAAATGTTGCAGTCACTTGCAACTGTTAAAATGTGTCTTGCTGGCAGCTTCATTTGAAGAAAAAATATAATCTCCAGTAAAAGGTGATTTATCACAATGACACATCTCAACACCAAGCTCAGCAAGAGCCACTTAATACACACACAAAAATGAGAATGAGAGGCAGAACACAGAAGAGAATAAAACCCTTGCATTTCTGATACCTTCAGAAATGACAGTCCTCTTCTCCTCCACTCCCCACATAAAGGTAGCTTTCTCACCAGGCTCCCAATCCAACCCTCTCGTGCATTATCTACTGATCTGAGTTGTTTTCATTGAAAGGGGCTTATTTTTATGCTTGTCTTCTATTAGGTTAAAAAAAATTGCATCACACAAGAGTTTTAAGAAAAAAATGCCAAATATTTTCAAGGTTTCGGTTTTTAATTACATTGAAATGGTGACCCCGAGATTAGCTCTGCTGGTTAGAGGGAGCAAGGTGCTAATGACACCAGGGACAGGGGGTTGGTCCCTGTATGGGCCATTCCCTTCCAACTCAGAATATTCTGTCATTCTGTCAAACATCTGGCTACCATTTTTCCTCCCGAGAAATTCTCTTAAATCAAAAGTTACTTTTTCATTTCATCAAAAAGCAATTTTTCTGGGGGAAAAAGGATAGAAAGCCTTTGGCAAGACATTTTTACTTAAACCAAATGAATTAGGAAGTCTTTACAAACGGGCTGGCTAACACTGCATTTGTCATGAGAGCAGTAACAGAATTTTGGTCTGTTCTGAGAACATGAGTTTTGCTCTCCTGTGCAACAGCCAATTTTCCTGAGGTGTGAGCAGAGGAGGAGCAGACCCAGCTGAAGGGGCCTGACAGGGCACAGGGCTCTGCTCTCCCTGGCACACTGTCTGCAGGTCACGCCGTCCCTGTCCAAAGGCAGCGAGGTAACGATATACAGGAATTACTGACTTTGCCCCTCCTCAGCACCTCACACACAGACAGAGAGTACAGCCCTTCCTTGTGACACTGCCTGAGCTCACACCGCTCACAAAAGATG
>NW_008246061.1:1497343-1516046 GCF_000691975.1 Corvus brachyrhynchos
TTTAGAGGGCAGCACAGCTAATGCAATATGTGCCTCCTGATTCTGTGACCTGCTCAGTCACAGACAGGACCCTTAGAGTGCTAAAATGAACTACAAGTGTGAAATGAAAACACAGTCACAGCGCCTTTCCCCTCTCTGAAGGAATACATTCCAATATTTTTCAATGCAAGATGAAAACTGGCCAGATGACAAGTCTGATTTAAGTCATCAGGTGGTGTCAAAGCTTCTTAAGAAGAAAAAAAGTGGAGAAAAACCACAGGTACAGCACTTATAAGCTCAGCATCTTGCCAGCTACAGAATTCCCTAGTATCCAAATATCTGCTGAAGAATGGTTCCATTCACTCACCTGCTGCACAGTCCTTACAACAAGGCCACTTATTCAGTCTTGGGCCCCAAGCAAAATCCTACAAGGGAAGACAGTTTTATTTGGCATTGGTGGCCATGGGTATCTGTGTATCTTGCTTTTAAATTAGCTCAGGTGTGGTTTAAACAGTAGAAATAAGGGATATTGAGGAATTTCAGAAAGCCTGAGGATGCAGTTCCCTTCAGAGATCATATTTAAAGATGTTATATTCAAGAGCATTTCCTAAAAATGAATTCCTCAATAGGCATGAACTCTATTACAAGTTGCATTGGGATGAAAGTACAGTAATATCACTACTTTAAAAGTTCTTCTCAATTTAAATCACCAAAAAGATAGAAATTTAAGCAGCTTGGTTCCAGATTTTCACTTCTGTCCAAAAAAAAGCTGGGGAAAGAATAAAACTAGCAGCAAAGCTATGCAGTGAACACTGTCTACTACTCTAGTAGAAAACAACAGAACCAGCAATACGCAATCAGAGCAGCAGAGTTTGTGGGAATGAGTAAAACAATGCACATATGAAACCAGGGAATCAGTGAAGTGTCTGGAAATGCTGTTATTTCTTTTAATATAGAAATACAAATTTGTTTCTTCAATTGAATCCTAAGTGAGCAATAGAAAAATAAAGATCAATGAAGACCCTAATGGCAAGCAACTGAAAATTACTGCAGCTGTATCTTTTGCAGCCTTGTATACAAAATACCCAAAGAATTGCCCAACAGATGCAAAAATAAACAAACCAACAAATGATGAAACAGCTCCCTGGCTGGGCTTTGTCTGCCAAATCTCTGCCTGGAGAGGACTTTTATGTCCATGCAATGAACCCTCAAAATGATGGACTTACAAAGGAAACAGCTGCTTAGCCATAATGGTAATTACCCTGGTCAGACTGAGAGCACCCAACCTTGAGGCTGCAGCTCGGGGCACCCGACTGGTGCAACACAGGACACAGAGCTGGGACTCAACTGGTGCCACTGCCTGGAGCTCGGCGCTGACTCATCTGTGCTGTCTGTCACACAACAGGCCGAGGACCAGGACCAGGCCACTGAGTCCGGCTGGCTGTGACAGGCCCTCCCAGCAAGGACTAAAGGCTGAGTGTGCTTGATACGGGCCACGGGGCACCATCAGAGTGTGGTGGGATACCAAAAGTGACCCACTGTGGCTCACACATCCTATACAGTTTGTGGCAGCTTTTAGCCCACACTGGGAGGTAGTGGGGGCCAAGTCCTTCTCCCGCTGCCCTTTGAAGGTGACCCCAAAACCCACACTGAGACACCATCTTGGGCTCCACAAGCAGAGGTACTCCCCAGCACCTGCAGTATTACAGCTGAAATTATCATTATTGCACTTCTGTCATCCCAACAGCCTATGGACCTTAAAGCACCTCTGGGTGCACTGCTGTCCATCTCACTGATGAGCCTCGTTGCCCTCCACAAAAGGTGGCCCTGGCCCATCTGCTTCCATAGCACTGGCTGTGTTTGAAGGGAGAACAGAGTGTGTCCTATCCTAAGTACAGTATGTTCTCCTCCAACAAACATTACAGTTGGGGCAAACCCCGATAAAAACTACTCAAGTGTCTTTCTCATGGTCATTTTGCAACCTGGGAGTGGTTGAGCCTGGAAAGCAGGAATCTTGACTCTCAGTTTCCTATTCCATCTACTAGAAAAAAATGACTGCTTCCCACAAGTGCCATTTCCCATATTTCTCTTGATTGCCTGTATAACTACGAATAGTCACAAAAAAGACACTCCCTAAATTCTTCTACCTGTATTACCCAGCAGATGGAATCTGAGATTCCCACTACCACGGATCCTGCCCTGAATGGTGGAGGCACCAAACTGAAACAGACAAGTGCTCTGACTTGTACAGAGCTTATCATTTTGGTACATATTTACCTGAGATAAAACCATCAAGTATTTATTCAGCAGCTGACAAAGGGGACCACTTGCTAACAACATCTGCCCTGTAATTCCATACTGGCACAACAATTTTTTGGCTCAGAATCCACAGTGCTAACTGCACAGCACCACCTTGGAAGTGCAGAAATGTTCACACATAAACTGCTCCCTCCAGCTAAAAGAGCACTCAGGCTGTAAAAGTTGCTCCAGTACTGCCATGCACAATAGGGTGCCTTTAAACATGTCATCTGCCAAATACGTTTTCTGACAGAAAGTGATCTCTGGAATGATACTGGATCATTTCTGTATGAATGGAGTTAAGCATGGCTTGTAAGGGACCAGGACAGCAGTATTTCAAGAAGCAGACAACAGATTAGAGACAAGTGACAAGGCTGATCTTGGCAGCTGCAATTAACTGTCTTTCCTTCAGTCTCTCCTGCGCAGTTGTAAGAAGGGCCACATTTTCCTCCTGATGAAGGTTGATTAGCAGTCAGGTGGGGAGAGGCTCTGGGGAAGGCATGACGCATTAATTAAATCACTTCTACCAGCTAAGTGATGACACTTTGATTTATAGCAGAGCTCATTCAACCAGACACTGGCATTTCCTGAGCACCAAGAAGAGGAAAAGCCAAGCTGGGAAGCAGGTGGGAGAAGAGGAGATGTGCACATAAAGGAAAAAGAACAAATTGTGAAATAAATACCTGCAGCTGATGGACTATTTTTGAAAAAGAACGCTGCAGGAGCGGTGGGAATGACCATGAAACATGAGCTGAAAATTAGTTAATTCATGTTACTTATTCATTTAATCTACATCTGTAAGAAAAACTGCTTTAGGATAGCGTCTTGTTAAACTCTCTCAAACTTAACATAATACGTATTATCATTTCATAAGGCACATTTCAACCTGACACACTCAGTTTGTGGCTCCAGACATGAGTCAGTGCTATCTTCAGGCACAACAGAAGCAAGCTCAGAAAGAGAAGGCAGAAATCTCCAGAGGGCAGAGCAGGACAGTGATCCAGGGACCAGTTGCAGATGCTGTGCCCCAGCCCACTCCTGCTGCACCGTCTGACAAGACCGATGTCTCCTAAACGCTGTGTTTCAATTTCTCTCGCTGCCAAAGGGCGATAATGTTATTTCATCAACCTTTGTAAAGGGTTACCTTTATCCAACTTAATCTATTTTGTTTAGGATTTTGACATTTGAAAAGGCTAACTTAAACAGCCTTCCTCTTAGAAAGCTTTTCTTTTGGTGACAAGTCTACATATTCTTCCTTGTAAACTCCATGGTCAAAATCACAAACCTTCAGAAGAGAGAAAATATTTCTACAGCCCAGAATCCAAAATAGGTCAAAGCGTGATTATCAGTACAGCACTATTTCACTCCCTTTTCTGAGTCAACCATGCTTTGGTAATTCTTGAATTACTTTTCTCCTTGAAAGCCTAAGGCAGCATTTTAGAACACTTAGTGCTTAAAATATTACACTTACTGTACGGGCCAGTGGTATTTTCTAATAAGACACAACTTTGTATTTTTGAACAAAAAGCTTTCTTTGCTCACAATATTGTATAGAGTGAACATCCTTCTTTTATCTTTTTCTGAAGGTATGTAGATGTTTAGCAAGAATAATATTGGACCTCTTCAACCACACCAGGCTCAGCCTAGTTTCATACATGAAGAGATAAAATTTAAGGAAAACATCAAACAATTAAGTTGACTCCAAGACTGCATTCCTTTCAGTCTATATTACTATCCTTCTAGGTAACCTGTGCTGCTGGAGCAGGCAGTGGCCTCAGACAGGGCTAAGCTGCTTGTAAGATTTAATAAAAAGTGAATTCTTATTCTCTAACCTTAACTAACAAGCGAACAAAGGAAAACACAAACTCTCTCTACTCATATGGCTTCCCTAGCAGTGACCAATGACAAAAGTACTGCTCTTATCATAGATCCAAATTCTGATCAGTAAAAGATCTCATGAGCCCCTTTGCCTGGCACATGCAGCATGTACATTGATCTCATGAACTTAGCTTATCTAAATTATATTGCTGCTTTCAGCTCAAAGCCTTGCTGTGTCTTCTATAAACACTTTATAACTCTCAATGCTTCATCTTGTTTAGAAGTGTGATTACTGCTACCCTTGATAGTATCTTGAACTTTCCTAGCACATCCCTTAGGACCTCCAAGTGCTTTATGGCTAATTTACTGTGAGAGTCAGATATGAGAAAACCCTTTCCTGAAGCAGCAGGAACAAAGAAATTTGGGTCATAAAGGAACTCCGTAGCAGACCAGTACATAAATCAGTGTTCAACCAATCACATTTGTCCTTGTTAATGTTGTATAATGTATTTGGCTTCTTTTGCATCAGCAGCTCTTAATAACAAAAGACCTTATTTAACACTGAATTTGGTAGGTAGCTAAGTGGGGGTGGGGAAAAAAGCTGGCTTGCTTTTAAATAGATCCACATGCATCTTCTTTTCATCATTAGAATAAATTTCCGGAGAGGTGAGCAGAGGTTTAGCTGCATGACTCTCATTAATGTTAACTTTATTTCAGTAATGAGGTGAAAGTACAATCACTGGAGCTAATATAATCAGAGTGATGAGACAAAAGTCTGCTGCTGTAAATACTGCTGAGGAAGATGACATTGACAATGCTGATAGGCAAGGAAAAATAGGTGTCAGGAGCAAAATGTTGCAGTGAGGGTGAAGATCATCCCTTTAGGTAAAATAGTACAGCTGAAAACTGCCAGGAGCTGCTGCAGTGATGTGAACACCCTGACACTGGTCACAGGTCCACCTGCAAGGGACTGAGCACAACAATCCTCAGCCCTACTGATTCCCAGAAAATCTGAGGAAGCAAGGGGCAAACAGTCCTGTGCCCTTAAAAGTCATTTAGGAAGGATAAGGAGAATTAAGTAGTAGTAAAAAAGGAAATGTTGAGATAAAACAAAACAGCAGGTGTGGGAAATCAAAAGCTATTGTGACAGCCCCAGAATACAATCCCAGTAATATATTGCACCAGAAAGACCTCAGACAATGAAAAGTGAGAGCACCATCATGCCACTGCACTCCATTACTTTAGCTAATAGAATGATCTGAACTGAACAAGGCTGGGAAGATTTTTATAGTAATTAGCAAACCTGTTAGTGCCCATTTTTCTTCTGCACAACACATGAACAAAAGAAAAGCAGACGCAGCTATTAGGGGAAACTAACGGGAAGAAAAAGTGGGAAGGCAGACAATGAGTTGGGTAACTCTGCAGAAATAAAAATAGTAATTACATTTTTATTACAAAACCACTACACGAGGATTTTTAGCTTTGCAATAAAAAAATACACTGCAATACTCTAGTAAATATATAGCACATAATCATCCACATCCAAGTACTACAAGTAGAGCTGGAACAGAGGAAACATAATGTATACATTCACTCTATGTAATTCTTGCAACATTCAGTACCTCTGTAAGCAGCTCTGTACGAGTTTATCCAGATACCATAAACACAGGGCTGCTTTTTTTAAAATCATGTGGAACTTACGCACTGCAAGCTGTTTGTACCGAACCCACGAATTTAACTTGTAGCTACAAATGAGGTGCATTTGTAATGACGTGAACAAGACGTGCCCTTTTCACTTGATTTCGGTGTCTTACTGACCCTCTGGAGCAGAATTGCTCTGAACCTGCTGATGCCCAGCAGCAAATCTTGGTGGTAGTAACTCATGCTTTTTGGGGTAAGACAAAGCATATTTGGGTTTGCCATCCCGGCTTGCTGCATTGTCCTAGTAATTGTTGTTGCAGAAATCCAACCAGAGCCAGAAGAGCCCTGATCAATATGTCTTTGTTGTGTAGTCCTGAATTAACTACATCTCACTTTCCTTTGACAGCGACACAGATCACAGGCAGCTGCTGCTTCCCCTATGAGAAACACGAATTCTGGAAAGCATATTCATTATCTGGCTGTTAAAAGCAACGGAGCATGCAAGCCTCACCCTGCCTGGGCTACCTGAGACATCAACAGCTCCCTTTGATTAAGTGACTGCCAGCTAGTCACCTTCTCACTCTAACCTTGATGTGGCAGCACTGTGACAAGTGCATACAGTGTAACATCACAAAATGTTCACAAATAGATAGCTTAATTTGTTTTAGTAGCCTGGTCCCTTGCAGCATTTCAGCAGCAAACTCTGGGTTTGAGGACAGAATGTATCAGCTCTTTACATGGAACTCACCTGCAAGCCAGCTGGCAGGAAGCCAGGGAGAATCCTGATGAGGTCCAAAGCTCTCAGTCTTTACCCAGCTTACAGCGCTTAATAAACTCCAAAGGAATTCCATCCACCCCCAACTGCACCATTTTTAAGTTGCAGGACTTGGGATCTGAAAAACTGACTTCATAAAAATTGCAGCTTCTTAATACATCCCCTGTAGCTGAGTATTACTTGTGTACCAAAAACACCCTCAAACCTGAAGGCATTTCCATTTCATAATCAGAAACAACTAAGACGCTATAGGTTGAAATTTGGTTTTTATTTCACTCGTCTTGCAGTCGCTGTCAGTCGCCAACTCCCACAATGTTTTCATGGGTCTGAGACCATCCGTGGCTTTTTTGTTGTAGCTGCTGGAGTAAGATAGTTATGTAGTTTTTACACAAGAAAGAAAAACTCAACCTCTACAATTGTAAAGAGGAACTCAGAATTTTGAAACTTCATTGGTCCATCTTCAGATGACAAACAAGCACATTCCCACTTATTTTTAAATTTAAGATGGTTTTAGGAGTGGACCTGGCACGCAATTGCTGAATACTTAATGTTAGAACTCTCGACATTTGACATTGCTGTTTGAGTTCATGTATCACCAGTAAATCATTTCACTTCCAACTGCCAAGCTTTCAAAAACAGGGATATACAAGATACAGGGAGAACCCAGCCTGAATTTTAAAAATAGCAGGACAGGAAAAAAGCCTGTTGAGCACTGAGAACTAGTCCTCCCAGACATCATTAAGCAAAGCAGCAGAACACTGTGTGTGTATATATATATATATATATAAAAGAAATAATTACGTTTCAGCTTAGGGCTGGGTTTCCATGCATCAAGATGAAGGGTCATGAGCACAAATTACCTGGGCTCGTTTAGAGATAACAACAAAATTTTAAGTACCTACTAAAGAAAAAAAGCTTAACTGATGCTGGTGCTATTTTGGTATTATAAAAAGTTCTAAATATAAACTTATCACAGTAAAGATTCAGATCAGATAGCATGCACACCTTTCCATAAATCATTTATCTCCTGCAAGCAAGCCTCATCTGCTGCTAGCAGCAGGCTGGGGTATTGGAATGAGGACAAATGCTTTCTTTAGCAACATAGGGGTTTTCAGTAACTTTCAAGTAGATTTAGAACTCCTGTGGCTGAAAAAGTAAATGTATGCTTTTCAAAGAAAAATCCATATATTTGAGATGCTTTTGCTCAGTGGGATCCAGGTCCAAGAGCCGAATTTTTAGGGGCAAATGCAACATAAATGGGAAAATTCATACTCTGATTCCCAGCCCAGCAGACGGCACAGGTGTGGAGAAACACAAGTTTTCTCTCCTGAGACTTTGGATGGGTGTGCCTTTAACACAGACTGCAACCATGACAGTATGAAATTTTGCATAAATACACAAAGTGAAGCTGGACTGAGACAATGGAAAGCCACAGGTAGCACCAGATTCATATAGGGGTGAAGAGAAATTGAGGAGGGGGGAAAAAAGGAGACACTCCCTCTTTTATCAAAAGCAAGGAGGAGTGCTTTTCTTAAAAAAGCAACATTATCTCTAGGAGGAAGAATTCCCATTCTCCTGTTTCAGCCTTCAGTAACTACAGCTGAGACAGAGCAAAGGCAAAGCAGGGGAAGGGAGAACAGACAGAGGGGCCTGATGAAAGGAGAAAAGAAAAAGAGAAACTAAAGCATCCAGTGAGCTGAGAGGAGAAAAATGAAAGCAGGTTTAGGGGTGGCAGGAGATTTCAAAGCAAATTCACATCCATGAGGGGCTGGGAAAAGAGAAGTCAGGCTGAGGGGCTGAGCCCGTCGCACAGGGCAGTGCCAGTTCTGAGCCCCACACGGAGGTTAACATTTAAATACACGTTAAAATATGGCCTTTTAACCAAACATGAACCCAGAGGGCTTGTTGGACTGCAGGCAGTGAGGGGAAGTGTAAGCAAAGCTACAGCTGGAACAGGGACAAGGCAGCACCTCAGCGGGGCATGGCTGCCGCCTCCCTCAGACTCACCTCGGCACTGCCTGGTGGGCCATGGGCCGCTCCAGCCCCTGGCTGGGGTCCGGACATGGTCATGGAGCTCCGCGAGCCACAGGACACCGCTCCGAGGGTGACACACCCCGTCCTATCTGACAGCCTCGTCCCACGACGGGTTCATCACTGCAGCCCCACGCCAGACAGGTCATGGGGGCTGTGGGTGCAAGAGAGGAAAAAGGCGGGAAACAGACCTGGGGATGCGTGAGGGGAAAAAGGCGGGAAACGGACCCAGGAATGCGTGAGGGGAAAAAAAAGCGGCAAATGGGGCCCATGGGTGTCTGAGGGGAAAAAAGGCAGGAAATGGGAGCTAGGGGTGTGTGAGGGGTAAAAAAGGTGGGAAACAGGACTGGGGGTGCACAAGGGGAAAAAGGCAGGAAATGGACCCAGGGATGCACAAGGGGGAGAAAAATGGCAAACGGGAACTGGAAGTGCATGAGGAGAAAAAAAAGCGGCAAATGGGGCCCATGGATGACTGAGGGGAAAAAAGGCGGGAAATGGGACTGGGGGTGCATGAGGGGAAAAAAGTGGGAAACAGGGCCAGGAGTGTGTGAGGGGAAAAAAGACGGGAAGTCCCCGGCACCCTCAGGGAGCACCACAGTGCCCCATCAGGTGTGAGGAGAGCCACCATCACAGCCCAGACTGCAGTTGCTGGGCAAATCTACCCAATTCCTACCTCTATTGTGAGGGTCAGGGGTACTATAATAATTATTACTACTATTTTTGTTGTTGTTCACAGAATCACTGAGTAACAGGTTGGGAGATCACCCAGTCCAACCACTCTGCCCAGGCAGGGTCACCTAGAGCAGGTGACGCAGGCAGGTGTCCAGGTGGGTTTGGAATGTCTCCAGAGAGGCAGACTCCAGACCTTCCCTGGGCAGCTGTTCCAGTGCTCTGCCACCTTCCATGGAAAGAAATCCTTCCTCGTGTTGAGGTAGAACCGCTTGTGTTTTAGTTTATGGCCATTGCCCCTTTTCCTGTCACCAGATGCCACTGAAAAGAGTCTGGCACCATCCTCTAACATCCCTTGGAGACATTTATATGCATTAATGAGATCCCCTCTCAGTCTTCTGTAGACTAAACAGGCCCAGATCCCTCAGTGTCTCCTTATAAGGGAGATGCTCCAGACCCCTCTCCACCTTTGCAGCCTCCTCTGGACCCTCTCTAGTAGCTCCTTGTCTTGAACTGTGGAGACCAGACTAGAACACAATACTCCAGATGTGGCCTCACTCAGGCCGAGTTTTTTATTATTATTACTATTATTATTATTATTATTACTACTACTACTACTCAGTTATCAATGTGACTACCCCACTGTCATGTCTCTTTTCCCACATTAGCACCCAAGATCATCCAAGAGGTTTAAAACCCAGGCAGTCCTCACAAATAAGTTTATTTTGTAGGTTGTTTTTGGTAGCCAAACCAAAGGTGCAGGAGGAATTCCAGACACACACTCCATGCTTTTTCCTGCAGCAATGTAATGACTCGTGTCCTGTAGCCGTACGTTCGCCTGCCTTTTGCTGAAGGGAATCCAGCTCCAGGGGCCATGTGCCAGCCCAGCTCCATGGACGGGGACCAGCCTTTATCCAAAGGCTGTGGTAACCTCTGCTGGCAGCTCCTGGCTGCTACACCGGCTGAGATGCTGCTAGAGGTGAGCTTGTCGTTGAGCAGAAAAAAAAAAGAGATCAGAAGAGGTATTTTACATTTGCTTACTCATACTTTCATATGCATTTGCTACTACAGAGGATTGGAATTTTTTAATTGAATGTGTATTTTCAAGACATCGGTGATTTAGATAAATTAGGACCCTCCTCATCCAAGTATGAACATGTTTATTTCCTCAGACAGCACCGCTTTTATTACCAAGCAGGTCTGTAACTGTAGTTTGCAGCTAATCTACATTATTCTGTTTGAAGATGTGTATAAAGCATAGGGAGTGTCATCTGACATAGCTGAGGGATGCATTTTCTGCATATGATAATGTCAATAATGCTACTACTTTTCCAGTGTTTAAACAAACAAACATGTCACACCTGTGACTTAAAGCCAACCTTATCCCACTTCTTCAAAAGGTGATATTTCATATCTCTGTAAGACAGGTACTATTCCTATCAGTTGATACATTAAAGGCTGCAGGTGAGGCCAAGATCCGAAGTTGTAGGAACAACAAATGTTGTCTTTTTGCTCTGAGAAGTTTAAAATTGAAACAGATTTTGGGCAGCACAAGAACAAAATGCTGGCCATGGTACAGGATTCCCACTTACCTTGATTCCTCTTAGTGTGCCTTATTCTGTAGGTGCATGCAGAGAGACGGAATACACATGGGATAGATGAGAGCTGGGTTTTTTTGGAAGCTTCCATTACACTGGCAGGAAATCAGGTGCTAGTCTTCATTTCAACTATTACCAGTAGAAAGGGATTGCCATCTCATTCATGGAAAACCTAACACTTGCCTCTCATTCCATTTGCAACTATAGCTTGTGGTCTTCTATCTCCTTAATTGAAACACATAATAGAAAAGCTTCTATGAGGCAAGACATCAGCCAGAATGAATTTCTTCATTTTCTCTACTCTGAAGTTTTATGTTATTTTACCATAGCTGAAACAGCAGACCACAGCAACAAACATGCTTCAATCTGAAGGCATCGTGAGAATTCTTGCTTAAGACATTCACTTCTAATCTACCTAACCCATGATTTCTAAGAAAAATCTGTGGCCGTACAACTGCCTCAAAATGGAAAACATCATGTAGACAATGTGCATGTTGCTACAAGTCAGACCTTAATTGACCAAAAATATTAGATAGAGCTGTCTGTTTAATTAGACACGCATCAAAAATGAAGAACTAAGTACTTTCCCATCATTCCCTGCAGGTTTTGAAGTTGGCATTTCCCCCCTCTGCATAGAGTTAGTTGTTTGCCTCGGGTTGTAAAGAAATGCAGAGGGCTGTTATTAAAGCACTGATAATTTGCTGAATTCCATCTTTTGTGGAACTTGCTGAGTTAGAAAATTCCTTTTCACCTCCTCCCCCACCTCTCCTTGACTAGAATTGAATTGAAGAACAAATATTGCATTATGGTGCTAGGTAAAAGGATCAACTGTGTTTGCAGTTAAGTGACTAGCACAAGACAGAACAAATCCTACAGCTCAAGTCTGTCCAGCTAAATGATGAGGGAAATTAAAAAAGCATTTGCTTTTTAAAAGAATATCGAAACAAAGACTCATGCTTAGGATTTGCTGTGCTTTAATGCTTTATATGCAGAAATTGACTCCAGTATAGTTTGCTAGAAAGTTCTCCAAGCAATCAGAGCCTGGAGACAAAGAATTGCCACTGCAATGAAAGAGATTCTGAGAATGCAGAAAACATGATCCCAACTCATCAACTGTTCAGTGGTGGCCTCAAGTCAGAGGTCTGCATTTGCCATTTCAGCACTCCAGCCCAACAGGAAGGATTTTTATCCAGTTCTCCATGTGCCATCCTCGAGAAGCAGTAGAGAATGTCAACTGATACCATTTTTCACTAGCATTAATATTCTTGCAAACTACAGAAATCAGGGAGTACAGAACCCATCCAATTATCCCCAGCACTGACCTCAGAGCAGATAAGCAGAGCTACTTGCTCCATCAGATGCTGTCATTAAATCTGCTGCCAAACACGCATCAACCAGCCCAGTCTCTCAGCTGACAAATAAAAAGGAGATGTCAGACACCCACAGAATCACCACACTTCTTGCAAGAGGGATGGACATCACTTAAACCACATGGAAGTATTATCAGGAAGCAAAGATTTTGACATTTCTCATCTTCCCAACATGAAGCAATCATTTGCATTCCTTCCCCTGCTCAATCCACTTTTGCAAAGGGCCTGACCTTTCTGTTAATCATTGATAGAAGCATGCTCTTGTCTTAGATTAAAATGAAATCGATTTCCTGTTTGCCTCTACTTGCTTGCCTTTTTTACACATATTCAAGTCCTTCTCCGCTCCACTGCATTCTTCAAACTTACATTTCGGTACAGTTGCTTTGTAGCTCAAAGAAAGACATGAGAACAGGCAGTATTTTGGAACACAAATTTTTAATGATTTAACACGTAGTACAGACACAGCTGAACAGCTCAACTACCAAGGAGGGAGGATGCAGTTTCTGTCCCATTGGATGGACAATGGTCACAATGCACTTCTGATCACATCCTGTTTTTCTAGGAGAGAAAAGGGACAGGAATTCCCACAAAGTTGTCCAAATTACAATGTTTCTTATGATTCCTTACAATTACTGCTTCACGCAGTGGTATCACCTGCTAAGGAATTATTATCAAGTTGGAAAAGAAAGCAAGAGCAAGCCATCAGCATCTTGACCTCATCAGCCATGGTGCAAACACATGAAGTGCTGGAATATGTCTCAACAGGAATGATATGATATGATATGATAGACCAAGCTGATGGCCTTCCCTAGGGAAAATGATTATGAAGTGCTGGAAAGGGGTGAAGAATCTGTTTAACACTGAAAAGAGAAGCAACCTCTGCTACCCTCTGAAGACAGCATTTCACACTGCATCCTCACACTGTACCATGTCTGCTGCTGCAGCAAGTTGCCATAGGATGGCAGCAAAGGGGAGACAGTTTTCAGTTGGATAAATTGCTAATGCTAAAGCTCTCAAGCTTTTGGAAAATCAAGATTTCCAAGACAATCTGCTGATGGAGCCATTATTTCACTTGATGACTTCTGGGAAAGAACAACAAAAGCAATGCAAGTGGATTTTATCAGATGGCTGGTACTACTTCTTGTACTACCATATGTAGTACCATATGCATTTTAGTCTTTATATCATATGCAATTGCAATAGCATTCTACAGATCTGCAGCAGGATACTCCACCACTGTTTGTTTTTCATGGTTTTTATCTTCAACACCTCTGTAGACTTCTACGCTTTTATTTCATTTTTACTTTATGCAGTTTAAGCAAGCAGATGCAAAGTCAAAATTATGGGGGAGATGAATGGGATAAAAACAAGAGAAATGAGGCTCTGCATATAGAGAGGAACAGCTCAGTTTAGTCTAGCACTTGGACTTTGCAGGGGGAGCAGAAATTTAGTCAGCATTTACAGGTTCTCTACCCACCTTTTCTGTGTTGTGTGGCCTTTAGAAGGACAGAGTTGAAATTGCAACTTTAGAGAGCTAGGAGCAACTGTGGAGAACCAAGGCTGTTGTCATTCTGATCAGGCCACAATTCCAGAGTATGTCAAGTATGTCCAATAGCAAATCAAAAGCATCATGACTTCAGCTGAGCTCATGCAACACAGCTGTCCTCAAAGGAGGGTTTGCACCATGTTCTGATGTTCTAAATACCTCATGCACAAGGACATCATTAAACTGAAGTCCTACAACTCCACCCTTTTGCCTCCTGCACAACCAGGAGTGAAATACACTTGAAATACCAAGGCCTGAACAAGTTCAAGCAAACAAATCATCCCTGCTCCGTGTCAGCAAGAGGACCAGCAAAGAGCTGCTCACAAAACTAGACTCCTCTTTGAGGAAACTGTTGCAGAGTAACAAGGAAAGTGTTCAGAGACAATAAACATCCCATCCTAGGCAGATCGCTGCTCTTCTCTTGCGCGATGGGACTTTGGCAGAAGAACAACTCCATTGGAGTTCTGAATGGTTTAAACTCCCTAAGAGCAACGTAAGTACTATAGTGACAAATCCCAATATAATTCCTTTAGACTAAGGAGGAAAAAACCCCTACCAACTTTAGTCAGGATCTAAAACATCCCTTCTAGCTGACATAGCAAAGCAGGGACTGAAAGGCATCCACAACTAGCTATGCAAAGCATAAATACTGTCAGCCAGTGACCCCTATAAAATGAATAAATAATTCATAATTACATATGTAGTGTACACCATGCACATCAAGAAGGGCTCCAAAGAGAGAAGCATAGTGGGCATGCTTTGCTCTCTAAAAGGAAAAATCCTCCCGTTACTACTGTCACTCTGGAAAGTCTCTGGAATGCAGAGACACAACTGAACCTCCATCTACAGCTGCAAAGACACATTAGATATTTTCCCCACGATGTTCTATAGCCTAGATCGACTCCGTGATTCCTGAAATTTAGAGGAAGTATTCAAAGAATGCACTGGCACTGTAGCACAGTACTAGCACTCTGAAGCAGGTGCATAATAAATTGAAAAAAGCAAGATTCAGTCCCGAAGAACTTAAGTTCCTTACTTCCTCTGTTCACCTCTGGGTTTGCCCCCACAGACAAGACAAGACAAGCTTTTTACACTGAGGCTTTGGTAAAGCAACAGCTGTTGTCTTGTTCTTCCAGATTCAAGTCTCCAGCTCCTTCCTTTTGTTGCTCAGATCCTGCAGCTCTCAAACAGGCAGGAGCTCTGGGGGATACTCGCCATAGCAGTATTTGGCAATTGGGTCTCTGTAGGTGTTCTCATGCTGCACACTCTGCCAGGAAGAGGAGGAGAAGCTTTAACAATACACACACATTGAAACAAGGCATCCCTTCACCAAACGACAAAACCCACAGCATTTATGCATATGCAAAAGAAGTCCCCAATTCTTCTACACATCAGAGTATCTTTGGAGTCAAAGAACTCTGCATTGGCAGCATAGAAGAGCCAGTTAACCATAAAAGAGCAATGTTAACCAGAACCTCCTTTTGAGGAGAATACCCAAGTAGCTGGGAACAGATTCAATAATAAAAAAAAAAATTTAGATATGTTTAGGCAGTATCATCAAATGTTCTAAGCAAGCAGAGCACAATAAAGTTGCTACTTGAGATGTGTGCATTTTTCTTGATAAAAGGTAGAGTTCAGATTTTATGGGTAAAAAAATCCCAGTAACTTTGGAGACATTTGGAACTCTATCCTTTGTTTGCAGTCCACCCCTATCGCTACATGAAATACTGAAGCTGCAGGACATTGCCAACAGCACTTTCTAAAAGGGCCAATGCTTACTTAGACCAAAAACTTCTAATAAAGTCACATGGGTAACAGAAGTTCACCTCTGTTCTTAATAAGCAAAAAAATTACAACATAGTTTTCAACTTGCTACGCAGATGATTGTCAGTATATGGTAAAGTCTCCAACTGTACCATAAAATAGCATTCTGAGGCTACTGGGAACAGCTCTCACTGTTTTCATATTAATGAGATCTTCCCCAGAACTCATCCGAGATCTTCACTGGTCATTGAACTCAGTCTCTTTGTGGTTAAGCCCCTCTTTTCAAAAGAGAATGTGCAACTCATCCTGCTCTAATTATGTGCTTTGCCTTCAGACCGGCTCTCAGCCATAGCTTCAACCTTTAGGAAAATACCTGTGTACATACAAACATGACACACCAGCCATTCATAGGATTGAGCCCCATTTTCCAAGGGCACTTTTTTGGGCCCTGGACACGTGCTTGTTCCTTACCTGTGACGAAGTCCTACATTTGGCCAGACACAGCTCAAAGTGATCTTCCACTGCCATGAAGAGGTTTTGGAAAGCAATCGCTGCCCGGTTCAAGAACCGCTCCAGGAGATGTTGCTAAAGTGGTCAGCAAACAGGAGGCAAAAAACAGAAATGCTCTGCTTCAGCAAGGAGTAATCAAAGCCCATCCTAACCTACACAGCTCAGGTATCAGAGGAATAGTAAGCAACTCCACTCAGGATTTCTAGCAAGCACTGAAAGGCTAATGCCTCAGAACCCCAGCAGTAGGAAAAGAATCCAAGAGATGCTCACAGAATACGGGGAAGTGCCAGTTACAGAACCAATACTGGCTGGAGTAACTCTTCTGCAATCATTTCCCTTCAGCAAATGCAATTCCCCTGAAGCTGAAACACTTTGCAAGGCTCCCAGCATTTCCTCCCAAAGGTGGGAAGGATGAATTTTGTTAAAGCTTTATTTGTAGCTTGGCATATGGTCCTTGGAGGCTTTCCTCATCCTTCCAAGAAAAGGAACTGTCTGTCTAAGGAAAAAGCTCCTCACAAAGAAGCACGTTTAGCCACAGAGGAACCTGAGCAGCTGAGAACACCTGGAAAGCAGGAGAATGCCCATGTACCTTGCTGGGCTGCAGGCAGCAGGACACGCAGTACTCGTAGACGCTGCAGCAGCCATTGGGCAGGCAGCTGTCACAGCTGTACAACTTTGTGCTGGGCACATTCACATTGCAGCAGCCATTCACCAGCAGGTCCTTCCTCTCACAGATGTAGCCTGGAAAACAGCAACAGGAGTAACAACTGTCAATGCACGCTCCTCCATATGTTCTACAAAAATCTGTAGTAAGAATCACATTACTTAAGAACAGGTTTGTTTATCATTTAGTAGATTATGATCCCTCTCAGTCCTAAGTAGCCACTCTTTGAAATGGAGAGTGGCGCTTCCAACAGCAGGGTGTTATCTGCACAATTATTATATCCTACTCTAATATGTGCTGTATATACAGTATGACTATTTAAATGCAGAATATTTAAGTTCTGACTTTCTTTGGGCATAGTTCCTTGTTGTGAAAGGGGAAGGGGATTGGCACTGATTGTATTGGAAAAAAAAATGACACACATTTTTTCAATGGGTCTGTGTCTGGATAATTCTCTTACAGTTCACCATGAAGAGACTTAGATTTAGCCATGCAGGATAGCTGCAATATTCATTGCTGAGTGGAATCCTTAATGGTGTAGAAATATGGTGTATATCCTCATGGAAACTGTACTACTACAGTGTTAGACTGTGAGAGATTGGTAATTTTTAGAGATCTTATGAACTGGCACTAAGCCTGAGTCAGGCAGTGCCAAATGTAACATTGATGCAAATCACAAAAGATGTGGTGGGTTTTCTACAGCCTTGATTTGTGGTCAGTAAAGATCCAGGGTCTAAGCAACAAGCACAGGTGCATGACACAAAAGAGTCTTTAACTTCTACCACTTAGAACAAGTGGTTAATAACCTTGGGTTTACAAGGGTCAGATGAGCTTGTTAACTGTGACTGAGCACTAATTACACCAGTCCTGAGCTGCCTCCATACAAGGCCAATAAGGTTTCCTCAATTACTCTCCCTAACCCTGCTGACAGTAGGAGCACACTGCAGGGAGACACAAATAGCTCTGCAAGCACCTACAGTAAATTGAGCAGGAGTCAACGTTTGAGTTCTGTGCAAAGGTAACTGGAATTCTTTGACTTTAGTGAGGTCACAGTCACTCTCACACAGCCCCGGGCCTGAGCTGAGCCTGCTGGGCCCAAGTCTGGTGTGCACAGAACCAAAGCATCGGCATCTGCAGCCACAGTGAAATTCACCCAGCCAGAGGAGACAAGGCCAAAGGCCAAGTAAAAATGCCTTAATAACGAGGAGTTGTTACAGGAAAGTGCCATCAGCAGTCAGACAGGCAAAGCAGCGTTCAGCACTGCCATATCTAGAATAAATTCTTAGTATCAACTATACCCAGTTCATCTGTAATGAGGAGCTTCCCCTGCACAGAGTTCCTGCACTGGTTACTCAGCTGACTGCTGTTTCCCGAACTGAACTTCACCTTCCACATGATCGGCTGCTCATGCTCCTGCACTTGGAGGAGATTCCGATCTCTCACCATCCTTTCTTCCTGCAAGGAAAAACAGGAATGCAACCAAACAGACAAGTTCCTTCTGCCACTTCAAGCCCCGTGCTTTCCCAGGATTAAAGATGCCTAGTACTTGTAAACTCCACAGCACAGGAAACTCCAGCTTTGATGGTGTAAACAACTTACTACTTGGTAGTATACACAACAGGAAGATACACAGTCCAGTAAAGTGAGGGTATTCAAGCTCACCGAGGATCAGCTAACACAGCTGAACTCAGTTACTACAACCACAAAAGTAGTATATGTTATATTAAATAACAACTGCACATATTTCTCTTTCCTGAGCCCTTTGCCAGTGGAATTACCACTGCAAGAGATACAACAACTACCAAACCCATTGGAGATTTTCTTTTTCCAGTTTTGGTTCAAACAACTATTGCTGTCAAACACAGTATCAGGCATTCCTATTTTAAACTCTTGCATCTATTACATATTTATAACGTCATTCTTACGGCCGCATAACCCAGGACTTCGATGACAACACCTGAAGAACAAAAGTCAGCCTGGGTTAAGGGATGTTTTAATCCCCCCCGCGGCGTGTCAGGGCCGGGGCCGGGGCCGGGGCCG
>NW_008246061.1:1516439-1519303 GCF_000691975.1 Corvus brachyrhynchos
TGAGCTGGACAGGGCAGAGCTGGGCTGAGCTGGGCTGAGCTGGGCTGGGCTGGGCTGGGCTGAGCTGGGCTGGCTCCCGCCCCGCTAGGGCCCTGCGCCACGGATCCCAACCGTGGGATCTCCTTTCCCCACCTACTCGGAAGAAAAGGCCTCGCTTACGTCTGTCTGTGTGTGTGTGTACATATATGTATGTGTGTGTATGTATAGAATTGTATTTATAGATATATATGTGTGTATACCTATGTATAGCTATCTGTATAGGTATATCATGTATGTATATGTGTGTATGCATATATAGAGATGTATATATGTATTTACATGTATGGAACCATATTAATAGATTCGTGTGTGTGGGTATATGTATATAGACATATATGTATACCTATATATATGTGTGTGTATATATGTGTATATGTATAGGGCTGTGTTAATAGATGTGTATGTAGGTATACATTAATAGATGTATACCTATACCTATACATCTATGTGCATATAGATATGTGAATATATATGTGTACACATCTATATGAACATATGTGTATATATAGATGTATATGTAAAAATATATGTTATGATATATGTGCATGTGTATATAAATACACTTATGAATATATGTATGGACACAACGAAGGCAGAGTACAACTCTGGGAGTACTCCCAGGGATGCAGGTGCCAATCTGAGAGGGAAACAGCTTTGTTGGATCATGCACATGGGCAGGGCTTGAAGCACCAAGGGTTCCTGCACCTCTCTGCCTTTCCCAGGGAGATGGAGGGGTAAAACTCTTTGTGCTGTGCTGAAAATGACTCTCTGCATGTGCTTCTTCCAGGTGGGCCTGTGTGAGCACTGGGGGCCAGGTGCTTGACAGTCATTGGCTTGAAGGACCTGTGATGAGTTTGAAATTTGGACTGTCTTGGACTGTCTGAAGCACTCCAACTGTCAATGTCTGCACACTCTTGGGATTCCATCTCTCCCAGTGTGGCTGGCACCTTTCACCTCTGGATAAAGCTGTTGTTCAGGTACTGTGCTTTCAGACAGCTGGCAAACCTTCCCAGAGCCATTGTGCCTTTACACAGTACAGGTATAGGGCTACACATTTGTCTATATATTATCATGTGGTATGAAATGTTATAAATAATGTTATAACTTTTTATATTCAAGAGTATTTAGATTTTAGTCTTTACATTTTATTAAGTAGCTATTGTTGTCTGGAGCCATTGTCTAGAGTTTGCAGATGGCATTTCTGTAGATTAAAATGAATAAGTTGCCTGTTTAAAAGAATATTGTCGTGACCTAATTGTATTTTTTTCATAAAAATACATTTTCTTTTACACATTTTCTTTTTCTTCCTCCCTCTCAGTTTTGCTTTGCAAAGCAAGTTTCTGCAGAAGTAGAAGACGGGATTTCATTTCCCACGAGGGCGTTGAGTCGTGTCACAGCGAGAGCCACTGTTAGATGTCCCCGTGTTCTTTGCCAGGACATGCCATCCCACAGCTGTACACTCCTGGTGACTGCCACGTCCTGCAGAAGGGGACCTGCCTAATTCCTGCCCAGCCTGGAGACCCATGTGCTCCCATTTCCCGTTCAAAGTTGTCTCTTTGCGAGTGTACTGAGAAACAAATGGGAGCTCGAGGTGCTCTGTCACAGAAGCAAATGATTCCTGCCAGCCATGTCCCCAGCTGAGTGGGTCCCACAGCCCTCTGCCCCCAGGGTCTGTGCCAGTAGCCACACTGGGGTTTGCTGAGCCACAGGGTTCATGTTGAGCGTGTTGTGTTTTAAGGTTTTGAGGAAAATGCAGAGGCGGCACAGCAGCAACACTGACAACGTGCCTCCTGAAAGGTAAATCCTTCCCCTTCTTCTTTCCTCCATTTTTCTCTCCTGAGAGGAGTGTTCTGATTAAAGTGTAGGGGGTGTTTTAGAAGATGAAAGCTCAAAATTGAGAAAGACGTCAAATTCCTGTGCATGTGGTGTGGCCAGGCTTTCTGCTCAAGTTTGGGGATTCTAGAGACCGCTTTACTTTTCTCCTTCCTATAAGTTATTGATTGCTGCCAACCACAGTGTTTCAGGATGATGATCCAGTATGGCACAACTGGGAGACAGCTGGCTTAGCATGGGCAGGATGCTTGGAGCTCTGGAGGAGGGATATGGCACAGCCCTGTGGGGAACCTGAGCGCCATCGGTGTGCAGGGATGGACCTGTGTGAACAAGAACGATTTACACTTCTCTTATTAAGGTGTTTAAAAAGTCTGCTGGTCTGAAGCTCCCAACTACTCTGATTTAGTGTTTTATAAAGAGTTTGGGTGACCCTCTACATCTTCCCAGAGTCTGTATCTATCTTCACATATGTGAGTATTTAGAAGTAGAATACCTCTAATTTGTTTCTGTAATTATGACAGCAGCAAGGGAGCCTTGCTGCTGTGTTTGTTCTGGTACTAAATATTCCCTGGTGCTTTCCCAGAGTTGGAGCATGACTTTTTTTTTTTTCCCCCTAAAGAAGAAACTAATCTAATTACTCCAAGATAAAGATGGAACTAAGGAATTTCATTGCTCTGTTCGAGCTGAGATTATAGGTGAAAGATCATTAGCAAATATTTTATTTTCTATAGAGGTTTTGCAGTTAGAGTTGAAGCCTTATGTCATGGCCATTGCTAGCATGGTACCATTCTTAATTTCAGAGGGGAAAAAAGCCATTTTCAGTTTTTTTCTGCATGGTGCTTCTGATTTTCAACAGGGTAAATCCAAATTGTCAGGAACAGAGGCTGAAGTTTTTCTAACTGTAGAAGGAAATGCTGTTGCCGCTGGTCTTCACTTTTGTTAACTTCAGCAGCCTCACAATTTCAACAAACAAACACTGTTTGTTATTTAAT
>NW_008246061.1:1519324-1553476 GCF_000691975.1 Corvus brachyrhynchos
TGCTGAAAGCACAGTCATGTATCCTGGTAATATTATTCCAAACAATAGTTGTGTCTTTATTTGTAACACTGTGTTCCACCCAGTCTGTTTGTTACATTCCCAGATGTGAGTTGTGTATACACCCCTGAATTGTAGTGTTAGGTGTGAATTTGAAGACCTGGCTGATGAATATTTTGGACCAGAAAGAGGTGTGCAATGTCTTGTTGACTTCATTCCTTGCTGAAGCCTGCAGAGAGATGGTGGGAATGGGGTGCAGCTCTAAAAAGCCTTATTAGGAGTTTACTTAGTGGGAAGGTTTGCCTGGAGAGGTTTGAATCTGTCCCCAGAGGGAGGTGAAAAGCAGTGCTTTGTGCCCTGTAAGTGCCTGGGGAGGCTTTTCAACCCATGGGGGAGAGAGGGTTGAGGGCCTTGTGACCACTATTCCTAAAGTTAGAGATCTCCCAGGATTAAAATCAAGAGGGACCAAAGCTCTGCAACATGCCTTATTTGTGGGCTTTGCCTCTTGCTGAGGTTTATTTATTGTTTGCTCTCCTTCTTCAAGTTAGAGAAGTATTTGCTGTCTGTCAGGCATTTACTGCCTGGTGATTATTCTACTCCTTGCCTGCATTGTTCCCTCTCATCTAAACTTTCCTTGTATTGACTTCTAGTGAAGAAAAGCTGTTGTCTTTTGCTGTTAGGATGAAGATATTTATACTTTCTTTTTGTAATCTGGGTGTATTCCAACACACTCAGGACAGAATCAGTGCCAGAACCAGTTCTGTCCAGTGCCCAGTAATTTGGGTACATCCATGTCCAATTTGCAAAAAATATCAAAATAAAAGAATTTGTCAGGACCCGTGAGCACATCCTTCACTTTTGTGAAGGACACATAGGCAGCTCTCAACACTTCTCTTCCCCTGATGATTCTGTCTCTTGTTGATGCAGTTCATCAGTGGGCAGGTAGTGATTGTCCCTAAATAAAGACAGAAGATTTTGGGGGTAACTCATTGCTTTGAATTAGCTTGGTTAATTTGTTTGTTTATAGTATGGCTTGACTTGGTGGTGTTGTGGCAAGTTCCATGAGGTTTTGTATGTTTTTCTTTAAGTACTCAAATCATTATAGAAGATATTGGATTTGGTATTGGGTGTATTATTTCTTTGTTTTCTCCAAAAGTAAACAGGGTGTTTGGGAGCTTCATTCCTTGGGTGAAGGAACTGATGCATTTTGGTCAGGTCTGCAGAGGTTCTCTGATCTCATCTGAGGAGTCTGGTTACTGGCCTCTAGTTCTGCAGCTGTAACTTCCCGACAGCAGGTAGAGAGAAAAGCATCTGTCATCTGGAGACCTTCTTGTTCTGATAGTGTGTGAGGAACTCTGGAATCACTGCAGTCAGGGTTGGGTGAAAACACCACGAAGTTCTGTGTACTCATTTTTATTTAAACGCTTTAATCTCTGCCCACTGCAGAAACCGGAGCCAGACGGTCAGTTCTGAAACCAGCGTGGATGAAAGTGGAGTTTTTGAAAGCCTGAAGGCTGAAGCCTCCTCTCCACAGCAGCTGTTCTCGGGGCTGGCCGGGATCCCCTCGGGCACCATCACAGCCACGCCCTTCCAGTCCGGGCTGGTGCTGGGCTCTTCAGCCGGAGGTGGGGAAGTGTTCATCCAGATGCCAGCCCCGAGGGAGGAGGGGGCCAGCCGAGCTGAGGGAGCCCCGTTTCACCACCGACAGCCGTCCCATCACTTCCACCATGGCCACCACCGGGGCTCCTCTCTGCTGCACATGGCAGGGGGGGACCGGCACGGGCACGCTGAGGAGGGCACTGAGGAACAGGCTGGAACTCCAGCCCCAGCTCTTTCTGAGCTAAAAGCTGTGATTGGTTGGCTGCAGAAGGGACTTCCCTTCATCTTGATCCTCCTGGCTAAAGTTTGTTTCCAGCACAAGCTTGGTGAGCATCCGTCCTTTTTGAACTGTGTTTAGAGAGTTTAGAGGAGGCTTTTTCAGGCTGTGATGTCTGATACATTTATCCATCTGACAGTGTCCAGATGGAGTCTAGCACGAAGGGAACATATTCAAATGCATGGGATAATGCATGTGATAAATTCACCCTACTTTCAGTCCAAGCTGTTTTCATCTGGGTCAGACCCATCTGTTTCCTGTGCGTACCAGTTCTGTTCCTTTTCCTGATTTCTCCTTGACATTCCTGTGAGGCTGAGGATGTTACCAAGGCTTCTCCCTCAGAGCTCTCTCTAGGAGAGATGAGGAGAGCTTACACTGGTGATAGCAAAGATTTCTGTGTAGTGCAGAAGAGATCAGAGGGGTGAGGCTCTTGTCTTGCTGGCAGTTGTGAAATCAAGTCAAACAGCAGCAGCAGTTACACTCTGACAGAGCCTTTCCCTGCAGGAATTGCTGTGTGCATTGGCATGGCCAGCACCTTTGCCTACGCCAACTCCACGCTCCGAGAACAGGTTGCTTTGAAGGTGAGTTCAGCATTTTACCTTCTTATGTTCCCAGGGAACATTTTCCGTGCACAAAATATCATCCGTGTTGACCCTTTAATTGCAGTGTAGGGCTGAGTGCATTTATTTGTGGACAGATCTGTCTTCTTCCTCTTCTCCCCATGGATGCTCTCCCACAGTTTCTCTCCTGCTTTTTTGTGAAAGTGTGGCATAGTCAAACAAACAGAGGACAGGTCAGGGATGTTGTAATCTGCATCTCCCTCTGCCTTTGTTTGGCAGTGCCTATTCCAGCACTTCTCTGCACCTTGGTTTCCCATTATGTACAGCAGAGATGCTGAAGCCTATTTGACTTGTTAATGATGAGATTTAACTTATTAGCATTTAGATAATGTTTTGAGATGTTCAGCTGAAAGATTTCGTAGATGTATTGCTTGCTAGTGGCTTTATAATGCTCTGTGCATAATATGCTTAGAATATAAAGAAACCAGCAGATCTTTTCAGGTCTTCTCATCTTCTGTGTCAGGAGAACAGTTCAACAGCACTAAAAGCACAAGGCTAGAATTGCTTTTTTGTTAAAATTACATGAGTTGCACAGGTGCATACTTGTATCTACCAGCAGCAGTGGAATCAATGTGATCCAACGCTGAATGAACAGATAAATGGCACAGTCCAGTAACAGATTGCTGTTGCCTTGCACTCTGCACCTCTGTCCTTCCAGCAGTGTGCCCCTTAATCTGCCTGCTTTAAATCTCATCTTAACAGTCCTGGCTGTTGAACAGCTAGAGACCTCCCTTCTTAGTAAATCAGCCCAGCAGAAAAATGGTGGATGTTTTCCTCTCAGGAATAAAATTTACTCCCCAAAACTTACTGAGGGCCGAGACGCAGGACAGTATCTTCTGCCGTCCAGCTTCTGTCTGTAACATTCCATGTATTTTGAAATGCAAAATTTCCACTTCTTTTGACCTTTAATTATTTCGTCAATCAAAAATGCACGTTCCAAAATGCTTTAGGATAACACCCAGATGTGCTGCCTGTAGTGATGGGGTATGTTTGATTTAGCTAAGCCTTCCACTGAGTGACTTTGGATCTATTTCTAAAACACCCCTTTGATCCTTTTGACCCCTTGAATTGTCACGCCAACCAGGTGACAGCTCAGAATTTAGGACAATATGTGGAATGGATTTTTTTTAATCTGCTTGTCATACTGCATTTTAAATATCAGAAGATTTTAGATGTCCCAAGAAAGATCCCAACTTTGAAGATGCATTCTGCAAGTAAGGCTGTTGTTTTCACCAGCTTATTTTAATTAATTTCTCTAAAGTTACCTCATTGAAAAGGTTAACTGAGTGAGAGGCATTTCTGCTTGTGTTTATATATGTCCTTACCTAGCAGACTACTTCTTAGTCCTGTGAGAATGAACTAATTACTGAACTCTTTGGTACATATTTGCATCCCCTGGGTTGGATTTTTCAGCAGTTGAAGGCTCAGCTCAGGTCTTGAGATTTCGATTGAAGTAACTCTGCTGCTTTTCCTTGCTCAGGAGAAGAGATCAGTGTTGGTTGTCTTCTGGATCCTGGCCTTTCTCACTGGAAACACCCTGTACTTGCTTTACACATTCAGCTCTCAGCAGCTTTACAACAGGTAGGCAAAATTTACGTTGTACAGGATGGAAGCAGGTGATAATTTCCAGGGAGGAGAAGAGGGAAACCCCCCTTTCCCCGCACTTTGGGAGGAAGTGTGTGTGCCTAAAGGATCTGCTGTCTTTGTTACATCTTTGTAATACCTTTCAGTGCAGGAAAAGAATGTGTGTGCCACTTTACCAGTGGCTTGTGCTCCTATCAATAAAGGGCATAGGCAGTGTATAAATGGGCCAGGGTGTGATGATACCAAAACACGGTGGATCCTTTTCAAGAGGGACCTCTGAATTCCCATTTTGACCACTGCAACTGAACATAAAGTGCAGGTGTCAGAGGCAGATAAGGAATTGACCCACTGATTTTCCTCTTCCTATAATAGTCTATCAAGCTTTGAGTCTAGGTCAGGAAAAGAAATAGCAGTGTTTTACTCCAGTGTTCTCAGAGCTTGGAGGCACTTGGATCTGAGGTAGTTAAGATAGCCTTGCCTTTCAAATCCTGGCTAAATTAGTTCTCAAATACAGGAAGGTCTGTACTAATGGATTTGGTTCAGCACTGTCCCTGCTTATTATAAAGCAGATAGGAATAATGACAGATAGGAAGCAGAGAAAGGGGGAGAGCTGCAGGGCTTGAATGTGTGGGTCTGGATGGGAGGCCAAGCCATGGGATTCACTGTATGGAGCTTGTGGGAGGGAGTGGAAAGGAAGGAACAGGAATGGCAGAAAGGTGTGGAAGTGATATTTGTTTGCACCACAGGGTAACAGTGTGTCTCTAAGAAGGTGGTCAAGGTTAAAAGCATGAATGGGTCTAGTTTAAAATAAAGGCTAGATCGTCTAAAATAAAGGGGTTTTAGCAATTTGGGGCTATCCTACAGACAGTTTAGAGCATGGCTTGTGACCAGTGGACAGGCTGGGCCACACCTCCATGAAAAGCCCTGTTCCTGAGTGCTGCAGTGGTGTCATGCTCAGGGTGGTGTATCTCTTGCTTGCTGTGTGGGGACCTGGGACTGTTTACAACCCAGGCTTGTCAAATTAGAAATGGCTGCTTCAGTTTTGTTTCCTTCTGGCTTATTTTTCATTTCCTGATTTTTTTTTTCTTGTTTCTAGTGCACGAATAGTAGTAAAGTCTCTGATTCTGTTTCTGTTTTTAGGGTGTAATTTTACCTGTTGTGCTGTGCCAGTGTTGTGAGTATTTTAAATTCATGTTCAGGCTTTTCATGTTGGGTTGGTTACTTTACTTTGCTTTTTTTTTTCCTGTTTAGTTTTTGCTTTCTACCATGAGGCTTTAGCAGGTAGATACCCTGAAGGTGAATCCTGTTTTTTCAGCCTGAGAAGGGTCTTGTTCTCATTATTGCTCAAGTCAGTAGCTCCTGCACATTGCTGGATGAAATTCTGCTGTCCCAGATTCCACTTTTTTAAACAGCAAATGTTCAGCCCAGTAAATGACATTATGTAAGGGGCATCACTTTTTTGGACCGTTGGTTCAGGTAAGAGTATTAACAGAGCCCAGCTCTTGTTCTGCTTCAGGCAGTGGCCACTGTCAGAGCATGACACATGTGAAGTTCTGACCTCTGCTGTGTCTGGTACAGAGTTTCCTGTGTCACCACTTTGTTTCATGTCCACAAGTAGCTTTAGGGACTGTGCCCCTGTGGCAAACGAGCCTCACGGGCTGTGGGGGTGTTCACTTCCCCAGGGAACCGGAACTGTTCTGAGCAGGACTTCCAGGACAAGCTTTTACACCCAGATCCCATGGAGCAAGCCTGTGCACTAAGGGCACTATCAGCACACCAGAGGCTCTGTTGCAGTGGGAAAGGCAGGTTATGGAGATTGCTGTCTTCCAAAGCAGACTTTATAGGTGTTTGGGTCCTGTTTTGTGATAGTGGGCAAACCTGCTGGCCTCAGTAGAAGTGGGCAAGAGCAAAGTCAAGAGGCCCACAGGAACCACAGGTCTAATTTGCGTGTCTTCCTCCTCTTGCCCTTGAGAACTTCCCTGAAGTTCGGGGGAGTTTCTAGGCTCTCTCTAGCCAGCAGTGGATACAAGAAGCTTGAGCAAGCTTCTCCTCAGTGGTATTTGAGCTGTGGTGCCTCGTGCCTTTCAGCCTTATATTCCTGAAACCCAGCCTGGACAGGCTGGACTTCTTCGACCTCATGTGGATCGTAGGCATCGCAGACTTTGTGCTGAAGTACCTCACCATTGCCCTGAAATGCCTCATCGTGGCCCTGCCCAAGATCATCCTCGCTGTCAAGTCAAAGGTAGGAGACTCTTCTTGATGCACAAACCTTTGTCTTTGATAATCTGATACCTTTACCACACATGTGCAGTGTGGAATCGGAGAATCGTGGAATGATTTGGGTTGGAAGGGTCCTTAATGACCACCCAGTTCCATCCCCTGCCATGGGCAGGGACACCTTCCACTGTCCCAGGCTGCTCCAAGCCCCGTCCAACCTGGCCTTGGGCACTGCCACGGATCCAGGGGCAGCCACAGCTGCTCTGGGCACCCTGTGCCAGTGCCAAATATGGATGGAATAATAAAAACATTAAAATCTCTCGATAAACCTTTGGCAGAAAGTCACCTGGGTATCGAAGTTTGGTTTTTGAGCCGTCACAGGCCTGAGCAAGGATTCGGTACTACCAGCAATGATTAAAGTCTAGAGAGGTGAGGTAGGAACTCTTTGAGGAGGAATTGGTTCTAGCAGCCAGATAACTGCTTCTCTTATTGACCTTAAGTCCTGTCTTCTGAGTAATCTCTTTAAATTTGTATTTCTAAAGCAGGAACCTCTTCATGTCATGGGAAGAAATTGCAAGTATTTGTCTCTTTGACTTGCCACTTGGGTCAAAGAAGTGACTGGGTTAAACTGAAGCTACAGATGCCACAAAAGACAGCACCAGTTCTAACCATGGGTGAAGAAATACTTTAATTAAATGCTTCACATATTTAAATGTTCATGAAACCATATGTAGAATGGGTCTAACTTGAAACTTTCACACTACATTCTCTCTTAAAATACCTTTTGATATGTTTTTACTTTTACAGATGTCTCATGCTGCCTCTTCCTCCACTCCCATGTAGCATCCACATTTCAGTAGCAAATGTAGCAATGTGTATTATTTGCATTCAGTAAAGAAACTTTCTGGCAGCTGTTGGGATGAAAGGCACTCTATAGATGCAAGGTACCAGCATTAATTGCTGAAAGTCTCAGGCAGGGCACTTCAGGGGGTATCTAAACTGGGAATAGTTTTGCTTAGAAATGACATGGGTGGCAGGGGAGTTGAGCAGTTTGTTCCTGCACAGCAGGGCTATCTAAGGTGGTTATTAATTTATTTCTGGCAATTGTCCAGCTTTTTTTTTTTTTCTTTCTTCTATTATTATTATTATTATATTTTGGGAGATTAATGTGCTGGGTCAGAGCATAATCCAGCCTGGGGAGGGAGGGAGAAGTGATGTGAATAGTCTTCCCAAGATAAATTGCAGTGTTGGAAAAGGTTCACAGCCTTTGCTTGCTTGTCTGAGAGCCATCCCAAGTACTCATTAATCCTTGTCGGGAGAGAAGAAAGAGAAGGGGTCTTTATTTGCAGCTCCAGTGAGAGGCTGGTAGGATCACATCTGTCAAGGGCCTATAATGACTCAGAGCACAGATGCTTCATTTTTAATACCTTTTTCTGGAGAGCAATGTGTCTCACTTTTTTTAAGCCCCTTTTTGTCTTCGGATGTTGTGGATGGTCTCACTGTCCCCTGACACCTGAGACTGCTGTTACCCACCACTAGATCTGGATTTGGTTTTCTCCCCCACTCTGCACTGCAGCCATTAAGCCAGCCAGGGATGAAATCTGGTGTAACAAATTAAGCAAGATCAAACTGGGATGGGAGAGCTCCAGGAGAACCACAGGACACCGTGGAAATTGTAATTGGTAATCACATAGCTGAGCTCCTTCCCTGAGCCTGGCGACACAGCTGACTGCTGCAGGCCAGCACAGTGCCACGCAGATGAGGGGTTTTAAATGGAAGCTTTTGCTCAGTTAGAACACTTCTAGTGCAATTTAGGCACATGAACTTTGACCAAAATTTTTATCAAGTTTTTTGCTATCTGCTGTGTGAATACTTACAGATACAAAGTTACTCTCTTCTTCCCAATGTCCTCCTAGTAGTATTTCTGCTTGAAGGCCAGCTTGGAGTTTATGACCTTCTGGGTGGCTGTCACTTAATGCTAACAGGCTGCTGGAGAAATAGGAATTTAACTCAGTAGAGCTAGATGTTTTCGAGATGTGTATTGATATGTAGTGAGAAGTTTTTGTGCCAATATAACTACTCAGAACAGCAGCCTCTTGCTCCCCTAATAGAGGGCCTGAAGTGGAGGTTGCTGTGCCCTGAGGGGTGGAGTTCAGCAGAGAGGGATTTAATCCTGAGCTCCCTTGCAGTCCCCTCTTGCTGGCAGTCAGCAGTAGATCCTAAAACTTGCCCATGGATGGGGTGTGGGGAACTTTAATCATCCTGCACTCAGCCTCTGAGCTGGCTCTTCAGAATTTCCTCATTTTGGAAGTTCAAAGGCACTTGCAAAGCTAGCCTGGCTTTTCCTGCTTCTCCTTGGGATTTTGGTCTTCTCTCAATACTGTGTGGTTTTTGTTTTTATTTATCAGTCTTCATATCCCCCCTCACTCTTGTCTGTAGACTGAACACCAACAATTTTTGGAGTCTTTTCTCAGAGATTGTTAATTCCAGATCTTACTATCCTCTTCTGGACTGTCTTCATTCCCTCCCTGTTTTCCAGACCATTTCTCCAGTCTGTCAAGATGAATTTGGAATATAATCTTTCTTTTGGGTGTGTTTACAGCCTTTCCCAGTTTAGTGTCAGCTGTACATTACTCTGTTCCATCAAGATCACTAATGAAAATAGTGAATAGCACTAAGCTCTGCTTACATCAGTAAGATGCATCTTTTCATTTTGAAAGTAAACACATGAAAAATCTGGGTTAGAACACCCAGTTCTCCCCATCCAAAGCACCTGGGTCATGCATTCCTAGTATGAAAAGGAAGGGCAACTTTTGGTCCAAGATGACATTTGGATCAATGCAGGGAAGGAAGAGCTTGGGAACTGGAGAGAAAAGCAGGAAGATGAAGGTAACCCCAGCATCAGACTGACCTCACAGCTCTGGAGCCTGTGGAGTTTCCAGGAGAAGGATCATACCTGTGACTGGAGGTGCCCCTCCCTCCCCCCGAGCTGTGCCAGGCACATCGAGCTGGGTACAAGTTTCAATAACAGCTGAGCTCATCATTCCTTTGGAAGGGGGGGCTTGGCTCCCACCCTGCATGCTGAAGGCTCTCCATTAAAAAAGGCAAATAAGATCATTTGGTTCAATATTAAATGAATTAAAGTAAATTAAACTGCAGGAGCCATGTGGCCTGCAGAGGCTTCCATTGTTGTACACACATCAATGGCAGCTTTTCATTTTCACTGCTAAGGAATGACAGCTTGAGGGGGGTGGAATTCAAAATAAGGAAATAAATAATAAAAAGACACAGTTGCCAAAGATTTCACTTAGGAAATCCCAGGTGCCTGCAAGTCTTCCATCCCCTCCTCATGTTGTTGTCAGCAATCTGGGCTGGAGAAGTGAGTGAAACATGGGGGGAGGAAGAAAGAAAACCAAACCAAAAAGAACTGTCTGTTATCCCAAGTTCTTTGATATTTGTATCCCTATCTCTATAGGGGACAAAGATACCAAGGACGTTTTGATACATAAGAAAGGCCCTAAGAAGGAATTTTCTCTGCATGCTCAATACAGGTGTGCAGCCAAGTTACAGGGGACTGCGTTTCCAGGAGAGTGAAAATGCAGGAGAACGCTGACATTGGCCCCTCACTGCAGCTCTGAAAATATTTGCTTGGTTGTTTTTTTCAGTTGATTGTTTTATTAGTGCTTTTTATTTTCAAAGTACTATCTCATCAAGTCTGGTCAGAGAAAACTTGGCCTGGATGTGGCAGCAATTGCAAATTCTGCACTTGGACCTTGGACCAAAAACCTTCTTCAGGGGCACATCATGTTTCCTGCCATAGATGGGTACAGCTCTGCCATGGAACCTGGCACATTAATTTCCAAATTCCTTCTGAAGCTGCACCTTTTTTTTTTTTTTGTCCTAAGGGGAAAAAAAAAAGGCTCTTGGAGCATTTGAGTCCTCTAAATATACAGAAGCAGTAAAAAACGCACTGGGAACTGGCACATAGATGATGTTTAATAAAAAATAGCCAGGCAAAGATGTTCCCGGTCCTTGGCTGTGCAATATGGAAGTTATTCCTGCTCTTCCCTCACAGTGTGGCTGAAGTGGTGTTCCCAGACAGGTGACAGCCCATCCTC
The DNA here is from genome assembly GCF_000691975.1 of Corvus brachyrhynchos. NCBI lineage: Eukaryota > Metazoa > Chordata > Aves > Passeriformes > Corvidae > Corvus > Corvus brachyrhynchos. Next base: position 1,529,737 of record NW_008246061.1, read on the forward strand.
TCATTCCCCTCTCCTCTCTGACCTTGGATCCTCTTTGGGGGAGCTCGCTCACAAACACATTCACTCTTCATGGACAGCAGTCTGAGCTTGGATCCTCTTGAGCCATGGGAACTCCAGGATGTTCTGCAAGGACTTTTCCCTGCTGCAGTCTGGGACTGATGTGCTGTCCCAGAGTCAGAAGTGTGGGATTTATTATTTACAAAATTGAAAAACTAACTGAAGCATAAGAGCAGGGACTGAGGAGTGGAGACTCCTCTGTCCCCCTCCCTCAACATGCTTTGCAAGTCACTGCTACTGAACCTTAAACAACTCATTGCACTTAAGTGCTTTCCCAGTTTAACTTTCCAGTTTAAGATATGAAAGATGTTATTTTCAAAAGTGTTGTGTGCTAACTAAAATTCTCATTTTCCCCTCTAGTCCCACCTTGACATTACTCCTCATTAGTCCTGCATGGATTTTCACCAGCATCCTCCGTGCCACAATGCTGTTTACTGCTCCTATCCAACACTTTATCTATTGGCACCATGACCTGGAATCTCAGCAGAGCCTGCTCTCCTCTGATCCAAATTGCCAGCAGGTCTCCAAAGTTTTTTTGAGCATCTCCCTGTTTCAGAATATGCCCTAATGCTGCTGGCACCAGAGCAAGTGAGACTTGGAGCTTCCCTTGAGTGCTAATCACACCTTGCAGTTGCCTCATTGCAACTTCTCTCACTTGCCTTGCATCCCCCATTCTAATTCCGCTGTGTCAATCCTTGCTGTGCCTCTCTGTTTCCTTGTGGGGAGGCACACATGCACTGAGGCAAAGCCTTATGTCAAAAGAGGCTGCACAGTGGAGGCTCAGCGAGGCTCTGGGGGAATTAGCATTGCTGCTGCAATGTGCCCCCTTTGCTGTGTCTAGGTTGGGATTCAATTTTTAATTATACTGTTCCACATTATTTTTCTGTGAGACTTCTTCCCTCCATCACCACACCCCAAGGATGAAGGTGAAAGACTGAAAGAAGCTGTTGCAGCAACTGGGAAGTTTATAGGAAACAAAGAAACTGCTGTAAGAACATTCTACAAGTTCAAGTTGAATGCTACACTGGAGAATTAAATCCTGTCCTTTACTTTGCCAAATAATTCCTGTGTGATCCTAGAAAAGTAGGTAGAGCTGCAAAATGAAGTCAGTGGTTCAGCTTTTAATGGTAATGTGATCTATAAAATGAAGGGCTTTATAAAAAGTCTGATCCCAGACATCTGAGCTTGGACACCAAAACAGCCTTACCTTGACCTTTGTCTTTCTGTGTCTCAGGTTCTTATTTAGAAACTGCAGAGAAAAGCTGTCCCTGAGGTCAGCCAGCAACGTGAAAATAAGGGGGTTTTAAAAGTGTTTTCTGTAGTGCTGATGTTGTAAAGGGACTGAAGAAATTTTAGAAATGTGCTCCTCTGAGCAGAGCTCAAATGGCAAGAAGGGATCAGATGCAGATCTGCCATCAAGTAGTGAGGATATAACAAAATACCAAGAAGTTACATGCTCAGTGTGCAAAAATAGGCAGTGCATTACAGACTGAAATACTGCATGAATGGAAGGAAGAGTGCAATTGTATGAAAATGCTGAATTCTCCTCTTTCAAAATAAGTGCTTGATTTGAAGTATAAAAACAGTCTTTGTATGTGGTGAAGGAGGTGCAGAAAAATGGAGGGTTATCCACAAGTCATCGACTTGCTTTTTTAACTGAGCATTGAAAAAAAGGAATCAAAATTTCACCATGTGGTATCTGAGGCTCATCAGCAGAGCTGCTAAAATTAGATCCCAGCACAGCCCTTCCCCACGTGTGCTAATGAAGTGTTTGATACCAGCAGTAGCAGCAGCAGCTCTCACAGAACTCACTCGGAGGAAGCAGGGCCAGCACTGCCCTTCTCCCTTCTTGGTCAGGTTTAACCCTTGGTGAGAGCAGAGCTTTTCTTCTGTTACCTAACTTACCCTAATTAGGAGCCATAATTTCAGGTAATATCCTATTTAATCTCTGCAGTTCTGGCTCGTGCACAGTCCAGTCCTGCACTGGGGCTGGCTCACAGGCTCACCAGAAAGATTTTGCTGATCTTAGAGAGCTGTTCAATCTCTCTACAGTGCATTCCAGAAAAAATTCCCAGATTTACATGGATTTTTATGACATGGGAAAAGTCACCTAACAGAGACAGGTCTTGCCTTATTTCAAGCTGTTGTGCCAAGTCAGATGCACAGGAGAAATAATTATATTTGTGCTTCATATAACATGCAGTGCTAATCTTGAAGAAAAAAAAAGCCAGTATATTTTAGCTGATTTTTTCAGACAAAATACAGCTTGAGACAAAGATTTTACTTTGAAAAATGTAACCTAGATAGCCAAGAGATAACAAAGCTGAGAAGTGGCAGACAGGTATGTTGAGTGTGCTTACCCCTGATGGGTGCTGTCTGCAGTAAGTTGCTGCTATCAGAAATCTGCATTTTGCTGCTGAAATTGTAGGGAACAGTCCTCATTTTCCAAGCCTCTGGCTCAGAAGGAGGGCCTCACTTCTGCAGCAGCTCTTTGTAGAATTATTTTGGATTTTCTGGCACTTTTCCTAGTTTAACGAAGGGGCTGGTGTGGTGCACTGAGATGCCTAACAAGACTTAGAACTTTCTAGTTCTCTTCAAGTGATGCTCAGCTGCCCTTGCATTCCTCTCTCCCAGCTGGAATCACTCTAAACTTATCAACATTTAATAGTCAGGTGGGTGCTGTTAAGGGGCTGCATGGAGCGATGCATCCTTTAAAACTTAACTTCACTCTTGGGAGGCTGTGACCAAGTTTCTACCTGCTAAAACATCCTGGTACCCTGCAGTTACCACTGCAAACTGAAGACTTGCCTTAGAGAAGGGGATTCTGAAAGCTGTGGGGAGGCTGGAGAAGTTGTGGTTAGATGCTGAAGTTTATCACTTGCTGCCACTTGCCACCTCCACAGCCTGTCTATGCTCTGGGGCTGCCTTGGACCCAGCTTTCCTGACATCTCGCTGTGGACTCGGGTGTTTTAGTGCCTCAGAACTTGTGTTGTAGAAGAATTCCAGCCTTGATGCCCGAGGTGCTGGATGCAGCAGCTCTGTCTGATGCAATGGGAGAGCAAGCAGTGACCTGTCCCAGCCCAGCTGCTGGGGAAGCAGGGATCAATGAAGGATGGTGGGTGAGAGGAACGAGCTGGAGACAGCAAAGTTTGCTGCCTTTTGCTTGCTGGGAGCTTTCATCAGAGCCGTGTGGAGGGACACGGTGACAGCGTTGTCATTTCTGCCACAGGAGCTCCCGAAATAAACGATGATTGCATCGAAGCACGAGGCTGGAGAGAGACCTCTGTGCTAATTTAATAAATTGCTCGCATTTAGGACCCCAGATTGTTGTTACGCGTTTGCTCTGCGATGCCACCTGGGATTAGTGCGGAGGAGGGGATGGGCAGAGCAGGAAAGCAGCCCGGGTCCGTTAGCAACCGCTGGTGTGACCTCACTCGTGTCCCGGGGGATATGAGATCATGAGCGTGCCAGAGCTCTCCGAAGGATTCGATTTGTTGGGAGCAGCAGGATGGCCTGCGAGTGATCTCATCCCGAGCCCCCGGGGAAGGGCGCTGGCTGTTGCCAGCCCGGCTGCGAGGACTTAATCCCCATCCCCACCTCACCAATTAGTGATTGGCCTGCGATGACATCACTGATGACAAAGCTAACTGGGACAACACAGCAAAATTCCAGGGGAATTTCCCCTTCTCCAGGAGCTTAGCAAATAAAAGGATTTTGACAGGACAAACCCAAATCTTTCAGTCCAGATAATGTCATTGCAGATTAAACATCCTTCTGGGCTCAGTTTGCCACCAGCTGTCCCTGTAAACAGCGTGGGACAGAACAAACCCTCGATAGGGCTGGGGGTGGCCCTAAATTAGACACTTTTATTCAGGTTCTGGTGAAGGCTGACAAAGGATGTTGCCCATTCTTTGAGTCTCTTTTGAGAGAGAAGATTTCAGCCAGCACACTTCCCCCTGCCCACCTTTCCTTCCTTGAGGTCTTCAGGAAGATTCGGTCTCTTCAAGTTTTAAATGCCCCGAGGGTTTAATTTTCAGCACCAGTCTTTATCTGTGCACTGCCCAAGAGCCAACGCACGCCTGAGTGGAAGGGCAGGGATGCTGGCAAACGTAATTAATTTGATTCTTTGGGATTACCTAAAAAGTTGTCAGGAAGACTGGGGTCACTTTCCATTTAATCCCTGTACTTTCAGAAGGGGTGTAAGGTCAAAGACATCGAACTTGCTTTCCTTTTCTCACAAATAATGACGTCTACAATTTACATCATATTAATCCCATATTAACCTTTGCTTTTCTGCAGCATTGTCCAGATACACAATTTATTGCCTGTCCATAACCCACTGCAAAGTTTAAAATTCCAGAATGCAGCATAGCTGTGTCAGTGACAGAGCCCTATGGAGGAATGAAGGGATATTTATCCTTTCTAGGCACAGAGTTCAGTGGCTGCAGAGAAAGCTGCATCTCATGAATATGGTCTCTGCACCATTTAACAGTGCAGTGATCAGTGAACACCAGCCCTGCACAAATTAAATGTTCTCCTTTTGACTTGCTGATAATAATCATGCCTCACTTGCCTGGTTGTCTTGCAGGGAAAGTTTTATTTGATTATTGAGGAGCTGAGCCAGCTGTTCCGCTCCCTTGTCCCCATCCAGCTGTGGTACAAATACATCATGGGAGATGATCCATCCAGCAGCTACTTCCTGGGCGGAATCCTGATCATCATGTACAGCCTCTGCAAGGTGAGCACTGCCGCATTAACAACCCCTGGGGAGTGTGGCAGGAGCAGGGCAAGCAGCACAGCTGAAGGGGACAAACGAACCTTTGGGTTGTGGCTGTCCCTGCCCAGGAAACTGCAGCAGCTGAGGGCCCCACGTGCTACAGCCAAAGGCATTTTGCTGTCCCAGCGTGTGGGCATTGCTGAGCTGGGGGAGGATCTGAGGCTGCTCACCAGTGTTGCATCAGACTCATGAAGTCATTGCTGCTCCGTTAATCCCTTTCTGCAAAGGCTGCAGGAGAAGGGGAGCTGGCCTTGGGGGAGCAGTGCTGGCAGAGGTGTTGGCTGGCTCCAGATGTCACACAAAGGCAGGCTGCAGACAGTTACATGTTTGTCTCTAAGCTTTCCTCTGCCACTCACAGCTCTGAGTGCAGCAGAGAGAGGGACATCCAAGTCCTGCCTGGATAAAACAGGCAGCTCTGCCCCATTCTAGGTCCTGGTCTGGCTGATACAAGTGATGGACAGGAGTAATTAATGTTCCCCCAAAAATAAGAATGCTGAGAGCATAGAGTCTGTACAGTTGTAAACGAGTAGGTGTGATTTAATCAGAACAGTGCCAGGTCTGAGGTCTAGAAATAGTTACATTTCTACTGCTGTGGTGTCCATCCCTCTGAGAAAGGCCAGGCTTGCTCCATCCCAGATACCTGTCTGTGCCTGTGGCTCTGCAGGAGCAGACTGAAAAATAAAGAATAGATAATATATCCAAGCTGGAAGCAGCTCAGAGGAGCAGAGTAATGCTAAATTATAGTGTAGCTCTGTATTGTATGGAAATAGGGTCATGCAACCCCTCCTGTCGAGGACTTTACAGTTCTTCTGAGCAAATTAGGCAGAGGAGGTCATGGCCAGTGAAGTGATTTGGTCACAGCAGGTCTGAGACCAAGCCAGGAGCAGAGCAAACAGTGCCAGAACAGGAGTACGTGAGCCCAGTGCAGCACTCCCCTCCATCCTCAGCTCTTTCCTGCTCTTCTCTCCGTGCTGTGGGAGAGCATTGTTGGCTCTTTCAGAGGTGGCACTGCCTGGACCCACGGTGGTATCCAGCCCTTCCCTGCCCTTCTGGCTTGGCAGCTCAGGCATGCAGACCACAGACATACGAGAGCAAATTTCTCGTGACCTTTCTTGTGTCCCTGCTTGCAAAAATAACACCTGGAAAAGGGATGCAGTTCCACATGCCATTTCTACACCTGGAGAAGCCCTCAGAGGGGGAAGATGCTGGTGGGGACTTCTGCTCCTTGGAGCAAGGGAAGCCAAGCTCAAAACTACAGCTGACAGGGCAAGGGCCTCCCCAGCCAGGGTCAGACACAGTCCGACAACTGCAGGGCAGAGCCACAGCAATGAGGCAGGCTCAGGGTGAGGAGTCACTCCAGGTGCTGGGGTGGCCAGAGCAGTGGGGTCTGGAGCAAGGCACAGCCAAACTGGACACCAGTACTTTCAGAGCCCAGCTCAACTATGAGCTGAGACTTCCAGGGCTGAGCTTAAATAGAGCTGCTGGGCCCAGGGGTTGGCTGTGGGAGGAGAGCCCAGGTGAGGCTCCTCAGGCCCTGGCACAGGTGGGAGCAGTTCCTTAGGGGTTAACTTGATGTTTCTGTCCTGTGAAGCCTTTATAGGGAGTGTCAGGGTGATCTAGATTGGAAAAGCAGCTTCATTTTGGACAGTTTGTGTCCAGGTTAGGCTTAGCCCTCTGCACACCAAGACTTCACTTGGAAGCGAGAGGAAAGGGGGAGCACCCTCTCCAAGTGCAGAGTGTGGAGCACTGGGTGTGCCCATCCCATTTACAGTCACCAGAGCTACAGCTCCAATTCCTTGCCTGAGATACTGAAAATATCCCCAGAGGAGTCCACATTAGCAAAGCCACAAACCACATTAGAAAAACCACAGAAGCCAATTTGGCACTGAGAGCTTCTGTGCTCCTGGAAGAAATCCAGGGCTCGGCTGAGGCTGTGTCCCCTTCCCCTGCACAAAGGGCAGGAGCACTTCCAAGAGGTTGCATGGAGCTGCTGGGAGCTGTGGTGATGCTTCCACATGGACTGTGTAGCCATGAACCTCTGGTTTTGGAGGAGAAGTCCCAGGTGTTCACAAGTAGAGCATCCAGGTTGTGTTTTTTCCCTGTCCTGAGCAGAAGCACTCCCTGTGAGTAACGCAGTTGTAAAATAATGGCTGGTGTAGCAAAAGGCAGGGCATGGGCAAGAAATGGGTGTTGGACCTCTGAAACACGCAGAGGGAAAGAAATGAGAGGGGAATATGGGCTGGGAGAGAGGAGACATTGGAGCAAAGGCATTGGAGTCACACTGTAAGCAAAGCAACCAGGAAAATCTGGGAATTGCACTGTGGAAAAGGGCTGATCCCCATCCTCGTCAGGTGATGGAACGTCTGAGGCAGTGGGCAGCCTCAAGTGGTGGCTGCTGAGTGGAAGCATTACTGGAAGGACCCTGGGAGCCCTCTCTGTGCTGACTGGAAGCATTATTGGTGCCTTCATTTGCTTCCACATCCATTGCAGGATGATCTCATTGGCATTCCCTGCAGTGAGCCCACTTAATCACCAAAAATCATAAACAACAGAAAGCCAACTGCAGCTCTCTGTGCCTTTGCAGTGCTGCTCCAGCTCTGCACCTGCAGCATCACAGCCTCCCCTGCCCTCAGGTGACAGACAAAGCTCCTGCTGGGCCACCAGCCCCAGCTGATGCAGGGCTGTTCCTTGCACTGGTACTTTCCACATCTTGTTTAGTTCAGTGTCTTTCCCTGTGCTCTGCCAGCAGATAGGGAAGATAAAGACGATGGAGTGGATTAGGTTTCCAAACTGTTTTCCCCTGGTTTTTTTACCTTTCTGCTTTCCCGTTCCCTCCTCTTTCCTATGGGAACGGGTCCATCTTAGCCCTTCCCTACTCAGTGGGGTGGACAATTGTCCCCAGCACAGCCTGGTGCCAGCCTCTCTTTGTGTCCTGTAAAGTCCCCAGTTTGCAGTCAGCTGCTCCCAAAGCTTTTCTGGCCACCCTTCCCCACTGTCAATTCCCATTTACTACATATTTCATGATCACCATGAAATCTTTTTTGGCACAATTGTTACTTTTTTCCCTCTGAGTATCCATTTGGAGAGAGTTTGCCGAGTTTCTGGACTCACACCCGCACACAGAGGTTTTGTGAAAATGATCTAAAATGGGATGTCTTTTTTGCAGTCTTTTGACATTTGTGGCCGTGTGGGAAGTGTCAGGAAGGCACTGAAGGTCCTTTGCACCCCCCAGGTAAGGAGTTAAATGGAGAGGAGCAGTCTCAGGGGTGGAACCTTGTCCCTGCTGGATGATAAAATTGAAACTTGCTCCGTGTATCAGGACTACAGAGTGAAAACAAAGCTGCTCCATGGCTGGACAAGCTGGGGGCTCCTGGAAGGGATGTCAGGAACCTTTTCTGACATCTGCCCTGCCCCAGCTGTGGTGAGAAATTGTTCCTGTTCTGTCTGATTGGAAGCTCTGTGTAACAGGGATTAATCCAACTGCAAGGAGCTAACAAAACTCTGTAGTGCCAAGTGTGGGAAGGACTTTGTGGCGCCTGGTGTGCAGTGCCGTTGACACACGAATTATCCCAGGCACTGCATTCCACAGGGCTGATATTTAGATCTGCTGCCGTGACTTACATTTTAAAAGGGTAAAATCAAAGACTGTAGAGGAAAAGAACCTCATCAAAGTTTGCTGGAGCTTATCTTGCTTATTCCCTGGGCTTGGGCTGGTCATTTTCCCTCAGCAGGTTTCTCTTTCCCCTAAATCTGTTACAGTGAGAAAAGCAATATTTACCTCCCCTGTATCTAAAGAGAAAGTGGGCAGCCTGTGGGTGCTGCTGCTGTTACTCTTTCTTCTATTGTCTACTCGCTCATAATAATACCTCCCCCCATCTAAACACCCCTGCAAATGATGCTGAATTAATGCTCTCAGCTCCCTGTTGAGCTCATTAAATTCCGTTATCCTTGCTGTGCGAGTGGAGGCCCTAAAAGATGGAGTCAGCTCGAGGGGAAAAGCAAACAGGGAGCACAGAGCTCCAGACTCCCCCTGTGCCCCTTCCCCAAAGAGCGACACGACTCCGGTGTCCTTGTGGGGAGTCTGGGGGTGAAGAGCAGTGTCTCTGTGCACATTTACCCTTCCAATCCTTTGACGTGGGTTTTTTTTTCCCCTCCTCTCCCTGACAGACCTATGGAGTCCGTGCCACCAGCCAGCAGTGCAGTGAGGCAGGAGACATCTGTGCCATTTGCCAGGCAGAGTTCAGGGAACCTCTGATCCTTATGTGCCAGGTAAGACCCCAAAACTCCCCTGCTGGCATTCCTTCAGTGAACTCCTGCAGTGGGGAGAGGCACAGCCAGCCTGGGAACTTGTGAAGTCATTTGCTGGGTCTTGATCCAGCTCCTGGTGGATATTTATTGCCCTGGATAACCCCTGGATCATGGCAGCTGAGCTACTCTTGGGGTGACCGTGGCTGTGGGATGGACAGAGCCTTGTGGGGCAGGGACTGGAATGGGCAGTGCAGATCCTGGGTCTAGAGTGAGCAGAGTTTAACTGCCCCTTGGGGAGGCTGGGTAGCTTTAATACTCCCTTTTGATAACAGGGTTATCAAATTAAAGCCATCCTGTGCATCAAAGGTGCCTCTTAGCCTGTGAACATCTGTACAGATGTTTCCGAGCTGGAAGGCCCAGAGAAGCTGCTTTGGGACCTGCTTGGCAGAGCTGGGATTCTGAGGAGTGACTTCACATGTGTGGAGGAGTTCTCAGCTTCTCACAGCTCCTCATGTTCCCTCCTTGCCTTTTTCCTGTCCTTCCAGTCTGGGACTGCATGGTGTGTGCTGGAGAGAATCCGGGGAGGGGTCAGTGCAGAAATGAGAGGAGGAGATAAGGGGTGAAAACTGACATTTGTGGAAAAGGGGAAACTGGGAGCAGAATAAAGCAAATGCAAGGAGCAGGGGGAAGAGAGGAGTTGTTGGAGCTCAGTAAGGACTTCAATAACTCAGGGAACTGAGGATGGAAATGTGGTAGAGGAAACCCTGTCAGCCCAGGTGTTGTAGGCCTTTGGAGTGTTTCTTTCTAGTGCTATTATTACATACCAGCAATAAACCATCAGCTTTGGCAAACTGGGGGTTGTGTCCCACGTCCTGTGGCTCCCTCCCTGCTGCTGCTGACAGTCCCTCTGTCCCCAGCACGTGTTCTGTGAGGAGTGCCTGTGCCTGTGGTTCGACCGGGAGAAGACGTGTCCCCTGTGCCGCTCGGTCACCGTGGAGACCCTGCGCTGCTGGAAGGACGGCACCACCTCTGCCCACTTCCAGGTGTACTGACAGCAGGACAGCTCACCAGGGCACAGAGCAGGAACAGCTGGAAAACCCCAGGATCCTGTGCCCCTGTTTAGTCGCCTGTGGTTTTGTTTCAATCTTTCTTCCAGCTCTGAGCCAACAGAACAATTGTGACTGGCCAGAAACTTTACCCTCAAAGGCAGGGAAGGTGTGGGTTGTGTTATGGCAAACTCCAGGACGTTTCTGGAGCTTACACGGTTATAAAGTGTTTGGGATGTTTCCTATTTGCCTGTCCTTTTAGTATGGACAAACACTGCGTGTCCAGGGCAGGGGAGCTGTGACTGCACGTGCTGAACAAAGCTGTGCTCTGGCTGAGGAGCTTCACTTTACCTGGCCCTGCATTCCCTGAATCCATAACTTTACAGAATTACACAGCACCTCTGAGAACTCTTCCCAAGCAGTGCTTCAGAACCTCATGTCCAATGTTTCAGTTGGAGAACTGTCATTTCCCAGCTGTTTTTCCAATTGATTCCACAAATGGCACATGCTGTCACCTTAAGAAAATCACAGGGAACTTGGGAAGGACCACACCAGTGAAGCTGGAAATGACACTTCCTTTCCCTGGGAATGTTTTTCCTCTTTAATTTTCATGATGAGACTCCTGATTTCCCAGTCTCTGGGGAGAGCAGCGGAAGGTTAAACTCAAGTTGGGTTTGTCTGCGTGGAAATCCAGCTCCTGACCAAGAGCATTTCACAAGCTTAGGGTCTCTGCCCTGTGCTCCTCAGCCAGGACCTGCCTGGGCTCTGCAGGGAAAACCAGAACCTTAAGCTTCAGCAGGAGCTCCTGGACGGGGGAGGTCCCTGACGGGAATTAACCCCATCCCTGTGGCCGAGGTCTCTGCTGAGGTTCTCCAGCAGCACAAGCCCTCAGAAGGAGCTGCTGTTTGTTCTGGAGCTTTCCTGTCCCCAGACGACCTCTGCTCCCACCCCTTTGGAACAGCAGCATCTTCCCAGCTCATTGCCATGGAAATGGCTCAAGGTGACAGCCCCACCTGAGCCATCAGCGGGAAGAGGTTCCTGGGGGAATGAGGCTGAGTCTGTGCTGATGGAAACTCCACAGGGGAAGGATTAAAGCAAACGGGAGCTGATGGGAACAGGATTAAGGCTCCACATTTCTTTGGAAATACCAGTTCAGTGTGGCTGAGGAGGAATGGTGAGAGGCAGAGCATGAGCTGGGGAAAATCCAAATCTGGCTTGGGAGGTTCAGGGAAGCAGAGGAGGAGAAGCTTTACTTTCCAAAACAAAGCGATGTCAAATCCTTGTCAAATGCATCCTGTGGAAGTGGAGAACTAAGCCAAGGAATCTCATTGCTCTCTGCAATGGGAATAGCTTCCCTCATCTTTGGGATGGGGGAGAGAGTTCAGAAAGGCAGAAAGCAAGGGTTTCATTGGGCATAAAAATATGATGTGTGATAGCCTGGAATATGCACCAGGAAAAGGGGAAATGAGGATTCCATGGGCAGGGAGTTTCTGAAAGGCTTCAGTGTCACTTTGCAGTGCCAATGAACCAAGGATTTGTGTTCCTGCTTTCAAACTGTTTGAAAAGCTACTTCTCATTCTGAATTTTTTTCCAAAATGCTCCTGGAAAATGTGTTTGGAGAGTGTAGGAAAAGGTCAGTAGGAGCCCAGCTCTACAGAGAGCGTGGGATACACTGCTTCAGAATCAGTGCTTTATTTGGTGATAAGGCAGGAAACCAAAGGGAAAGGTTGGGTTTGCATTCTTAAAGTTTTGGGGTTTTTTGGGAGGATGGTCCTACCTTCTCCTGGAACATGACACTTGGACCAGAAAACATCCCAGGGGAACTTCCATTCCAGTGACAGCTGCTGGGAGCCTGTTGATTTCCATGGGAAAGCAGGGAAGGCTGGGGAAGGAAGTTCCTCTGAGAGAGGAAATAAAACCCGGAGCCTTTTTTTGCCATTGAACAGTTATTTTTCTTTTTTTTTAATAAATTCCTTATAAATATGTACAAAGAGTCTCAGCATATGAAATTCCTTTTACAAAAGAGAGAAGCCCCATCCAGCCAGGGCCAGGAGCCTCCTGGAGCTCCAGGAACTCCAAGCACAGGCCCTGTCCTTGCTTTGGTGAGGGGGAAACCTGCACAGTGACCCTGCTGGAGTTAATCCCAGTGGTACTGGATCAGCAAAATGCCAGGAACTGGGCATTCCCTGCCTGCCATTCCCTTAGCAACGCCCCGGGAGAGACTGGGGAATTCGCAGTGGCCTCAGGACTAACGAGGACAGACGGGGAGGGTTTTGTGATAAGCTGTGGTGAATGACTGGAAAAGGGGTGCTGTAAAAACCCAGGGAATTAAATCCCACTGCAGCTGGGTTTGCTCTGCTTGGTGCCACCTGTAACTACTGATGGAGTAACTAATAAAGGTGTAACTAATAAAGGTGTAACTAATAAAGGTGTAAGTAATAATGGCCATTTAATCCTCAGATGCTTTCAGTGAATATTTATCAAGCTCCAAAGTCACTCCCTGTAAATATTGAAAACCTTGGGAAATTCAAGCACTCCCGTAATTTCCACGGGGTGGACACTGAAGTCACATCAAAATTCACTCCTGTACTCAAATATTGTCAGGGAAAAATATTCACCTGTTTGTATTCTGTGGTGTAGAAACCCAAGGCAGGAGCAGCAGGTGAGGATCCCTCCCCTCCTCTCAGACTGCCTGGGCCTAAGGGAGCCCAATTCCCATGGTATTTACAGTTCCCTCCGCCCCTGGATCTGGAATTGGCATGGCCAGAGTCTCCTCACTGGTTGTGATGAGATGGAAAGTTCAGCTCACACACAGCAAAGTTACACAAGAATGAGGCTGAGTTTGATGCCTGGATTGAAAATCAAATTTGCTGGGAGCAAACTGGCTCCAAGGAAAGTTGTGAACCTGCTGGGGAGCTGGGATACAGCCAGGAGGGCTGGACAGGGACAACAGTGTGTGTCCAGGGTTTGATGTGGAGCCTCAAGTTCTGTTCTATACATCCCAGGCTCCTGTTGAGATCAGGGACAGATGCTGTGTAGGAGAATTGAGTATTAAGGCAGATGTGCTATCCTGTCCTCATCAGGGCCATTTTCACAGGGCAGTGCAGTTTTCCAGCTGGGAAGTGCCTCATTCCATGCTGTCTGTGGACAGACACTGCACCAGTTTAACCAGTTCAGTATGTGATGAATTTCAATAGCAGGAACTGCTTCTGCTCACGCTGAGGGTTTAAAACCTTTATAACTTCACTGTGATATGGAAACAAAAACTCACAAATCAGATGAAATTGAGTCAAGGAGTGTTTGGGATTTAAGGGAACTGCTTTAGCAATGGGCTTGGCTCAAAGAGGAATTCCTGCCTCCCTGCTCTGAAGCAGGAGCGGGATGGGATTCTCACCCCTCCCCACTGGCAGCTCCCTGGTTTGGGTGATTTGCTGGATGTTTGCCTTGGGTGCTGCCCCTCCTGGGCACACCAGGGTGTGTGGCAGGAGGCCTGGTCCCATTCCACGCTTCTCTACCTGTGGAAAATAATTCTAAGGGGGAAGAGGGAGGAATGTGGAGCTCATGGGCCAAACCCTGCCCTGGTGTAACCCAGGAGTCGCTGGTGCAGCCCAGAGTTCACCTGGCCAAAGGAGCTGTGTGAGCAGGTGGCAGGGGAGCTGATCAGCAGCCCACACCAGGCTGCTTTTACCTTGGAATATGGAATTCCAGGTTGTGCTGGGAGCTGTCTCGGCAGAGAACTGCTTTAAAAATTCATGAAGACTTCCCTGCCAGCTGTGCTGTGCGCAGACCATGAGCTCATAACTGCGCTCTCCTCGCTGCTGAAACCTGAGAGGGCTCTGTTTTCCCGTCTGGAGAGCACTCCCCAGCCTTCCCAGCTGACCAAACCCAGGGATTGCTTGGCTGCTGTGAGAAAACAAAAAGGCCAGAGGGGAACTGTGCCGGTTTCCTGCCCACAGGACGGAACAGGGAATTTCCAGGGAGTTCACAGCACCCTTCCCTTTCCATGCAAACACCAACCAGGGGCAAAGCAGATCTTGTAGAAAGGATAAAACCACCCCTTGTCAAAAATGGAGGCGTTCAAGGATAGCAATTACACCACAAAACGTAAGGCTTTGACAAATCCGTACCCTCGAGTAAGGAATTCCAGTTCTGTACAGGGAATTCTGGCTACAAAAGAACTTCACCCTCGGCTCATGCGAAACATCCGGTTTGGAACTACAGAAGTGAAGAAAACCAGGAACAAAGCAGGATTTGGGGTACCAGACCTGCTCTGGTTTCCACGTGGGAAGCACCACAGATATTCCAAGCTGGGCAGGACAAGTCTTTAACATTTTTTGCTGACTGTTTGGAGCCCCTGAGGAGAGCAATCCCCTGGGAGCTCTGAGGTTTAGGAATTTTTACAGACAAGCCTGTCCACGGAGGGTTGGGACTGAGGGAGGTCAGCCAATCCCTGCACTGGGGCTGATCACAGATTTGAGGGCTCTCCCGAGGTGGGGCCTCAATGGCAAGGACAGAACTTCCTTTCCTTTTCCTTGGCTGTGCTGTTCCAAGGGAATTGAAACACTGGGAGCAGCCCCCAACAGCCAGGACAGCAGGAGAGCCAAGGGCAGTGCCAGCCGTGTGCACAGGGCAAATGGAATAATGCCTATTCCAGGTGAGAAGTTTATTACATTCAGAGCTGATAGAGGTGAGGAATCTGTGGCAGAGCCTCTGAGGGATGTGACCCAGCCCCGGGCCTGTCCCAGGCCTGGGGAGGATGTGCAGGGCAGAGCTGCAGGGGGTGTCCCCTAGAGCCAAGTGTCACATCCGTGGTTCCTGTTCAAGTGGGACTTGTGCGGTTCCATACACACAATTTCACTCCCACACTCCAGGGATTTCCAGAAACTGTTTTTTTTAAGGCTCTGCCCGGCACTGGCAGCACTGCTGGGATCAGCTGAGGCTCCTCCTTTTGTTAGAAGAATTTGTCCTTGTTTCTGTAGGAGACTGAGCTGGGATGGGGTTCAGGATGCTGAGGATTACTGAGCATCAGGCCAAACATGGCAGGAAAACGTTTCACTAGTCCCTGTGGCTCTGAGACCATCCCAGGGGTATGGACAGACAAACTACACGGAGCTACACCACCCCTCCCAACACTGCACATCACCTACGGCAGGGCAAGGTTCTTCCCTAGGAACAATCTGCTCTTCCAGCAGAGCCCTTGCTGCTGTTTGGGAATGGACTCGGATCAATAACACCCAGGAAAATGTGTGCAGGGGCTCCAAACACTGCGGTGAATATTTGATAAAGGGAGAATTTAGCTTTCAGATTGCTTAGAAACATTTCTTCTGCAGCACTGGCAAATGCAGGGTCTGACTGGACACAGCGGCCACTCGGCTTCTTCCTGGGCTGGGCTCGGGGGGGGGGAAGTATTTTTAAAAGACAAGGAGCCAAATTTCCTTTAGAAATCGGGTTCTGACATTCCTTTATGCCTTTGAAAATGCCCTCCCTGCCATGGCAGGGTCGATTTTCTGGTGCAAATATCTGAAGGTAGGAAAAATGTTTCTAAAAAACTGTGCACAGTCACTGCTGTATGTGGAAGGTACCCGAAATCTGACAGGTAGTTTTGGCTGCAAGGAAAAAAGTGCTCAGTACTAGACTGAAAAAAGCCCTTTGACTTCTAAGGCCAAGTTCTCCTGTTATCCCCTGCTCTAGTGATCAGTCTGGGTAAGAGTTCTCTTCCCTGGTTCACAGGATTTGGGACTGAATAAATCACCATGCAGGAGAATTCCCAGCTCTGGAGCTGTAGGAAGTGCTGCTCTAGCAGACTTTGATGTGCACACTGCAGTGGAAAGGGCTCTGTGTCCTTTCCACCCAAGTGCCTGCTGCTTCCCAAGCTCCACACTGTCAAAATAAAAAGAAAACTGCTCCAAAGAAAAGGAGTTTTATAAAGTTCTGGGGTAGATTATTTGTTTTGTCTTAGTTTCTGCAGAGATTGAAAGAAAGAAAAAAAATAGCACCTTCTCAACAAGTCTTATTTTTTGCTATCTTGTGTATAAATATCAATAACCAAAATAGATCTTTCCTTGTCCCACGTTTCAGAACATCCTCTTGGGGAAACTGTAGCACCACAGAGAGGCAGTTTAGCCCCAGACAAATATTAAATGTAGCACCAGAGAAACTAAAGTCATAGGAAAGCTGCTCTCCCCTGGTGCCAGAGCATGAATATTTACACACACAAACTGCTGTCCGAGCTGCTCCGCACCCGCTCCCCGCCATGCCTGGGCCATGCCCTCGCTGCAGCACGTTTGGAATTCTCAGGATTACTAATCTGGGTGTAGAGATTCCTCCTCATCCTGCTGCATAAATGGGGCAGCAGGGCAGTGGGTGGTGTCCAGCAGGGCCAGCAGCAGTGCCAAGGCTCGGCCTGCAGGAGCAGGGCTGCTCACAGCAGCGATCTACAGGGAATGTCGCTTACGCTCTCGACAAGGCATGCACGCGTCCACGTCTGCATACACAGGGTTACATTCTTCTATATATAAGCAGGTTTTGTGTCTCTGGTTTGCTGCTGGGCCCTTGAACAGCTCCTTCCGGGCAAATCCTCCTTCTCATGTCGCCCAAAGCACTTCCAGCATCTCCCACTTCTTTCTTTCTCTCCACTCTTCACAGCTGCTGCTCAGGCTCTGGATTCCCTGGAGGAAAAGGGGAAACAATTTTCTCCAAGGGCACAGGGTTTGCTCCAGCCTAAGAAAGCAAAAGAATGGGGTTGGGTGTTAATTATGTTGATGCACTGGGTACAATAAAAGCTTCTTTTAAATTTATGCTTGAACCCTCCTACTAAATTTGCGGACAAGAAGAGGTGTGGAATTTATGGGGAGGATGCTTTGTGGCTCAGAAAGGAGATGATGCCTTTGGCCCTGGGTACTGCAGATTTCTGGGAGTTCTCCTCCTTGCAAGGCTCCTTTTGGCTGCTCCATCTTCATTTACATCACGTTAACAAAAATGTGAACTTTTAGGGAAGCCATTAAATTTGTTCCAGGTAGGCAGTGGGGTGCATGGAGTATCACAGGAGACTGGAAGAACTCACTCATTCCTGGCTCTGCCACTGATTAGATTTGTGGCCTTGGGCAAACCACTGCTTTCAGTTCTGCTGGAAAATGAGGGCACTAATAACTTCTTTGCCTCACAGGTGGGCTGCGAGCCTTAATTAATAAAGTGCTCAGAGAAAGGCACCCATCTAGGTGCAAATTAGCAGAAGAGGTGCCCAAGGGGCATCTGCTACGAAATTCCCATTTCCCAGCATTTAGCCCCCAGTTTGTTGACAGCAGCCCTTGCTGGGGCAGATCCCATGGATGTCTCATTGGCAGGCTGGGACAATGAGTGATCCTATAAAACCCTGCACAGAGAAATCTCCACTGGCTGCTGGGATGAGGTGACTTCACCGGCTGGGAGAGGGGGGGGGGAGCCGCTGACGGTGCAACTGCAGCAGCCATGAAGGCACAGCGTAATCAGGGCTGGCAAACAGCTCTGGGGCAGATCCTGAGCTGCCTTACTCCGGAATCCCTTCCCTTCCTGCTGTTCTGGTCATGCCAGCGGGAAGGTGGCAGGAGGCAGCCTTGGAATGAGCTGAGCCTCCAGGGAACGAGGTGAATTCTGGTGCTGCCACAGACTCTGAGCAGAATCACAGAGTATCCCAAGTGGGAGTGTGATGATCCACAAGGATCATCAGTCCAACTCCTGACTCCAGGACACCCCAGTAATCCCACCCTGTTGCCCAAATGCAGCCTTGGGGCTGTGACCTTTCCCTGTTCCAGCCACCTGGAATGTCTCTGGTTCCTCGGCAGAAGACTGAACCACGACTGCTTTATCCCAATTCCTTCCAGCTGCACACAGGATGTGGCAATTCCAGCCTCTCCCTCCCTCACTCCTAGCCTTGCTTTCTAGTTTCAAGGAACCTGAAGCAACAGTGGGAATAGCTGGAAGGAGGAAGGCTGGGGTGAATCATCCACAGGTGAAGCACATTTCCAGTCTGGCCGTGATCAAGACTGTCAGCCAGCCCCATCCCAGCGCTGCTGCACCTCCGTGCTCCATCTCCCACATCTCACCTGCCCTCTGGAAGTACCACAGTATCCTAGAGGGGTTTAGCAGAGCTGCTTGGCTTTTTTGGCAGAAGGTAAACAGGAGAGGTGTTTGCTGTGTGAGAAGGGACAAACACAGCTACACAAAACCAGCAGCTGGGCTCAGAGTCACTGCAGAGCTGTCAGGGACAGCCCGGGGCTTGCAATGCGCCCCTGCTCAGCCTCCGGAGCTGCACGCCCGGGACGCAGCCCTTCCTGTATCCCTCACCAGCTTAGGGACAGGCACACAGCACCACGGGTTTCTCCAGACCTGGGAAACACCACGAGAAGAGGATTGGGGCACCTGCACTCCCCACACGATGCCAGAATTCCCCAGAGCAGGGCACAGCCGGGGCTGTGAGTGTGGCATTGTACAAAGCAGGAGGATGTGGCTGCCACCACTCCAGAGGTGAGATATTTACTCAAGTTACACTGGAATAAAGAGTTCAGGAGTTGATTAAAGGATTTCCTCAGCAGCAAAACCATTTAATCCTTATTTATTATTTCTCTTGTAGCAGCACCTCCAACTGCCAAGCTCTGAACCCTTGTCCTGCTGTGCCACCCATGGCCGGCTACAGATCATCTGTGGTGTCACCGTATTTTACAAACTGTCTCTCTGTGTCACTTAACGTATAGAAAATCTATAAAAACCTGTAAAAGTTGATAAATCCTAGAACATCTTGAACTCCAAGTGATAAATCTGCTCCAGGGCAGGCAAAGAGCTCAGCACAATGTTTATGCATCTCACAAGCCCCATTCTAAGGGCTTAAATGGCTCTTAAGTTTTGCATCAGCCTCGTGCTGGCCTTCTGCAGGAAGGTGAATTTCATGGAAAGAATAAAAGAGAACCCCAGAATCCTGGCCCTGAGCCCATCTCTCAATAAACCAATTTTGAATATCCTAGGCTGTGTTAAAGCCACTTCTGGGTGCATATTGGCTGCATTGCCAGTATCTGACTCATTAATGGAATATACTTTGAGCCAATTCTGATCTCATTTACAGCACCGTAAATCCAGGGCAACCCAATTGACTCCAGTGGAGTTACTCCAAATTTCCCACAATAGGCACTCAGCAGACAGAGCAAAATTTGGTACTTTGGGTCTGAAAAAGGCTGAGGAAAGCCAAACTACATCCCATTTGTCCTGGGGTGGATAGTAAGTTGGAAAGAGAGCCAGCATATCCCTTCTGCAGAGCTGCTGAAAAATTGATTATTTTATGTGTCATTCTTAAAAGGCTGAAACTTTGGGGAAAACTGTCCACAACTATCAACATTTTAATTTACTCATAAAATAAAAGGAATTATGGCTGAGTTCCTATAAAACTGCAGTGTCTATTGGAAACATGGATGGAAGTGATAAGAAAAAATTCATTTCCTTTGAAATTTTTTCATGGGAACTGACATTCCCTTTGGTGATGTACCCCTCTCTGCCTGGGCATTTAGGGAGAGGCAGATTTTGCTCAGATTGTTGCTCTCAACCATTGCACAAATGGAGCAATAAGGTTATGAGACAACAAATCCCTTTGGTTGCTAAACCACCTCAGCCAACCTCGCCACATCCCGGTGCTTTAACACACACAGGCAGCCTTACTTCCCAATTATCTGGAATTCTCCAGCCTTATCCCACAGCTCGCTAAGCTGGCGTTTACCAAAAAAAAAACAAGCTGCTTTCCTCATGGATGCTGAGTGGGATGGGCATGAAACGACTCAGGTAGGGGGTCCTGCATCTCATCTCAGCACTTCTCTGACTGATCTTTATTCAGGGAGACGAGGAGGAGAAGCCACCTTTGGGCAGCACCTGCACAAAGCCAGAGCAGAGTTTGAGCTCCCGGCTCCAGCAGCAGCTGGAAAAAGGAGTTCTACTCACGGCTACTGTGTCAGCATGGAACTGCTCCATTTAAAGGGATTACACGGGCCACTCACTTGGCACACGTCCCACTGCTAATAAACTGAATAACAGTTATTGATATATTGAAAGGGAAAAATACATCCAGGGGCTTGCATCGCTGAGGGCACGCTGGAGGCAGGGACAAAACGAGGCACAATCGCTTCTGTCCTCACGCAGCAGCAGCTTAATGAGGGAACAAGGGCTGGGCAAGAGCCCTGTCAAATTCCCAAGCAGCCCCATCCGTGTACACTCACACTTCATTAGCATCTCCACGGGAGATGGAAGGGGAACTTGGAAGACCAAAAAACAATTAGGAGGGGGTTCAAGAGTACTAGGGAAGAACTGGGAAGAACGGTGTGTCTGGGAGATGTTCGCTCAGAAAGACCAGGGAACCCAGACAGTACAAAAATACATTGGGGCTCCAATCCTCCCACAGAGACTGTCCGGCTTGGCCACGGTCCGTCCACCTGTGGAATGAGCCATTTCTGGGCTGCTGTTTGCTTGTGCAAACTCTGCTGCTTGTTTATCAGGAGAGTTAACGTTGCAGGTTTTCTTTATGCAATTTAACTGTCAGGCTGGGGCGAGGGTGGCGGGGACCTTTGGCTTTTTTGAGCAGGATGCTTGCCACTGGGAAGGGCTGGCTTTTTTCTCATCCAGGAGGATAAACAACAGAGCCTGCCTCTTTGTTTGAGGGACACACACGGGGTGCACGAGGCTGGATGTTTGTCCTGGTGCAGAACCAGCTCTCTGCATCTCCACTGCCTCTGGTCCTTCGTTTGCTCTGCTCTCCTGCACAGCTCAGTGGGACACCTCCAGAAATCTTATCAACCCAGTTTTAATACAGATAATTAACTGCACTGAGACTTTGGACAGAGTGGCTCTGCATGAACCTCGCAGCAAACAGTGGGGGGAATTCCTGGCAACACAGTGGGCACGGAACCAGGCTGGTGGAGCTGGCAGGGACAAGTAGGGTTTGATTTTAATACACTGCCACTCCTGAACTAACAGAGCGCAATACAAGTGACACTGTATGCCAAACTGGCACCTGACAACTATACTTCATGCCCTGGTTGGATGTTTCAAGGTGATGTCAGATTACATATCACAAAACTGCCAGTTGCAAAGCATCCATCCCCAAATCCCAAGCACGGTCCACAGATGCAAGTTGGTCACACGCAGCGGCCCTAATCCTGCTCTCACTGGCATCACCCAGGGCTGTGAGAGCAGGAGAGGTTCCCTGGAGCACAGGATTATTCCCTGAGCTGTGCTGTTGTGTGAAGCCACACGGAGCTGAGGGAACAAGCACCAACCTTCTGCCTCAGAAGCAGTACGTACACTCACGGCATTCTGCCTCTTGAAAAAGCAGGAGGGGAACTCAAGGAATAACCCAAGCTGAAACTGGCCTTTTCCTCTTTTCTCCATTCCTTCTGCAACCACCAGATCACGAGACAAAGGCTGACTCTGCAGGGCACTCATTAACTGTACAAGTTACTCTCCTCTTGCCAGCCCTTCCATGAAATCCCAAGATCACAAGTGTTTAGAGGCTGGGCTTCCCAGCTTGTTGCAGGACAATGTTATTGTCACTGCAGAGTTCTCTGAGGATGGCAGAAAAATGCCTGTTTTGTTCAGAAATACTCTGCTGGGGTAATCAAATACTGTCTTACCTCATCTGCAAGGCTAACCCAGCTTGCTGCACTATCACTGGGGCTCCGAGACTCTGCAGACAGTCAGAAACCTCCACTGGTGGGAGCAAATTACTACTCAGGATGAAAAGATTATTAATGGCCAGAATAACCCAGGAACTGAGGTGTAGATGACATAGTTAATTATTCTGAGCTTGCATTATATTTTCATCTGCAGCTTGGTCACTTGTGCCTTAGAAGCGTGGCAGGAGTGGGACAGGTTGCACACAGGGACAGCCAGGAGAGCGTCACCAGCCTGTTCATCCCCACACCTCGCACCTTTATCCCTGAAACTGCTTCCTATCACACACCGGGAGCTCCCCTTCAGCCTGACATTTGTATTTGTGTCCAAGAGCATCTGGAGGCAGCTCAGCACCTCCTGTCTGTGGCAGCCCTTGAAGCTGCGGGCACGAGGTGCTGCCCATGGAATTCGCCTCGGAGGAGCCCGGGATAAGCTTGGCTTTTCCACAGCCTCTCATCAAAGCCATTTATAAGCAACTGGTGGGCAGAAATTGAAGTGAGGACTCCAGGATCAACAGCAGAAGAGATTGGGGAAAAGAATAGTGTCTGCCCAATAAACCTTCACAAAAATTAAGACTCCAAACAGCTTTGGCCTCGTGGGATTGCCAGGAAGTCTGGGCTGAGTGTGTGCATGGATCACCAGGGCCAGCTAACAGGCTCCCTCTGCCAGCCCTGCTCACCTGCCACCTTCTCTGCTTGGGATGGAGTCCCAGACTGGGCAGGGAGGAAATTCCCTGGCTTGGTAGAAAGGAAAGGACATTTGAGACATTAGATAAGGGAGATCACTGCAGTTCCCCCTTGGATTTCACCTCTGAGCTCAGAGAGGCCAGCAAGCCAGACGGGTGGGTTTGCTTCCAAACACTGGAACCAAACTTGCCACAAACTGATGGGGAGGGAGAGACGTGTTTGCTCTGCTCCTGACCACAGTCCCACACCACTGACACCACCTCTGAGAGCTTTGCTGGACACAGCCCTGCAGGCACCATCCAGTGCCTGCTTTTATAGAAATTGAGACTTTGATTCATCAAAACCCCGCAGTTTTGCTCTGGTTTTGTTTCAAAGAAAGCTTTCCAAAGGTGACCAGAGGAACCTCCCGCCAGACACAGCAGTTGTGGCTCAGATGGATGACAAAAATGCCCCCCCCCCCCAGTGCACAAACACACAGTGCAAACACACAGACCTGCTGGAAAACCTCATTTTTAAACTCTCTGATAACCCTACTTCCCCTCCACACTACCCTATCCAAGCTGGTGGGAAACCAGTGCACAGTGAAAAGTTAGACATGCACTGAAATTGTTCCCTGAACACAGAGAGACATGGGAGGGGGTGTTTATGATGCAATTTAAAGCACCCAAAAGAGGAACCCATGCTCCTTAAGTCTGTGGTGACAAATCCACGACTCGAAGAGCACTCCAGAGCACCCAAAATGCCTGAGATGACCCCATGTATGCTCAGTATCCCTGAGTGTTCCCAGGGCTGAGGATGCAGAGCTGTCGCCACAAGCCCCGGCGCTGTCACCAGGATGACAACAACGAAGGTTACAGGACCAGAAATGTCCTGGTTCCCTGCTGCTCGTTTGTTCAGTGGCTCTGGAGCACAGAACCAGCAGTAACTGGGCTTGGGGGCTTTTCCTGGCCACTGGCTTGGCACCCACCTCGGGGAGAACCCCCAGCAGTGGGCAAGGCATTATCCAAAACACAGAGCCAATGTCTCAGGCTGCCCCACTGCAAACACCAGTGGGGACATTCCACTACCCAGTGACTTTAGTGATGGGTGCCCCACAGCACCCGTGGGTCTAAAGCTCACCAGGGAATGGCAGGACGCAGGGAAAGTTCCTCCACGCAAAAGAGGGCTGGAGGTCTGGGAGGCACGGGTGCGCGGGGCATCCTCCAGCTCCCGGGACCGGCAGCTGGGGCAACACGGACCTGTTC
>NW_008246061.1:1554384-1557184 GCF_000691975.1 Corvus brachyrhynchos
GGCAGAGGGATGGGGGGTAGGGCGGGC
The DNA here is from genome assembly GCF_000691975.1 of Corvus brachyrhynchos. Taxonomy (NCBI): domain Eukaryota; kingdom Metazoa; phylum Chordata; class Aves; order Passeriformes; family Corvidae; genus Corvus; species Corvus brachyrhynchos. The sequence continues at coordinate 1,554,412 of NW_008246061.1, forward strand.
ATGGAGGGGACAGTGTGGGGATGGAGGGACAGCACAGGGATGCAGATGACGGTGTGGGGATGGAAGGACTTGGGGGAGTGGGGGGAACAGTGCTTGCGTTGGGACATTCTGGTATCCAGGGATGGGGTGGGAGTTCAACGGGACAGCGTGGGAATGGATGGATGGATGGATGGATGGACGGACGGATGGACGGATGGATGGACGGCCAGTGTGGGGATGGAGGGGACCGCACCACAGGGATGCAGATGACGGTGTGGGGATGGAAGGACTTGGGGGAGTGGGGGGAACAGTGCTTGCGTTGGGACATTCTGGTATCCAGGGATGGGGTGGGAGTTCAACGGGACAGCGTGGGAATGGATGGATGGATGGATGGATGGACGGACGGATGGACGGATGGATGGACGGCCAGTGTGGGGATGGAGGGGACCGCACGGGGCTGCAGGACCGCTGTGGGGATGTAATGACAGTGTGGGACAGGGAGTGGAGGGAACAGTGGTGGGACGATGTGGTGGGACATTCTGGAAGCCAGGCTGGGAGTACGATGGGACAGCATAGGAATGGGGGGAGAGCATGGGGATGGAGGGGACAATATGGGATAGAGGGGACAGTGGGGGAAGGTGGGACAGAGGGGACAGTGTGGGGATGGAGGGACAGTTTGAGGATAGAGAGGACAGCGTGGAATAGAGGGGACAGCATGTGGATAGAGGGACACTTTGGGGACAGAGGGGAAGTGTGAGGAAGGTGGGCCAGTGTGGGATAGAGGGGATAGCATGGGGATGGAGGGGACAGTGTGGGGATAGAGGGACAGTGTGGGGACAGAGGGGACTGAGGGACAGAGGGGACAGTGTGGGGACAGAGGGACAGTTCGAGGCTGCAGATGACTGTGGGCTGGAGGAGGGGACAGCGAGGAGATGCAGGGGGGCAGTGAGGGGATTACACAGAGCCGGAGCCGATTTCATCACCCTCAGCATTACGGATTCGGATCACATTTCGGGTGGCCGAGGCAGGAGCGCACAGCCCCCGGCACTGACCCGGGGCACACGGGCCCTCCCCAGCTGCCAGGGCACAGGAGCAGGGCTGGCACCCCCGGGCAGGGCTCCCCACCACACGCCAGCCCTGGGTGGACACGGGGGGCTCCCCGTGGGGCAGGAATCACCCCAAACTGCCCTGTTTCCCCCCCTGCATTGCAGAGAAGCTGCTGGGAACCTCCTGGCAAATCATCCCGGTATTTCAAAGGGGTCCAGGGAGACCCTCCTCTTTCTTCCCAGCCCATCCACCCTCCCTGGAGCAGCCCCACATCCCACTGCAGGGCCAGCTCCTGCTCTGCAATCCCTCCCTTGGCAGGGCTCACCAGCATGTGCACCCCAGGGAGACCCCTCATCTAAGTCCCTCCAAGTGATTGCTTTACAGGGAAAACAAATCATAGTCACAGACTGGTCTGGCCTGGAAGGGACCTTAAACATCATCCCATCCCACCCCCTGCCATGGGCAGGGCCGCCTTCCACTGTCCCAGGCTGCTCCAAGCCCTGGCAAGCCTGGCTTTGGACACTGCCAGGGATCCAGGGGCAGCCACAGCTGCTCTGGGAATTCCACCCCAGCCCCTCCCCACCCTCCCAGGGAACAATTCCTCCCCAATATCCCATCCAGCCCTGCCCTCTGGCACTGGGAAGCCATTCCCTGTATCCTGCCCCTGCAGTTCCTTGTCCCCAGTCCCTCTCCAGCTCTCCTGGAGCCCCTTTAGGCCCTGCAAGGGGCTCTGAGCTCTCCCTGGAGCCTTCTCCTCTCCAGGTGAGCACCCCCAGCTCTCCCAGCCTGGCTCCAGAGCAGAGGGGCTCCAGCCCTCGGAGCATCTCCTCCTCTGGTCTCACTCCAGCAGCTCCACGTAATTCTGATGCTGGGGACCTCAGGGCTGCGGCAGCTCTGCAGGTGGGGTCTCACCTGAGCGGGGCAGAGGGGCAGAATCCCCCCCTCCCCTGCTGCCCACACTGGGAGATCAGCCCACGACAGGGGGGTTTGGGGTCCCAGCACACACGGCCAAGATATGGCCAGCCCTCACCCACCTGTCTTTTGCAGGGTTTCTACATACAGGACCTCCTCCCCTAAACGAGGTAGTTTGGGTTCTCCCTGGACACCCGTTCATGTTCATTAAGTTGGGTTTTATAAACAGCACAGGCAGCAACAAGCTGCAGAGGAGAGAAACCAGCAAGTGGCCAGTGAGGAAGGTAGAGGTGGACACCAGGGCAGGGGTACAACTGCACAAGCTGCTGCTGAGAGCAAGGGCTGTGTTTTACAAGCTGTTTTAGAAGGACCGGCTGTTTGGCTTACACCAACATATCACTTACCTATTTTATTTCCTCGAGGGCTCCACAGGAATCATGCTGAAGACTTGAATACTCATGGCCTCCCTGCTCCCCTGGGCAGTGGGACTGGCTGAAGCTGAAGAATCTCCACAGCCGCGGTTCAGCATCATTTGAAACGCAGCCTTTGAGCACCAAGGTGTGTTGATACTGGAGAGGAGTTGAGCCAACTTCATGTCCTCCCCAAAACGCCACCAAAGTGGCAGCTCTCGGCCTGTGGTGGCTGCAGGACGTGGGTGTGATTCAAGCAGCAAAACACCTTCCCAGCGGGTGTGGTGGGCACGGCAGCGGTGGGGCCACCCCTGCCCACCAGCTCGGCTTCAGATTTGGCCAAGAGAAAGGAAAAAAAGGTCTAAGCGGGGTACATCGGCCACCCAGAGCGGCCACTTCCATGGGCAACAACCCTCCCGCGGGAG
>NW_008246061.1:1557910-1567084 GCF_000691975.1 Corvus brachyrhynchos
GGTGGGGCCGGTACCGGAGCACGCAGGGGGGCTCGGCTGAGGGGTCGCTGGGAGGCGGCGAGCAAAGGCAACGTTGAATTTGGGTTCCTCTGTGCTTGTTTATAACCTCAGCTTCTGGATATATATCCTCTTATAAAGTTTTAACCCTTCAAAATCTGCTGGTCCTATGTAATGGCACAGGGTTTGGGATTGTTGGGGTGTCATGTGCAGGGCCAGGAGCTGGGCTCGATGATCCGCGAGGGTCGCTTCCAACTCGAGATATTCCGTGGCTCTATGAAATAATATTTTTTTTCCTCTTTAAGATTTTTGTTGTTTACTCAGGCAGTTTGATGCAAGTGCAGTAATTAAGGATATCCTGCCTTGTGACACAGCAGCGTAGTAAGAAAACAAGCTTTAATTCTTGAAATAAAGGAGTTAATTTGGAAATAGTCTTAAATACAGTTCTGAACCAGATAAAAGTTATTTTGGTAAATCCTCAATGCCATGGAGATTTTATTTACAGTATAGGAAAACTAGGGGGGAAGCCCATTTTCTTATTTCTCACTAACCTCACTATGACTAATTACTCTTTGCTTTAAAAAATTAAAAGGAACAGATTAAATTTCTGTCTGCAAGGCACAAATTAATCCATTTACAGAATTAGTGCTCCATTAGCACACAGGAGCCCGAATCTGTCTCAGAGGGGCTGGTTGTATTTGAGTTTTGGATTCATTCCAGTGGACTTTTAGACAAGCTGGTGCTGACTTAACATCCCTGCTTCCTTGTGCTGAGGACAAGCTGCTGGGATTTTTGGGCTGTGGGAAGACCTGGATCTGTCCCTAATGTTAGGATTGCATTAGAATGGAATCAGTATGAGTTTGTGCTGTGTTCTTATGTCCACTGTTTGCCTTCAGAACCTCAAGCAGATCCCAAGGCGGGATCATCCCCTGCCTCTGGGCACTTTCCTAACCTCCATTCCTTTGTTTCTTTGTAGGTCTCTTCTACAGCTACTCCTCATTTAAACCTGGACCCTTTGTAGCAAGAAAGTCGAAAAAAAAGGCAGTTCTGGGTTTATTTGAAGCAGGGTATAAACTGCTTGATCTTGCAGATCAGTTGATAAAAAGCCTGCATAGCTGTTGTTTGCTCTTTTCCCCACCTTTCCTTAAAACACCGTTGGTGTTGAGTGTTGTGTCAGCACTGCTGTGTCTGCAGGCCCTCAGTCCTTCCAGTGAGACCTCTGTGTGCATCCAGACAGCCCAGGATCTGCTGCTTGGACGTGAGTGAAGTCCAATTTGGAAGGAGCACATCCACAGTGGGTCCGTGCCTGAGCTCATAAGCCTGGAGCTAATAATCCTTGCCCAATGGCTCCTCTTATTTGTTTGGGCAGCCTGTGGCTCCAGAACGGTTCCGTGGCTCCTGGATCCGAGCGGGATCACATCTGGGCAGCTTGGAGCCTGCCTGCATGTGGCCATGGAGATGTTCCCTTTGTGTTTTCCTTCGGTGTCCCCGTTGGAAATGGATGGGATTTAAAGCACACGAAAGCAAAACAGTCTTCCTGCAGATCCGCAGCGGGGAGTGGAGCCAGCGGCCCTGGCGCACAGGGGAGGGAAAAGGAGCTGTTTGTGCAGGGAGACTGGGGGTACGGAGGGAGGGGAGCAGCAAGGTTGGCTGCAGGTCCTGCTTTAAGTAACTTTAGAACAAGTGGGAGGTTCAAGTGTGTATAAAGTGATGTTTTGTTGCTAAAAAGACCTGGTGGGAGCATTGCTCGTATTTGTGTTGTCTAAACACTTGTCTAGTGTAGAATATCTTTTGCATTAAAAACCACACCACCACATTATGTAGTGATTTTCCTGAGTAACTCTGCTTTAAATAAACCCAGAATATCCTTTCTATTCTACTTTGGTGCTGCAAAGGGCCCAGATTTGAATGAGAAGGAGTAGTTGTAGAAGAGACCAACAAAGAAACAAGGGTGTGAGGATTAGGGAAGTGCCAAGAGGCAGGAGATGATCCTGCTTTGAGATCTGCCTGAGGTTCTGAAGGCAAACAGTGGAGCTGGGTTTTAACTGAGCAGCCAATTTTGTGCATGAGGATTGATAGACAATGATCAGGAGCACTTGGGGGGGAGACAGAAACCAGAGAAAACATCAGAGAGCAAAACTGATGCATAGAAATGGTCAGAATCAGCTGATTTTACTCATTTTCTTTTACATAGTATAAAAATTTTGAATGTCCAGACAGTATAAGAGAGAAGACAAATCTTCTTGTGATAACTGCAGAAAGAAGATGTAATAATTATGTAGTTAAACCAAACAAAATACATCTAGGAAAAATCTGTGTGCTGCATTTAGCTGTTAGCTTAAATTGATGGATTTGGCTTTAAATTTTTGTTTGAGATGCTCAATCAATTAAAGGAGGAACGTTTCATATTAAAAAGACATTTTTATGTTACTAATGAAAGAAACTAACATCATCTCTGTTAAGTTTTATTTAAAATGCTTGTTCATTTTTCCATCATGTGGGTTTGAAATCTTGTAAGTGAAATTCATAATGGGCATATGTCTTCAAAGTGCTTATTTATTGGGTCTTTTTGGCACTGAAACCTTCGCCAAACTGTTTTACTAGAACTGGTGTCTTGCCTTTCTCTGCCCTTTGAAGGGCCATGAAAGGGGGGAGAGGCAGAATAGCTCCTGATGTTTTCATGGAGCTGTGATGGCACTGAGGACTCACCATCCCTTCCCCACACCATGGTAATTTCTCCTGCTGTCAGACTCTGTTAAAGAAGCCTCACAAATTATTTTCTCCTTTTTCCTTTCCAGAATGAAATCAATGAGGTTCCTTTCTTTGATGTCCAGCTGCCTTACGAGCTGGCACTGAAGATATTCCGGTACCTGGGCAAGGCTGAGCTGGGAAGGTGTGCTCAGGTAAGCGTTGCTGGCAGTTTGCTGCTCTGATACCGCTAAAAATTGGCAGAAATGGTGAAAAAGCAGGCACCTCGATGTAGGGCAGGGGGGTGGTAGCCCAAGGAACTCAGCTGGTTGTGCTTTCACTTACAGGAAACAGTTCCAAAGCTGAATATTGAAAAAGTAATGGTACATGAGCTGGGTTTACAGCTGCACTTGAGCAGAGTTAAATAAAACATCTGTGGCTTGGGCAGAAGCGAAGCCTTAAAATTAAAAATAAATAGTGCAAAGATATTTTGATTCAAGTGAGTGTGTTTAGAAGCATTTGTGATTCAAGTGAGTGTCTTGCTGCAGTATTTAGAACTCAGCACTTGGCAGTGCTAAGGGCATGGCAAGAGCTGCTCCTCCCACTCTCCAGTGTGAGATTTGAACCACAGACACTGGAGTAGTAACTTTTTGTCTACAGTATTTTCACGTGAGGCTAAATTCTTGAATGACCCTGATTTCCTCCCCCCCAGCCCTGCAAGGGGTTTATATTTTTATTTTCTGATACTTTCAGATAATGCTCTCAGCAGTCAGTACTCAGGCATGGTCTGTAATTTATGTATAGTTGTAAACTGCCTGTCTCTTCAATAGCTTTACTGAAACACTCACACTGCATTCTGCTTGGGGTTGTTCAGCCCACACTGTTGGGCCTTTTATTTCCTTTCTTCACACACTGAATGATGAACCCCCTCTCTGAATGAGTCTTCAAAGCAAACTTAATTGGCAAGTGCTGATTACCCTGTGAAGTCAAGCAGAATATTGTGGCTATAATTCCAGCTTGTCCCATGGCCACTGTTTTGGGTTCCAGGTTGGTGTTCATTAACTCTTACATACCAAGCACATCTTGCAACTTCACAAAAATCTAACCAAAGCCATTCTTTGTGTTACAAACAGTGTAAGGCATGGTTTGAGTGGAAGAGGAAAATGTTAATGTGTGAAAAGTGAGAAGTGACAGACAGGGTCTGTTGAGGATGGTAAACTAAACAGAAATATTCTGCGAATGGCCCAGGCTTCGAAAGGAAATTGGGCATTTAATGTTCAGTGTGAGTGTGTTGTGGTGTTAAATAGCTACAAGTGGCTATTGCTTAAATCTTTGACTTGCTAATGCCTTTTAGGAACGGGGACTGTTAAAAGAGAATTAATTCCCCGTGCAGGGCTGCTGTTGCAGAGGAAAAAATTCTCTAGGATTATTTTTCGATGCTGTCCAGGACACTGAAGCTTTCAGATATGCTCACGTTTCTGTCCCTTGAGGTACTGCCATCAGTAAAGGTCACAGCCCATGACATGGCACAGGGTTGCATTTTTGAGGTGGATTAGTTTAAATTTATTCTTTCACTCTCTTTTTCCTCCCTCTTGAGGCATGATCAGTTTACCTCATGGCATAATGAAAAGATTGGCTGGTGGAGGGCTGCTCCTTTTCCCTGTGCTTGGGGCTGCACTGGATTTCTCTCTCCTCCACTTTGCTTTTTAGCTTGAACCTGTTCTCATAAGATGTGTTCTAACACTGACACAATTTTCCACATTTCTCATTCTCCTCTTCCCAAGTCATTGTTCCTTTGTGGCAGCTGACAGGTAGCTGAGCAAGTGCCCAGTGTTTTACAGGGCTTTCCCAATCAGATGAATATGCAGTGCAGAGCTGGCTTCTTTTTAAGTGTTCAAATAAAAAGCAGAGCCATAAAAATAAATAGCATTTTCATTTTTCTCTTGGTGGTTTTGTTTTTGAAGGGGGGGAGCCCTCTTCTGTTCCATGGAAAACCCTGCTGCTTTATGGCGTTATCCTAGAAAGGGTTTTTTTATTAAGGTGCCTTGGGATTTCAGTGAAATTGGGCCAGTTGGTGGAATTGGCATCATGATCCATGTGAGTGCCTTTGGAGAAAACCTGTTTGCTTAGTTCTTTATGCCAAATTGGTAACCAGCTAACAGCAAAGGAGCCTGACTGCCGAGCCTCTCTGAGATTTAATCACACCACAGACTGTCTGGAGAACTTTAATTTCACCTTGATATTTCCCTCTCCCTCACTCCCCCACAGCTTTTCTTTGATTTTTGGAATTTGGCCTATAAAACACAACCTGTCTGTGTGGCACTGGAATTACAAAAGCCTGTAAATAGCAGTGTCCTCAGTGCCTGAGCTCTGGTGGGTCTGCAGTAGGGGGCTGACATTCAGTAGCACTCACCAGACCAGTCCCCGCTGATATCCCACATTTGGAATTCAAGGAGGAAATCCAGGGCTTCATGTAGCACAGAACAGACCAGAGTGATGCAGAATTTTCCCCTGTGAGCACCTTTTGATTGTGTTCAGACCACTGGCAGAAATATCTGTGCCATGAGTGACTCTCCTGTGAGCATGAGCAGGTTTGGGAACAGTCACTCCCTCCTCCTGGTTGGGATGTAGAGGGAAAGGAAAAACCATCCCTTGGGACACCACAAGTGTGACAACCTGAAGTGTCCTTGGGTTATTTGGGGCTGATGCTGTAGGTACATTAATTTTACCCATGGCCTGGGGACCTGGCCTTTATGGTGTCAGCTTTGGGATAAGGGGATGTGTCTGAATCCAGCAGCACTGAATTTTGGCAGTTCTGTTTCTGAACAGATCAGTGGGAAATTCCCATGACCTGTTAGGTTTTCATCTTAGAGAAGGTTTAGAAGTGTTTACCAACACAGGAATTGTGTATGTATCTGGGGCAAGGGAGACTGTTTCTAGGAATTTAGGAGTGAATTGTCGTGCATAAATCAAGAGTTTCATCTGCTTGCCTCCAGGGCTTCTGGGATTGTCAAACTGTTGAGGCTTTAATGTTTATACATTTACAAAAGAAACTTGAATGTATTTTTTTGAGCATGGTTTTGCATCAAGGTTGTTCATGGGTAGAAGCAGTCATCCATCCTCCTTGTGATTCACAGAGAGAGCAGAGAAATGGATGGATAAGGATATCCCTGCCTTGGGCTGATCCCCCAGCAGGGGAGATTCTGCCCCTCTCCCTCACTCAGGTGGGACCCCCACCTGCAGCTCTGGGATCCCCAGCACAGGAAGGGCCTGGAACTGCTGGAGTGAGACCAGAGGAGGAGCTGCTCCAAGGGCTGGAGCCCCTCTGCTCTGGAGCCAGGCTGGGAGAGCTGGGGGTGTTCACCTGGAGAAGAGAAGGCTCCAGGGAGAGCTCAGAGCCCCTTGCAGGGCCTAAAGGGGCTCCAGGAGAGCTGGAGAGGGACTGGGGACAAGGCATGGAGGGACAGGACACAGGGAATGGCTTCCCAGTGCCAGAGGGCAGGGCTGGATGGGATATTGGGAAGGAATTGTTCCGTGGGAGGGTGGGGAGGGGCTGGGGTCGAATTCCCAGAGCAGCTGTGGCTGCCCCTGGATCCCTGGCAGTGTCCAAAGCCAGGTTGGAAATTGGGGCTTGGAGCAGCCTGGGACAGTGGAAGGTGTCCCTGCCATGGCAGGGGGTGGCACTGGGTGGTCTTTAAGGTCCTTTCCAGCCCAACCCATTTTGTGCTCAGGGCTGTGAGCAGAAAGGATGAGCAGCTTCCATCAGAATGGGTTTGGATTAAACACTCCTTGGCACTGTTTGCTGTACTGAGCTCAAAGTCCAGCTAGCTCTAATTGAGGCCCCTGGTCTCAGCAAATGAGCCTTGACTCTGCCTTTGTGTGTCTGGGGAAGAAAATAAACCTAGTGAAATAAAAACCATTATCAGATGCAGAGGGATGAATAAACCTTCATTAGGATTTGAGCCAGTTGATTTAGATGGGATTAGAAGAAATTTTGAATTTGATGGAAGAGGTGGGGTTTTTTAGGGGAAAAAATACCCCCAGGGACAAAACCAAATAGCAAAGCCTATGTCAGCAAAAGCCTTTGAAGTCCTTCAGAACATTATTACTTGCTGAACTATAAAATATAAAACTGTCCCTATGTGGAGCTCAGGGGAACCCAAACTTTCTTTGCTGAGAACAGTTGTAAAAAGATAATAGGAACACTGAAGACAAAATTGAAGTCAGGACTCCAGATCTATAAACAAGTCTGTAAGATGTTGTCATTGATCCTTGCTGGAGTTTCTGTGTAGTTTAGATTTGGAAAGAGTTTTAACAAGAGCTTTGCACATCTCAGCTCCTCTCCAACACCCAGCGTTTGGGTGCACGTGAATAAAGCCATAACGCCCTGGCTTTGGGGGCCTCACCTGAAACTCCAAGTCAAGCAGATCTAATAAAGCTGACTTGAAGCCAACGGCTGGTTTTAATGCTGCAGCCCACAGTGGTGCTGTAAAGTGAAATGCTTGAGACTCTTTATTAGTGATTTTGTGCAGCTGAGCCTCGCTCAGTGGGGTTTTACAAGGGGTTGGCATGCGAGTTTGGGGCTGTAAGAAAAGGCTGGGTTAGGGACTCTTTGGAAATCCAGGCTTGTAAAGCAGCAGGGTTCGCTGTAATTTGATTGAAAAAAAATCAGGATAGGATAGGATCTTTATTCCCCCTGAAAGCTGAAAAGGCAGTCGAGATTTTTTTTTTTTGCTCCCCCCCCCCCCCCCTTTTCTTTTGTTTTACTGTCTTTATAAAATGCTTTTAAGACCTTGAAACTTGAAAGGTCTGTGCAATATTGTCTGTTTTGGCAGACTCAAAGGTGTGTGTTTATTTTTGATTTTTATTTTGGAAAGCCAGGCAAAAGCTGGCCTGGTTTGGCTGTGCTTCCCTGTGCGTGTGCTCAGCCTGTCCCTGTCAGGAAAATGTGCTGCTGTTTGGGGAGGGGGCAGAAGTTCTGCCTGGGGAGCTCCTCTCCTGCTCCACAGCTGCTCTTTTGGTGTGTCAGCAGAAAGCTGGTTTAGGTTTCTTTTTTTATTCTTGGAGCAATAATACAGATATTTATCCTACTTTCAAATCAAATTGAGAGCAAATTCCTAATGGTTTGAATTTGGGATTGCCTCTTTTTGGTGCTTTTGATATTGCTGAGTGTGTCCCTCTAGGGACAGGAGCACTCAGCACTGCTTTTGGGTGCCAGGGTGATGTATATTGCTGGAGAAGCCTCAGTGCTGGTTCTGTCATTTCAGGGCATTGTTTTTGCCCTGTGCAGGTTGTTTCCTTTGTCAGAGGATGGAAGGGGATTGTCTTCTCCCTGCCAATTTGCATCGAGGTCTCTGGGTGATTAAGAACATTCATTCTGCTGCATTTGGATATTCCTATTTGAGCACTGCTCTTCTCTGTAGGTCTCAAATCTTAAAAACACTTGCAGGTGACTCAGATCACCCCTTTTTTCATCATATTAAACATTTTATGTGTGTGTGTGACTATGGAAGAAATGGCAAATAAATATAAAGGTCCTGGGAGAGTTTGTGTCCATGGGAGGCTTGGATTCTTGGCATAATCTGGGGACCGAAACAAACATTAGATGCTTAATTGTAACTTACTAAAAATGATGTCAGTCTCAGAAGGTTGTTTTAATCTTTTTAGAAACAGAGCACAATTGATTGCTGCTTTCACCAGTCATGGCTTTCATTGGTTACGTCTGGTTTTTTAAATTAAGAATTACAGAGGGAAAAAAATAAAGCTACTTAAGTTGGCTCTTACCTCTTGAATCTTTAATTCTGAGCCCACAATTGATTGTGATGAAGCTGTTCTCTCTGGAATGGGCAGCAACTTGAGGCTGCTTGAAAAACTTAATAATTCATTCCTATTTATGCATACTGTAATACAATAGGTTATAAATCACTAATGTCATAGCCCTAATCGGGCATTGTCAGTGGGAATTCAGAGATATGGTGCTGTGATCTGAGAGGGTTTCTTAGCTACAAATATGAAAATAAATTCATCTTTTTGCTCTAAGCTCACAATTCCATCCTAATTGTTTGCTTGCTGCTTTTCCCTTCAAAATTTTCCAGTACCCTGATATTGGAGGTTGACAGTGTGGCCACTAAGCTGGTGTCCATGTTATGAGTATAAACTCAGTTACTTCCCAAAGAACCCACAGAAAACAAGCCTTTTGTTAAAGGTTTGGGGTTTTTATTCACTCAGTTGTATAAAGAGTGAACAAATATATTTGTTTAAGTAAGAATTTCGTCTCAGTGCAGGCCTGTATTGATTTATATATTTATATTTCAGATGCTATTTAATGTTTTATATTAAATCCAATTTTTACTTAAAAATTTATGAGAGATCCATATAAAAACCTTGATTTCTAGGTCAGCAGGACATGGAAAATCCTTGCAGAAGACGAAGTGTTGTGGTACCGGCTGTGCCAGGAGGAGGGATACCTGTTGGATACGAGCATCTCCG
>NW_008246061.1:1567101-1571314 GCF_000691975.1 Corvus brachyrhynchos
CTGGAAGCTTGCCCTCAAAAACTGCAGAGCCAGAGAACACATGTTGAAAACCAACTGGAAGGTAGGAGGGAATTTCCTTAAAGGGACCCAGGTGCTGTGGAAAAATGGCAACCTGGCTCAAGCAAGTTGGAGAGGAGAGTTGGTGGTGTGTATTGCAGCTCCTTTTTGCCGCTTGAAAGGTGCTGGGGCGTTTTTGGGATAGATGTGTTTTCTCTCAGCAGCAGGAACAAAGCTGGGAGTTTCCCAGCAGCAAAGTTTGGTGGGTGAAGCAATGGGAACACCACCCCCTGTGTCCTCTCTGCAGAACCGCGTGGGCGCCGTGAGCCAGCTGCGCTACGAGCCCGGCAGGGTCCTGTGCGACGTCCACTCCTGCGACGGAGTCGTCATGGCCGGGTGAGCACCGGGCTGGGCACTGCCCCCTGCACCTTTAACAGAGTGTGTAATGCCCACTGCACCTTCTGTAGAGTGTGTAATGCCCCCTGCACCTTTAACAGAGTGTGTAATGCCCCCTGCACCTTCTATAGAGTGTGTAATGCCCACTGCACCTTTAACAGAGTGGGTAATGCCCCCTGCACCTTCTGTAGAATGTGTAATGCCCCCTGCACCTTTAAAAGAGTGTGTAATGCCCACTGCACCTTCTATAGAGTGTGTAATGCCCCCTGCACCTTTAACGGAGTGTGTAATGCCCCCTGCACCTTTAACGGAGTGTGTAATGCCCACTGCACCTTCTATAGAGTGTGTAATGCCCACTGCACCTGTAACAGAGTGTGTAATGCCCCCTGCACCTTTATAGAGTGTGTAATGCCCCCTGCACCTTCTATAGAGTGTGTAATGCCCACTGCACCTTTAATGGAGTGTGTAATGCCCCCTGCACCTTCTATAGAGTGTGTAATGCCCACTGCACCTTTAACGGAGTGTGTAATGCCCACTGCACCTTCTATAGAGTGTGTAATGCCCACTGCACCTTCTATAGAGTGTGTAATGCCCCCTGCACCTTCTATAGAGTGTGTAATGCCCACTGCACCTTTATAGAGTGTGTAATGCCCCCTGCACCTTCTGTAGAGTGTGTAATGCCCACTCCATCTGCACCAGGCTGTGTAAATCCCACTTTGCTGTTACCAGAGCGTGTAAAGCTTGCTCCATCCTTAGCAGGCTGTGTAGTGCTTCCTCCACCTTTGCCAGGCTGTGTGATGCCCACTCCATGTTCACCAGGCTGTGTAATGCCCACTCCACCTTCACTATCTGAAATCTCAGGTGCTTCTTTTAGCAAATACAAAAGCAACACCTGTTTGAAGCATAAGAATGGATTCACCTGCAGTTCCTGAGACAGGCTGTCCTGAAGTGACTGATAAGGATGGTTATCTACAACTTATCTCAGCAGCTCAAATTTTTATGGAACTATTCAAAAGTGATCTCATGTACAAGTAGTCCCTGTAAAAGCTCAGGTGTTTTCTCATGAACTCTATCTATTGTTTTGCTGTGGAAGCCCCCCAGAATGTATGAAACATTTTACAAATCTACTGAAAAATGTCCCTTTTTAAATGTTTTTCCATAAAAATCTCTTAATCACAAGGATATCTTGTCACAGCACACAAAAATAACTTTAGAAGGACTGTTACTTTTCTCCATTCTTACTTAAATACAACCTAGGAGTAAAATAACCCACCCAAAAATAGGTAAACTCAAACTTCTCTTTTCCTAATACAGAAGTTTTCTGGACCTTGATTTAATGTTAGCTAGTCATTTGGTTTAGGCTCTTAAATAAGATTTTAAGAGCCTCACAAATTTTTGGAAGAGGTTGCAGTGATTCTCTCAATAGGTGTGAGGCTTTACTGTGTTCTGTTTGAATTTCACAGGTTCAGTAATTAGCAACCCTCCAGAAATCCCATGAGTAAATAAAAATTATGATATCCTGGGGAGCTGGGACACTGTCCTTGGTGTACCAGAGTTCCATGGTTTATGGTAGCACTTCATGTTAATGCTGTGGGATTAGAGAAAACTACTTCTAAAATACTTTAAAATTCACAGACTGGTTATAAGAAAGGTGCCTTGAAAGCCTTCATCCATGGAAATGCTTTTGAGTGCTCTTGGACTGCTGAGAGTAGAAACCTAAACCATCAGACAGCAAACCCCACTTGTCTCCATGCTGCTGCCAAAACCTCCAGCTCTTCTTTTCCTTCATTTTCTCCATTGTATTTATATCCAAACATGCAGCAGATAGGAGTTATGCAGATTAAATTACATTTCTTTAAATATTAATAAACAAAGGTTATTAATCTCATATTAAACTCAAATAGTCCATGGTTTAGCTTGGGGTATTACAGAAGCTGGGTTCACATGGTTCCACACGCTCTTTTCATATTGGTTGTCTGGTTCCTCCAGTATCTCCTGATTCTCTTGGTGAATTTACATCAGGGATGTGGTAAATTAAATAATTCAGGTTCCTGAAAACAGGTGAGCAGGTAAGAGACCACTGAGGGAAAAGCTGCATGTGTGTATCCTTTAGAAAAAGCAGTGTTCACTTAAATGACTTTCCAGTGATTTCTCTGAAAAATGAATTACCTCTTTATGAAGCTGTGAGCATGTATTTGATAAAACAACATGGGGGAATCAGAATTCAGCTGTTTGAATTTGGCTGGTTAGTAAATGAAAAGTTTAGAGTATTAGAACACAAAAATTGTTATATTCTTTGCTGTTTAGTGCTTGTCCTTCGCTCTGCTTTGTCTCTTAATGAGATAAATGGTAAATATCAAACAAGGGGACTTCAAGTTGTAACTAAAACTTCCAAGGACATCAGCAAATTGTGCAGGGAAATACTTTATGTGCACTTGGGAAGTATTTAGGATGTTGAGGAATTTGTTGGGGTTTTGTTGTTTGCTGTGTTTTTATTTTTTAAATCCAACCATAACCATCCCCTGTCTCTCCCAGCTTATAAAATTGTACTTAATGGCATTGTGCTTTCAAACTTGTCATAAAAGTGTAATGAATCTGGTGATCAATAGCAAACTGTTGCATTCTTTCAGTACTGAAGAAGTAATTTAATAGCTGAGGTTTACAAAGTCAATTCTCCTCTCAGTATAAATATCAATTATCTGTTATGTTTAATGATTCTCTCTCCAGTTTCACAAACACTTGTGTGCTCAGCTTTGCATGGGAATAATCAGTGATTACAGAGGGACTTGTGTGTCTGAGCTAAGCTGGGCTGTGAGTTTGCAGGGCCTGGGAAGTCAGTGGTGCTGCAAATGCTAATCCAGAATTGTGGGGCATTTCCCAAGGTTTTTCTATGCAGTGGCTTGGGACATCACTTATCTTTCTTCTGTCTCAGTTGCTGCACCAGAGGCTCAGGGCTGCTCAGTTTTCAGCAGGTTTTTTGGTCATAACTCCCTCAGCCAATTCTGGGGCTCCAGCCCGCTCCCCAGCTCCGTTCCCTTCCCTGGACACGCTCCACCCCCTCAAGGTCCTTTTTGTCCTGAGGGGCCCGGAACTGAACAGAGGATTGGAGGTGCCCCAGGGGTGCCCAGTGCTTTGTCCTGGGACACCCAGGTGCCTTTTGCCTTCTTGCCCACCTGGGCACACCTGGGCTCGTGTCCAGCTGCTGTCACCAGCACCCCCAGGGCCTTGTCCGCCTTGTGCAGCCACTCCTCCCGAAGCCTTTAGCATTCCATGGGGTGACAGTGGCTCAGGGTAGGACCCAGCACTTTGCCTTGGTGATGTTCTGCTCCACAACTTTCCCTGGCACTGAGCTCAGGCTGACAGGCCAGTATTGCCCTGGATCCTCCTTCCAGCCCAGCTTCTACTGGGCATCACAGCTGGCTGCAGTCCCCTGGGTAAATGACCTCCCTGCTGGGAAAGGATGGGAAGTGGCCGGGTGAGCTCTGCCCTGCTCCCTCAGTGCCCTGGGGCGGATCCCATCCGGCCCCATGGTACTGTGTGTGTCCTAAGTGCTGCAGCAGGATCCCAACCATTTCCCCTTGGATCGTGGGGACTTCATTCTGCTCCCTGTCCCTGTCTTCCAGCCTGGGTTTCCTGAGGACAAGAAGGCCTTAATTCCCTCAGCCTTTTCCTCATCCTTTTCCTCATCCTTTGTCACTGTTTCTCCCTGATCCAATAAAGATGGAGATTCTCCTCAGCAGTCCTTTTGTTGCTGATGTATTTATAGAAACATCTTTAATTCTTTTTCTGGCAGTAGCCAGATTAAGTTCTAGTTGGGCTG
>NW_008246061.1:1571343-1579061 GCF_000691975.1 Corvus brachyrhynchos
ATGCTGGGGCTGGTGTGTTTTGGGAATCTTGGACAAAGCCTGGAATCACTGATTGATTTGAACCCGTGCGCTGCTGGGCCTGATCTTGTCATCTTCACTGTCCTGCTTCAAATTCTGCTGCAAAGTGGAATCATTTTTATTTTAGTTGCTGTAGAGCTTTTGAATCTTTCTGCAAGGGAATTGATACAGGTTGTGGGCAGAGTGACTTAAACCAGCAGCTCTGGGTGTGATTTATAGAGGCGCAGTTCGAACGCGTTCAGGAGCAGCTCTTTATTACTCTGTGAAGGAAGCAAAGACACACTACACAGAGAAATGCCCCTGTTCCATGCACTCTCCGCTTTTCCCCACACTGCTGCCCAAGCTGAAGCCAGGAGATGGCAGAGTATCAAGGATTGATTAAGTGCAACCTGAGCTGGGAGTCGAAGGTGGCTGCGAGCAGCTCCCCTTTGTGCGAGCGCTGCGCGGGTGCTGCCTGACATCAGATAATTCAATCTGGCCTGCACGCAGAGCTTCTTGTGTTTGTCATTAAAATTTCATCCCAGTGGTTACGAGGCTTGTTTTCTGGGTCAGCCCCTGAATCCCTTTTCATTTGAGCCAGTGGTGGTTGTGGTTACCTCACTCCCAATCAATGTTGTATTCGCCAGCCTTTCTACGGTTACACGTCTCGAAGGATCTTCTCTAAAGGGATGATGTTCTCCCCCTCATACTCGACTCAAATGGAGTTTCAGCCCTAAGCCAGAGCTTACTTAAAGCAATTATATAGCTGCTTGCTTGGCTTTTAGACATTCCTACTGGTGATGAGGCTCACTGTGTCTGATGCTGTCATTTGCCATACAGAATGCCTGGATTGCTTCACTTTCTTGTACTAAAATCTGAATTTATCTGGGGTTTTTTGAGCAAATGCATGTTCAGACAGTAAAATTGCTACTTTTTTGCTACTTTTTTGTATTCTTGGCAATGTAGTCAGAGGTTGGGTCCTCCTGGACAGTGAGTGATCTCAGAACATGCATCTGGTCCTTGCTTGACCTTGTTGTTCCAGAGGATCCCGAGGTGTGACATGTCCGTGGCATGCTGTGAGACTGTTGGCTGCCTGACTGGCTCTGGAATACTCACCTGTGGCTGTTCCTGAGCCCTGTGCTGACCTTGCCTTGTGCTGGTGGTGCCTCTGTCCCCTCATGGCTCACCCCTAAAACCACACCAAGTGGGCGTGAGGGGGATGTGTTAATTTTTTAATGCTTGCAGAAAGGGCACGGTGGCTTTACTGCTGCTGGTGGCTCTGAAAATAAAGAAACAGAAGAGGCCTAGAGTCAGACCACCCTTCCCAAGACCCAGAACTATAAACTATCAGCTTTTCCTTTTTTTTCTTCAGTTTTCCCTGACTGAAGGAAGAGTGGTGGCCTGTTAGTGAAGAGCTTGGCCACAAACCGGTTTAGCAGATGCTGTGAGGAGTCCCTGCACCTCTTACAGACTGGGAAATCAGCCCTGGCTTCTCTTGAAATTTTAATTTCAGATGTTTTCCTCCTTCCCCACTACGTACTGCCAGCTTTCCTTGAGATTTGAGGAGTTAGGGCTGGTGAGATTCATCTGCTGATTGCCTTGATAAACCAGCAGTCACATTTCCTCCCCTTTCAGGGTGGAGCACACCTGGCACAGGTGGTGTTTCCCCAAGTGATGCTTGATAAAGGCAATGAGAAGCTAAGGAAGAACTTGCTGAATATCCTTTGTGGTTAGTTAGGGAAATCTGGACGTTTCTTTCTCATGCTGACATCCTAAATGCTGAAATGATTTTATGCAGTTGTCTTCATTCTGGTGAGTCTTGTGGGAGCACTCACAAACAATTTGGGCCTTTCAGTTTAAGTCATTTTGAGCAACATCTACACACAAGTAGCTGCTCCTTTATGGTGAGTTCCTTTGTTCTCTTCCATCACCTCCCACTCCACTTTCCTCTTGCTCAAAGGTGACCTGCAAATGACTTTTTAGAAGCTGGGTTTGCTACTCTCTTTAGTTTCATAATGATGTGTGAAACTAGCCCAAAAGGCTTGAAAATACTTCACTGCACTTTTTAAAACTTCAGTCAACTCTCATCTAATTTGGATTTTTTGCTATAGGGCTTGTGGGTTATTCTCAAGGTATTTATTATTAGCTCTTGCATCTTAATTCAGTGTGCAGACCTGAGGAAACCAAAATATTAATTAGTAATGAAAATGAACCAAAGTTAACAAACTGAAGACTTCCAAAAGCCTGAATAAACTCCTGCCTTGTTTAATTGCTTAAATTTCACTCGTATGATGGCACAACTTTCTTAGGTTTCTCCCTCCCCTCGCAGGGACTGGGAGCCAAGATGTCAAACAAAGCAGAAGGTGACAATAATTGCTTTTTTTCTTCAGCCTTCCCCAAACCTTTTGTGCTCTCTTCACTCATCCTCACCACTGTTAAGGAGCAGTGTCAGGCCTCCTGTTTTCCAAGTGAGTCACCCTTGGAGGCTGCACACAGGAATGACATCACGGGTTCAGAGGGGTCGGTGACAGACGGCCCTTGGGTGAGGTTGTGTTAAGTGACAGCCAGGTTGGCTTTTCTGTCACCTCCTGAAAAAGAGCCTTTCAGGTGAAACCAGGAGTAGAAGGCTGATGCTGACTCTTTGTGGAAGGTGCTTTTCCAGCCTGCCTGGCCACTGAGCTGTTGCTTTACATGCGGGGTTTGCTGCTGCAGGGATGTGCTCAGTGATGCCTTCAGTGTTCTCAGTCACAGGCAGTAATTTTGAGCTTGTAAATCCTGGTTTTCTACTAAGGCCATACAAACCCATCCTTCTTTCTACTAAGCTTCCTGAAGATTTCGTTTTTACTCTTTGGGCTGTCACCAGCAGTGCCTGGAGTTCAGGTGCTACCTCTCCTCTCTGCTGCTTGCAGCGTGTTGCAGTTTGTGTTCCTTCCAACAAGCAAACAGATCGATTTACAGCGTCCTCAAATGGTGTTTTCTAACCTCTGTCTGCTACTGGAGCTATTGTTTTAGCTGTTGTTTGTCCTTTGTGACATAATAGGGCTGATGGAGCTGAGCCTTCCCAAATTCCATCATAATTCCTCCTGAATTCTTGTGGAAAAGATAATTTTTTTCTCCTGTACTCACAGTAATTTGTTTCCTTGGTAGAGCAGCTGCTTTAATTAATGGGCCTGGGCTGATGCAAGCCACTGGAACCTAGATCTAAGGGATGGGAGATTTTTGGCCTTAAAAACCAAATTACTAGAAACAGTTTGGCTTTTTCTAATTTCTGCTTCTATAAATGTTCATTAAATTGTTTTCCTTACAATACAACCCTTTGGCTTGTTTCTGTTCCCTTGGTATGACATTTGCATGCACTTAATATAGAAGGTGAGGCAGAGGCAGTGAGGATGGTGAAATGTTAATTTTGTTACACATAACAGAGCTACACACTGCAGCAGCTTAACCCACTTTTTTGAGTGATAATTTCCTAAATAAGGCCCTGAAAACGAAGGTAGAAGCTCTCTGCAGCTCCATTTCTGTGAGGGCTCCACAGATGGGCGTGGGTTGGTAAATTGGAAAGTTGGGTTCTCAGCAGAAGAGTTTGGGAACTGATCATGAGGATGCTCAGAATGGATTTCCTACATGCTAAATCTAAAAGTGCTTCCAGATCCATTTTGGGACACATTAGTCACATTTTTCATAGCAGCACTTGTATATCAAGCAACCCAAAAGAACATTTGGATGAAATCAGGGAGATTAATTTTCTACTCTGCATTCTTCTACCAGCATTAGGATTGTTTAAAACTCTGGTTTTGGTTTACCCCCATCTGTTTTCCCTTGTGTTTTATGGTGTAGCTTTCTGCTATGTAACAGAAAATTTTCTCTTCCCTGTTCCATTTGTGTTTTATTTTTGGCCATTGTTCTATTTATATTCCTTTCTGCCACGTAAAGTAGTTCTTTTCTGCTACCATTTGTTTTTCCTGAATCCTTTCCTTAAGGAATCCCTCAGCCAAGCTACCTGTTGGTTACAGTTGGCAAAATACGTGTATCCAAATACCTGGGAATGAGAACACAGGGAGAATTGGGAACTTTCACCTCTTCCAGTCTTTGAGGCACCTCATCCTGTGGTAGATGTTTCTAAGCAGTCCATCATTTATCCCTCACTTCAGAGGAGTACAAAGAAGGTGCTAGAATCCCTTTAATTCCAGTATCTTTAATTGTGATTGAGGTACCTCCCAACGTGCCACAGTTCTGATGGAGAGGTGTTTTGAAATTGGACATTTGAGTTACCACTGCCTCACTTGGGCCTTGGAGAGAAGATGAAGCTCAGGAGCAATTTGAACCGACTTGAAGGCGTTTGGGCTTGGGTTTGCATGTTTAATTGGGCTTTATTCTTGATCCTGCTGAGGGGGGAACTGACTGATACCTTAATTAAACACATGAAGGACTGGAGAGTTGCTTTTGGTGGAATAAGGATGAAAGCTCTGAGGTGCTTGTTGGAGCAAGACAATGCAAAATACTCATTATTTGACTTGCTTATCAACAGGCATCTGTTTAAACAGAGACTGTTACTGGAGCAAAATTCCTACTGACTTCAATAAAATGCATTGACATTGTAAGGACTTCATAATAAGATCTTTTGAGTATTAACAGATGGTCACTGACTGCCTGAAACAAAGTTGTTGGGGTTTTTTTTTTTTTTGGTTTGTTGATCACCGCAGGTATCTGGAAACTGAACAGACTTTGCCTTCTGGAAATCAGACCTGACTGTGAAACAAAGGGGGTTCTTTCTCCTTCCTTTTCCTTGCTATAATTTCTTTAGAGAAAATATGGAAAATGTAAACTGGTTTCTGATGTGCTTTATGAGAAGTCTTTGGTGACCAGCCCAACTTGGTGCAGCCAGCCTTGCCCTGGAGGGATGTGCTTGAGGCAACGCCAAAAGTGAGTGGCACCAGCATCCTGTCTGAACAGAAACCCAGTGAGGGTCTCGTTGACCCTCAGGTTGGAAGTGAAATTCTGCAGTGCCAGCAGTACCCCAGCCATGAAGGAAAGCAGTTTGTCTTTGCTGCTGCCGTGGACTGAACGAGCAGAGTCTCGACTGTTTGGAAAATGTTCCTGTTAACAGTTTTTCTTTTGTGTATTTGTCAGTTTATATATTAGTTGCAGTTGTACTTTGCACAAACACTAATTAGACAGCCATCAACACTCAGGGCCAAAGGCTTACTAACAATGCAACTGTGATAGCAGTGTCTTAATTGGTTGAGTATAATTGTCATTAGGCAACCATAAAGACATCTGGGGCTCTGGAGAGAGATCAGCCTCCCCCTCCTCCTCTTCCCCAAATTTGTTCTGGCTATTGCTATCCAACACAGTGGAGCTTTTTCAGATGAGATTCTGTGTTTTGACCAGTTTCCTGATGTTTTTCTCCTTATGAAATCGTCTGCCTCTTCAGCACCACTTCATTAGAGCCGTGCCCAGCCTCCAGCTCTGCTTCCTCCCACATGTGCTCTGCACTCCACCACCTGCTTCCCAGATACTCATGGTGGGGCAGCAGCAGCTTTTAACCCCCAGCTCCTTCTGCTTCCACTCATGTGAGAGGGCACGAGCAAAATGTTCATGTCATTACTGCCAGTAAAAAGTAGTCAGAATGCTTTTGCTTAGTGAGTAGATATTTTTATTGTCTATGAATTTAATTTTCCAGTTTTTCTGTGCCGTGTGCATTCCACCTATTGTTGCTCCATTTCAGCAAGGTTTTGATGCATCTCT
Source organism: Corvus brachyrhynchos (assembly GCF_000691975.1). Classification (NCBI taxonomy): domain Eukaryota; kingdom Metazoa; phylum Chordata; class Aves; order Passeriformes; family Corvidae; genus Corvus; species Corvus brachyrhynchos. The sequence continues at coordinate 1,577,089 of NW_008246061.1, forward strand.
GTAAAGCTTAAGCTGAATCTCCAGGCTAATTTTTACATCTAGATCCATATCTGTCCAGAACCACAGAACTGGCTCGTTGAGGAGAAGTATATTTAGAAAAATACAGCTTGTCTTTTCTCCTGCTGCTGCTGCTTCTCATGTGTCTATACTGAAATATTCCAAAGAACGTGGGCAGAGTGGAATGTGAGTCCATCAAAGAAGCTGAGTTACTTGGGTGGAGAGGCTCTGTTGAACATCAGAGAAGGAGAAATGTGTCTGTGAGTAGGGAGAGCTGGGAGCCAGGTGTGGTGTGGATGGAAGGAATCAGGGAAGGGGTATCAGGAGAGGGGGAGATTGGCCTTGTGAGCAACAGGCTTCTTGTTGCTCCCTGTTGTGCTCAGGAGAGCAAGGCTTTGGACAGCCTTTCTAAATGAAATGAAGCAGGTGTGGTCTCTTATGGGGGTTATTTTAGGGTTTGGGGTTGGTCTGCTGGGTTTGCTCAGTGCAAGTGTCTTGTATCAGGTGTTGGAGTATTTACCTGCCCCTGCAATAATCAGCTCATGGCACCCATCAGGGGAAAACAGCAGCAGCTGAAAGCTCTTGGTAGCAGAGCAAATAGGATGTGTGTTCATTGTTGTATTAAACAGGAAGGGAGCTTTGAGGTGGTTTGGGTGTTTTTTTCACTCCAGCAGAAAGCTAAGTGGGCATTTCATTGCCATCTTGGTAGAAAAATCAGTAACTGAGGGGGTTTGGAGTGCTGTGCTTGTTCTTGGGCAGGACTTGCATCTGGGGTTATTTCATTGAGTGATCCCAATGAAGTTTTCAGGACAAAATGTAAAAGGTGTGGTGGGAAATGAATAGAGATTTTGAAATTACCTAGAAATAGTGCAGTGTGTTCTTCTCTCCAGCCATCTCTATTGATAGGGCAGATTTGCCAATTATCTGCAATAAAGCAGCCTTTTTATTTTTTTACAGCAAGGCAATGCTTTAATAGTTTGAAAGCCTTTTGTTGTGGTTACAAATTGAAAGTGTGGTGCTCTTTACAACAGCATTAAAAGCGGCGAGCTGAACCATTAAATTTTTTTTTTTCTCCTCCTGAATTGGATTCATCTGTGTTTGAAATTCTTCCAGTTCAGTCCTGGTGCAGGCCCAGTGCACACTGGAAATGGGCAGTGGAGGAGCTGGTTTATGTCTCCCATTTCCCCAGGCTGGTTCCCTGCCCAGACCTGGAGCTCCACTTGTGTTCCCACCATGGTCTTGTGGAACATCTCTCCCAATCCTTCAGCTTTGCTGCGTGGGACTGCACTGGAAAGGGTGGGAATGGTGGGAAATGAGGGAGGAGGGGTGCAGGAAGCCTTAGGAACCCTCCTGAGGAGCTTCTCCTGTGCTGGCACTGCGGGGATTTCTGGACAGCCACGGGGGAGGTTTGGTGGGCTCTTGCAGGGCTCTCCTGGCACATGGAGTCTCCCTGGTCTGTGTCACGACAGGACTGCAGGGAGCACCAAGGCCAGGATGCTCTCAGGGATGGTTGGGCAGTGTCTGAGCCCACTGGGGCACAAGTGGACAAGCTCTGGTGTCCTGCAGGTCCTGGCAAGGGCTGGGAGAGCACAGCGGCTTTGTGGCATTGGAGGGAGAGCTCTCCAGCATGTGCTGAGCCCTCAGGGAGGAGGAGGCTGCAGGGTGGGCTGATGCAGAGCCTGCCAAACACACAGGTCCCAGCACAAACACATCAGAATTCGAGTTAAATTGATTTCAAATTAATGGTCAGGAGTGTTTGGTGGTGCTGCTCCAGTTTGAGCTTGGCTTAGAGGTGGTTCAGGTGGCTCTTAGTGAACAAAGAACGGTTCAAACTAAATTTTGACTTGATTGAATTTTGAGATAAAATTAATTGAAGGGTTTGCTGTGGTACTGTGATGTTGGATCTCTAATTCCAGGATTGCAGTCATTGCACTGTTATTTTTGGTGGGTCCCTTGTGTTCTGTGCTGTGTCGGGG
>NW_008246061.1:1579081-1581795 GCF_000691975.1 Corvus brachyrhynchos
TAGGGAAATCAGATGCAGTGTGCCCTGAGAATTATCCAGCCCTGGGTCTCTCTTCTTCTCCTGCCATTTTGTCCATCTCTTTCTTTTTACATCTCCAGCCTGGACTATGTGAGAGCTACACTAGGAGGAGATGCTGTTCTTCCTTGTTTATTTAGACATGAAAACAAATATTGTGTCACTGAGTTCTACCCATTCTACCAGTGTTTTATGTCTCCCCTGAAACTCACTTTTCAGTGACAAGAGTATTTTGGCTTCCCTTGGGAGGAATCTGCTGCTCTTGGCAGTCAGGAGAAGCTTGAAAACACGACCCCAACCAACCCTAACATAAGGAAACAAAATTCAGCTCAAAATTGAAACACTTCCAAAACATTGTGTGCCTCTTGTTGAAGGGGACTGCAGCAGATCTGTGCAATCACCTGTCCTGTTGTGGGTTTTCTCCAGATTTTGAAGCAAAACGAGCCCTTTCTAGTTTTGCAAACTGAAGATATTTGTTGTGAGCTGATCCGCACTCCGTGTCCGATCCAACGTGAAGCATTTTGCTTTGGGGAAGTTTCCTTCATGGTCTGTTCTTCTTAGACTGTGCTGCTGTAAATTGGAAATGAAAGCAGGATTCAGAGGGGGGTTTGGGCCTCGTTTGCAGAGGGAGGAAGAGGGAGAAGTGTCCCACCCTGTTCTCTCATTTCCCTGCGTGTTCCCCTGTAAAGCCCAGCAGAGCAGGCAGGTGACAAGGACACGGTTCCCTCTCTTCCTGAGCGGTGCAGGGGATTAATGTGCATCTCTCTCAGCCTGACAGATTTCCCCACCCCCCTGGGCACTTTAATCCCTTCTGTAGATTGGACCCTTTCCACCAGGAGATGTTTGTTGGGAGTGATCTGCTCCCAGTACCTGGAGCCCCGGGCATGGCACTGCCCAGAGAACTGAGAAACCTGCGTGCAAGTCCCACATCTGCTGAACATTCCTTTCCTTCTTGTCCTGTGTAATTAACTGCTTTGTTTTCCTCTAAGCACAGCACAGCCAGATTCCCAACCATTTGACCTCTCAGGCTTGTAAGAATTGTTCTTTCATAATACTTTGCCCCCAAAAAGCAGGATGGAACAACAAAGGTGACAGAGCAGGAAGCACCTTTGATTTTCCAAAAGAATCCAAGTGTGAGCTGTGGCAGAGGAAGACATCTGACAGTGTTAATTATCACAGTTTTGTCAAAACTGGCCTTAAATAATTACTGACCTGTGGTCTTTGACCTGTTGTAGAAGCAGCTTCTTCTCTGCTTTGCCTGTGATTGTTTTTCCTTTAATAGTCTCTTGTGAGGGCGTGGATGGCCCAGGGCAGTTTATGTGTTGTTTGCTGTGTAACAACCTTCATTCACTCAGATATATTCACTATTATCTGGAAAGTTTAGCTCTGCTTCTTTATTTCCTCATTGACAAGCTGATGTTTAACTACAGTTTTTGTGATATTTTGGTGAGCCTTCTGCAATGAAAGAACTGCTGCCTTAATTCTAATGAGAGCACTTAGTTGAATTAATTAATTAGTCTTCAGAGATGTAGGTAGGGTGATCTGTTGATGAGACATCAAGAAATTTCTTCTGTAAAAAGAAATTTCTTTCTATAAAGAGCAATAGGTTGGGTGGGTGCTTGTATGGACATAGGAAAACGCTCTGGTTCAACACAACCAGCACCACAAATCTTGAAAGACTGAAAAGAACCAATCTGAAGTTTTGCCATGACGTAGTTTAGGCTTGTTCCTGATTATGTTTTTTCTCTTGAGCCTGGCTCTCCTTGTGTGTTAGTTGCAATATTGATAGTGGTAGCTCAGTTGTGTGGCTCACAGAATCACAGAATGAACTAGGCTGCAAAAGACCTTTGAGATCATCAAGTCCAACCTATGACCCAACACCTCCTCACCAGCTAAACCGTGGCACTGAGTGCCACGTCCAGGCTTTGTTAAACACCTCCAGGGATGACGACTCCTCCACCTCCCTGGGCAGACGATTCCAGGGCCCAATCCCTCTTCCAGTGAAGAATTTTTTCCTGATGTCCGACCTAAACTTCCCCTGGCGCAGCTCAGGGCTCTGTCCTTTTATTCTGTCAGTGGTTGCCTGGGAGCAGAGCCTGACCCCCACCTGGCTACAGCCACCTTTCAGGGAGCTGTAGAGAGTGATGAGGTCACTCCTGAGCCTCCTTTGTTCCAGGCTGACCAACCCCAGCTCCCTCAGCCGTTCTTCACAGGGCTTGTGCTCCAGGCCCTTCACCAGCCCTGCTGCCCTTCTCTGGACATGCTCCAGCCCCTCCACATCCTTCCTGAGCTGAGGGGCCCAGAACTGGACACAGCACTCGAGGTGCGGCCTCAGCAGTGCCCAGTACAGGGGAAGGATGACTTCTCTGGTCCTGCTGGCCACGCTGTTCCTGGTCTTGTAGCTCCAATTTCAGTTCACCTGCCTGCCTTGGTAGAGCCGGTGCCACATGGAATAAACGGGACTAAAATGGGCAAAGCTGATGGGTTTGTGCCCAGAGGACGGGGGGAGGATCAGTCTGGGAGCTGTTTTAACCCGTTTGTCTTCCTCCCTTCTGCTCCAGCCATCTCTTTTCAGATGCTGTGGGGTGAGCAGTGCCCTTGTTTTGCAGGTACACCTCGGGAGAGGTGAGGCTGTGGGACACCCGCACCTGGGACTACACAGCCCCCGGGCTGGCAACCCGGGGGGGGGGGCGCAGAGG
>NW_008246061.1:1581831-1602287 GCF_000691975.1 Corvus brachyrhynchos
CGCGTGGGGCGGCCCGGGGGGGGGTGGGACCCCCGCCACACGTCTCCTTTGTGAGGATAAACAGCTCCCTGGCTGTGGCAGCCTACGAGGACGGTGAGCAACCACAACTCTCCTCCCTGTTACAACAACAACAACAACAACAAAAAAAGGCTCTACGAAAATGAAGCAGCTGTGCTCAGCTTTTTGTGTGTCTGTAATCCTGTGTATCCACACACACGCACACACTTGCTTTTATGTGAGAAAGTTGGCCAATAACCCTAAATGCATTAGGAGGAGGCATTGGAACATAGCACCCATTAAAACTGAGCTTTAATTCCTACTGGAGCTGCTGCACAAAGCTTGAGTGCCAGGCTGTAGTCCAGCCAAGCTATCTTAAGCAAATAACTTGTTTTGCTATAAAAATATTAAATATTCTTCCACCAGCCTTCTCCTCTGGCCAAAACTCCCTTGGGGTGCTGCAGAGCTTTGTTATGGGGATGGTGGTAAACTTGGATGTCTGATTAATCCCCGTCCCTCTCGCTCTTGGCGTGGTGTGTGCATGCACTGAAGTGTTGGTTTGCAGTGCTGGGTTGTTATTATATACTTGGATTTAAAGAAATGAAGCTTTGACCTAATATTTAGTGAAACCCTCATAAAATCCTGGTTGTATGCATTGTTTTAAATATCCTTAGAGGTTTTCTATAATGGACAACAAGAGCCAGAGACCAACATCTTCTGGATGTGGGAGCAGCAATTAAAAAAGCCAGGTTTGAACAGTGCTGGTTGTTCTGGGATCCTAAGATGAGGGGCTCAGGCAGAATTCAAGTCCCATCATCTTTCTTTAAAATGTATAATTTAACACTTAAAATGGCTCCTTGGGTATAAATAAAGAATATTTGTACATTTAGAGAGCTTTGTACACATACTGTCTTTGATCCTGGCGTTTGTACAGGTGAAAACAAAGCAGAAGGTGGATAATCCAAACAAAATCCCTATTCCACACATTTATTTTTAAAAGTAAATTAAATGCTTCATGTGTTTTAAGATTCTCAACATCCTTAGCTGTTTTTCTAGCTTGGATCAAACTGGGATGGTTTTCTGTGGGTAAAAATTGTGTATAGGCAACATTTTCTGACAACAGCAAATCTGGTGTTATTAATATTATTTACTTGAGTCATAGGAAATTATAACACAGCTTTAAGTGCTGGCTTTTTTTCCAGTGAGCCAAACAATGACTAGCAGAGGGTCTTTTGTTTGTTTTCTAGTTTCCCACTGACTAATCTAATAATTTGTCTGGGTTTTTTGCCTGTCATATCCCTTGCTGTCAGTGCTGTGACTGAACTAGTTTGCATAAAGCTCGGCATCTTTTATTCTTTTGGGTAGAAATTTTAATAGGCTCTCTGATATGGCAGTGACTCTGATTTGAGAAGCCTTGGTCAGAATAGATTAGTTTCTATGGGAATAGGGAAATAAAAAGATCCATTTTAGCAGTGTTTACTAACTGCAAGCCGAAAGCACATATTTACACTTTGGTGCAGAGAGTTATTTTAAATTTTGGGGAGGGAGCGGGCGGCTTTGAAGATAATGTGTTTGATTGTTCTTTGTTGTACTTTTCCAGCTCCCTTTCCTCTTTGTTTGTAAGTTTGACTAACCCAGAGAAACCATCTGCTCGTGTTGGAGGTGGTGCTGTCAGGCAGAGTCTAGACTTCCCTGGCGGATCCCTGGCTCGTTGCGATAGCATCGGCTCCTCCCGGTCCAGCAGGGCTCCCGCAGCGCTGCCCTTGGCACCCCATCCCAGGGAAGGGCTGACAGGCACAGCCTGCCTTGCTCTGCTCCTGCAGCTCCCTTCCCAAGGCACAGCAAGCAGAGCAAGGAGACAGGTTTGTCTTCCCGGGATGCCCCTATCCAAAGTGGGTTGTCACTCCACGGTGGCACTGAAGGAAAATGGGATTGTGGCTCCTGGTGAATGTTCCTGACGGCGCCAGCCTCGGAGAAACAGGCTGCAAGGAGAGGGGAAGGAGGGAGAAATGGATGGGGAGCAAATGAAGTTCCCTGTGCCTGTGCCAGCGCTCAGTGGGGGCACTGGATGTACACCTGGGGCAACGGGACTTGGCAACTCGAGCCACAGTTGTGATTTTTGAATTCCAACCCACTGGCCTCATATTTCTTCTGCCTTGTTTCCTATTGTCAGCACTGGCAGTGCTCCAGTTTGATTTTACCACTAATTGTGTTGCACGTTACCGAACTGAAATGAATCAAATCAAAATGCTTTTCCTGGAGCATTAGATAAAGCAGGCGAGGGTTCTGGGTAATGAGCAGATGCTGCTAATGCAGGGACAGGAGAGGCCTTGCCAGGACTCCATCTGCTCCATGCTTGCCTGCCTTTGGCTGGGAGCCACAGCTTTTGGGAAACAGCAGTCTCCTTTAGCCACCCCTCTCCCCCCTGCGCTCTGGAGTCTCTTGGTTTGACTTGAAAACAACGTGCAGCAACAGGAGAACAGAACTTTTTCCTGCTGTCCTTTAAATGCCACGGCCACCCTGGTGCAGCCACGGCAGGGGACACGGTCCTGCTGCCCTGCTTGTGCCCCCTCAGACCCACTGTGAGGAGCTGGTGGCCCTTCACAAGCTGCAGAGCCACTCCATGGAGCAAGGGAAGGTGGTTGCTGCAGGGATCAGAAGTGCTGCTGCCTGCTGCAGGCTCCAGGAGGGGAATTCTGGCAGCGCTGCTTTTTGGGACTGGAATTCTGTGCACTTGTCCTTTCTGATGCCCCTAAAGCTGCCTGGGGGTGTTGTCCCTTCTGTACCCTCTTTGCAGAGTGGTGGGTTTGGCGCCTTGCCCTGAGTGCTCCTAGAGAGCGGGAACATTCCAGGCTGGCAGGAGTGAAGGAAAAAGTGTTACAAGGAAACTACAGGAGCAGGGGCTGGGCTATTTATTTATTGCCATTGGTGGCTGTGGGTGCAAACTTCTTGGTTTGGGTGAGCAAGAGTGTGGTTTCCCATCCCAGTCATCCCATTCCCCATGCTGGGAATGAAATAGGGTCTGTGCCTTCTCTGAGGGACTGCCCAGGGTTGGTATCACATGGTGGAGGTAAAATCTGGGGGCGTTTGGTGGGAACTGGTGTGGTAATGGTAGGGTGAAGGCAAGGCTCTTATCACTGATCTTATCACTAATCTCTCACTGCTTTGTACCCTCAGTACCTGCTGGAAGTAAAAATTAAATGTAAACTGTTGGTTAATGAACTTCAAGTGTCTGCTAAGGTTAAATTGGCTCCTCTGAGTAGAAATGTTTTTAGGGAAAACTCAGAATTCACAATAAGAAGTTTCGATACTCCAGGCCGCTGCTCATTTCCACCCATGCTTTTCTTATACTGCTTGTACTTCATAGAGATATGATATAGCTGAAAATTATAAATAAATTAATGTTCCTACTTTGGAGTAAAAAAAAACACCTCTAAGGAGCCATAGAATCACAGAGCAGCCTGAGTTGAAGGGACCCACAAGGATCATCAAGTCCAAGAGTTTTCAAAAGGTAAAAAAGAGTTTTATTTTGTTCAGATCGGGGTAGAAGTGGCAAGACCACAACTCTGAAACAGGACAAACATCGTGGAGATGATGTGAGTTCAGCAGCTTCTGGCCTTCCCACGCAGTTGTGTTTAGAAGCTGAAGTGAATGAGTGTGAAAACCACGAGCACGTTTGGGTTCCGTGCTCCAGCACAGACAAAATTCTGGTTCTTTAAATTTATTTTTCAGATAACGCACGTGTAAATTGCTTTACATCTTTTCCAAAGCTGGCAGCAGCCCCTAGCTGACAGCAAATGCTGGTTTTAACACACAAGAGCTGATGCAATGGGACTTCAGGATCTGAGCTGGGATCCTCCACGCCCAAATCCAGCCCTCCCATCCCAACCTCCTGGAGCAGGCAGCTCAGGTGGGCAGTGCCCTGTGCTGTGCCCAGCTCAGGAGGGGCTCAGACAGGCTCTGTGACGCTGCCAGACACAGCCAGGATAATATTTACAAATGAGATTTAACTCTGTTTGCCTCTGTGTTTGTGCTGCCTTTCCCTGTCGGAGGATTAGGGGATTTTACAGGAAGAGAGATAGTTGGTTTTGTTTTAATTTTGTAGCAAATGCAGAGAGAAACCTGAGGGGAAATAGATGTAACAGCTGCTTTTGCAGGATGCCTTTTGTGCTCCCAGCCCTGCTGATGGAGGGAGAGGAGCCTCCAGCCCCCCACCTTTGACGCAGCAAGAGCTGTGCAAGGCTGGCTGGTGCTGCCGAAATTGGGCGATCAGTCAGGATCAGCACTGCACTCTCTGAGGCACAACAGGCTCATGCTCAGTGTTTTCTCCAAGTACCTTCCAACCTGGAGGGAATTGCAATCAATGGACCTTTCATCAGGCCACAGTTCAAAAATATATTGGGTTGGGAGTTGACTTTTTTGTCGGATCTGGGGCAGAGTGTATAAACAAGGCTGGTGCAGTGATTGTCATGTCGAGTGTCAGCATTACAGCAGCAGCAGCAGCTTCTTGCCCTTGTTCTCTTGAGCCAGGATGATTTTCCAGCTTGCTCATAATTCTGAGTAATTTTGGGGAGTTATTGTTGGAGTTCAGTTGGAATAATCATGATTATGGTGCAGATTTTAGCGTGCCGTGAAAGTGCTGCTTATAATTTTGATTTAATGACCTTCTAACACTTTCAAGATTCCAGTATTCAAGATAAAAAACAGATAACGTATGGTTGCAACCTTAACTTCACCTTAGCAGAGGAATTGCTGTGGAAATGAGGCACTGGGCAGTGCTGGAGGCAGGAAGACAGACTGTGGAGAGCAGTGATCTCATCTGCACTGCTAAATCTTAGCCTGATTTTTTTTATGCTGCCACACTAATAACCTGAACTGGAATGGTGGAGGATTTTTTGCTCTTACCCAAACATGATTGACTGCTGCAAAGACTTGCACGCCCATAAATACCTTTTGCTGTTTCTGTAGTGAAATGCAGAATATTCTGAGCAGCACTTTTAGCCCTTGTAGCAGCTTTACCTATTTATAAATCCAGTGGAGTGTTTGCTTTTTCTGTTTTCCTTCTGTCACGATCCTTGTGGGTCCCTTCCAACTCAGGATATTCTTTGAACTCTCCTTGTTACTCTTTACTTCGTGCTCCTTCATTACATGTGAATTTGGGACCTTACAAGTCACTTTTTTTTTCTTATATTACCAGGAATGTATTGCCCATATCATGTATCAGATGTTTCACGCTCTGTTTTTGCCTGGTTAAAACCTTTTATTTTGGACAGATTTTGCTGTTGAATATCTGGTTAAAAAAACAAAAAAGTACCTGTCTTGAAGCAGTTTTATTATTGCATTTTATTATTTCTCTGTCACCTCTTTGTCATGTTTGAGGTGCAGCAATAATAATAATAATAACAGTAATAGTAATAATAGTAATGATAATAATTATTAGTGACTTGTTGCCCAAAGTTAGAGAGCAGAACCCTGAGCTCTGGGTTTCCCAGTTTGCTCCTGTGGTCAGAGTATTTTTGTTATTTTCCAGAACTCTCATCCATTAAGACACTGTCAGACCTTTGAAATGCTCAGCACAGAGATGTGTAAACAAAAAGCTTCACTGAAAACAAATCAGCTTCGCTTTTCCCCCTTCATGAACCTGGTCTTGAACTGGGGTAAACATACTGCTGAAGAAAAATCAAAAATCCTCCTGCTTGGAGGAGCCTGGCAGCCAAATCCGTGGTGTGACACGGAAGTCCAGTTCTAACACCCATGTTCTGCTGTCACTCTATCGCTGGTGGGGCTTTTTGCCTGGTTCAATCATCTTTGCCTGGTTCAATCATCTCTCTCTTCCCCATCCCTTTGTTTAGGGAAGAGGTGCCTCAGCTCAGCCCTGGTGTGGGGTGGAGGGGATGGAGCCTGTGCTGCCCATTTGGATTTGTTAACTGGTTTTAAGCTGAGTGTGTGCAACCAGTCTGCTTTGCAAACCCAGTTCAGCAGTTATTTACCTTTCAAGCAATTAACATAATTACCATTATGCTAAGAAGTAATTTTGGGAAGTTCTGCTCTGAGCCCTTACGACTCCGTCGGGACAGTTTTAGTCGGGACTTATCTTTTTGATGGAAGCCTAATTGCAGTTTTGGCTTTGTGTAAACAAACAGAGGCGGCTAATTGTTTAGGCAAATAGCAGATTAATTTAAATATTCATCCCTAATAAAACAAAAATGGTCCCCATTATGGTACTCATTCCCATGGTGAGGAATATAAATATTCAGTGGGAGTGCCATTAGACAGGGATCTTAAGGATTATCTGCATTATTTCACATGGGTAGCACTTTCCAGATACCAAATAATCTTTACAAAAGCTAACATAAATCAATTTAAACTCATTTAGCTACCATTTCACTATGTGCAGTTTCATTACCACACTCTTGCTTCACCTCCTCTGGGACTGAGGAGGAGTGTTTGCAAACTGGCAGCGGTGCCCATCCACAGCTGTCTGTCAGGGCTTTTATGTCTCCTTCTGAAGGAAGAGCTGCCATTAATCATTTCATCATTAACGTGCTCCACTGCAAGGGAGGCTTCTCCAGCCCTGCCTGTCACGTTGGAAGATTGCTTCTCCTTAATTCAGTGCAAAGGTGGCCCAGAAGGCTCCAGCTCCCTTCTGTTCCCTCCTGATTGCCTCAGGTTGCTCTTACTCCGATTATGATGCTTTTAAATGGAGAATTGGGGAGCCAGGCTGGCAAAAATGCAATTACAAATATGTTGTCTTTTGACTTACACTCCTTTATTCTTTAGGATTTGTATTCTTTAGCTTTTCTCTGTGGTCACCAGGGACAGGAGCCAGGGAGTGACTGGAGCTGTGTCAGGAGGTTTAGGTGGATATCAGGGAAAGGTTCTTCCCCCAGAGGCTGCTGGGCACTGCCCAGGGAGTGGGCACGGCCCTGAGGCTGCCAGAGCTCCAGGAGCGTTTGGACAGCGCTGCCAGGGATGCCCAGGCTGGGGTTGTTGGGGTGTCTGGGCAGGGCCAGGAGCTGGGCTGGATGATCCCTGTGGGTCCCTCCAGCTCAGGATATTCTGTGATTCTGTGAATTGTGCATCAAAGTGACTTAAAATTTGAGTGTGGGTTCTTCCTCACTGGTTTTTGGGGTAATTCAGGGCCTCTGTATAATAGAACAAAAATTCAGGTGTCTGTTTACATCTCATCTCCAAACGTGGAAGTGTGAAAGAAGTCAAGAGTCTTCCTCAAGGTGGGTATTAATGTTATTGGAAAGTCCAAAATTAGAAATAAGTTACAGAGCAATAGAGCCTGGAATCACAGATGGGTTTGGGTGGGAAGGATCTTAAAGTCCATCCCATCCCACCCCCTGCCATGGGCAGGGACACCTTCCACTGTCCCAGGCTGCTCCAAGCCCCAATGTCCAGCCTGGCCTGGGACACTGCCAGGGATCCAGGGGCAGCCACAGCTGCTCTGGGCACCCTGTGCCAGGGCCTGCCCACCGTCCCAGGGAACAATTCCTTCCCAGTATCCAATCTGTACATCTCTTCCTTCAGCTTCAGGCCAGAGCACATGAATTTTCCTCAGAACCTGTTCCGTGGTCAGAGGAACCACAGCATCCTGAAGTTCCGATTTCCTGCCCTCATCTCTTCCCTGTCTATTCCCTTTGTTCCACCAGATCGATTTGCAGCTGTTTGAAAGTTGTGTCAAAGCCTGAGCTAACCCCCAGTGCCCATTTTGCAGGGACTGTCAGTGTTTGGAGCCTGCTGTTGGGGCGGGAGCCAATCCATCACTTCCAGCACAACCAGCGCATCCAGGCCTTAGCCCTGGCCCCGGGCGGCACCGCGGTGGCCACGGCGTCCGGCTTCGAGGTCAAGGTGGAGAGCCCCAATGACAAAGGATTCTGGCAAACCCCAGGAACATTTGAAATCCAGAAATTGGTGAGTCTCCAGGCTACTCTGCTTCGTTCCAGCAGCTCCTGCTCCACTAATTATTTTGGTAGGGTTAAGATGGATCTTATGAAAGTCTTCCCGCCTGAACTAGATAAGGGCGTTGTCAGCTCGAGGCTCTGACTTTGGAGCAGGTTAAGGGATGAGCCTTCCATCCCTGAAGAGCAAGGGTGAAATGCTGGCTTAAACTAGGAGTGAAAATGAGCACAAGTCCATATGGTGCAGGAGGTTGGCTGGGTTTAATTTTTTTTTTTTCGTTTTTTTGTCAACAGTAAACTAAGTTGGCTCATTTTGTAAATCAGTTTTCTCGCGCAGAATTGGAGCTGAAACTCCAGGTCTCATTCCAGATCCACACTATCTGATTAATTCTGAGGCAGGATATTGCAGGCAGCCTAATAGTGGCACTTGTGAAGCTGTAACTACTCATGCAGCTTCTTTAGGTTGCACCTTCTGTCACTGAAGTTTTGAGAGTTGTAATTAAAACTCATTCTCTGAAGTTTTATTTTGTCTCAGAGTATCAACATTTGTTTGAAAGGGGAAGTGTGTAGGAATAATTGAGTCTTGCAGCCTCTCTCCTGTAGGAAGAAGCTGTGCAGTTAAAGGGTGTGAAGTAATTTTAACCACTCCTGATTAATCCCCCCTCAAGTGAAGTCAGTACTTAAAATATTGGGGGATTTTGTTAATTGAAGAGATTTTCTAGCAAAAGCACCACCCACTCCACTGTAGTTGGATCCGTTTAACTTGTGTGCTGTGACAAGTCCGTTTGCCCCATGGCACAGACACTCAGGACCCCACACTCTCTTTCAAGGCTGGGTTAGAAATCAGCTGTTACGAAGTTTAAACCCTTCCCACGGGGAAACTTTCCAGCCCTATCTTCACTGAAATGGGAAGAGCACCATCCTCGTGCTCTTGGGACAGAGGCTTAGGGTCTGACATTTGGGCTGTCCTAGAGCTGTGATGCCTCTGTGTTAATTTAGGGTGTATTTACATGATTGCACAATAAACATCAGTTATACCAATGTGTTTCCTCTTCTGGAGCACCTTATTCACATTCCAGCCATGATATTTGCTTTGTGTGCTTTAACCTTGAGGCTTTCTGTCCTTCAGGATGAGGCCATTGGGTCTTGCTCCTTTCTTTGAGGTGATGTTTTGGGATGTTTAATTGTAATGTGCTCTGATTAATTGGGTTCTTTATGGGCTCGTTCGAAAGACTGTGAGCTGAATTTCACCCTAGGAGCTAAACTTGCAAAAGTTCAGAAATGAGCTTGGTACTTGGTCTTTGTGTGGAATTAATCCATAATTGAGGTGATTCAGGACACACATGAGTAGTTGGTTCAGTTCAGCATGTGGCAGTAGTGATGCAAAAGAATTTTTGACTGTAATAGAAATAAAAAGTCTGCTCTTTTTAGGTCAACTTCCTTAATCTGGTTCCAGATGTCACGGGGAGCCCAGTGGCAGTGGCAGCTGCAGAGGACATTGTCTATCTCCTGAAAGCAGAAGATCCTGGCAAAGTTCTCCACTCTGTCTATGGTCAGCCTGTCACCTGCCTCGATGTGTCTGCTCATGAAGCGGCCTTTGGCATCAAAACCTTTGGCTGGTTATTGAATGAGCCCAACCAGGTATTGTAATTGGTTTTTGATAAGATTTTTATACCTTTGTAATTAAGGAAAAAAGAGTGCGTGCTGAGGGCTTTTTTCCCCGCTCTCCAGCTTTTGACAGGAGAGAGAAGACAATTTAATGCAATAATCTCATGCTTCTTTGTGTTCTTCTGTGGGCTGAAGTGAGGGATTCTTGTTCAGCCAGCTGAGTTCACTTTGCAACCTCTGCTCCTCAGCAAGGCCCAAGTCAGCTTATGCTGCATCAATGGCATCAGGGGAACTCACCTCAAAGAACCCACCTAAAAACCCCAATAAACAACCCAAAAGCCCAAAGCATCCCTCAGCCTTTCTGGTGAGGACATCCTGAGCAGTGTCAGGCATATGAACACCCTTAGGAGGAAGATGCTTTTTGTGTTTTGTGCTCGAGTATTTGCCCAGGCTGTGAAGAGAGCTGCTTCCAGATGCCTTGGGAAGAGTTCCTGTCCCTTTCCTGCGTCTTGCCTCCCTTTTCCACTCTCTTTGCATTCCCTTGTTGTGTTACACTTCAGGCTGTCAGCAGGGAGGGAAGGAGGGTGCTTCAGGCAGGTGGAGAAGGAAGCAGAAGGGCAGCACCCAGATGAAAGGAGTGTGGTCTGCAGTGTGAAAACGCAGGATTTTCCTTGGCAAGCGACTAGAAAGGGAAAGCTTTATTTAGGACTTCCTCAGTTAGGAACAAACGTGTCCAGCTCATCTCATTCCCCTTAAAATCCCTGTTCACCATGAATACCTTGAGGGCTGAGATGCTGTAAGCTGTGCTGTCTTTATTAATTCCTTTGCTGCCCTAATCCAGCTCTTTTCCCTCCGGAGGTGGGAGGTCAGGAGGTAAAATTTCCTCATTTGTGGGCATTACCCCAGTGATCACTTCTGTGCCTCCTAAAGGAACAGAGAAACCTCCCCAGGCCCCGAGTGCCGCTCAGCAAAGCCGGACATCTTTCCTAAATTAGTCCTGAGCTGCCCTGCTCTTGCTGGCAGATTGTATTAAGCCTGGTGCATCCTAATCAGGGAGATGGGCCCAGACAGCCGGGGGGTGTGACAAGGACACTGCCTTGGCACTGCTGCTCCAGCTGACATCACGCCGGAAATTAATTACTAATGTCTATTATGATAATTACCGGCCTCGCGCAGACGTGAAGGGACTTTGCAGCGGCTGATTACGCTGGGCACACGGTGACAATCTGTCTTTGGGAGAGCTCTCCCTCCTGGAAATGCAATCCTGCAGGATTCCAGCCCCCTTGGCTGCTGCCTGTGTTTCTCCCCACTTTGGGGTTTTCTTTGTTTTCCTCTGGGTTATTATTTTTCTTCTCGCAATCCCTGCCTAGTAACCTGCTTCCCGATGAAAACACTTAGGGAAACCATCTTTTCCCTCCCTCTCTCTTTTTTTAATCGTTTTCTAATTTTAGCCACATTTGACAGCAGAGCTGAGATCTGAGGCATAAATTTTGTGAGAACTTTTATGTCGGAGAGGAGGAAAACATCAAATCCGTGGCCTAGACTTGGCTCCTGTCAGATGAGAGACACCCGTGCAGGATGGAGGGGAAAACAGAAATGCTTCATCCCTGAGAAGTTCAGCTTGCACTTTAGTAGCACCAGACAACCCAAATATGATGCTGTTTCTTGAAAGTTCTTCTGCTTTGGTGCTCCTGGAGCTCTTGTTTTAAGTCAAGCTGTGAAAGATTTCGTTGTTTCAGCTCTGTTAATTCAACATGAAATACATCATTTCCCTTAAGTTCCAAATTCTGAGATCTGTGTTCCCATCTAGGCTTGTGCTGGGCTAATTAAATAACCCAGATAACGACCCACAGGGGAAATCCGTATTCCCAGGGCATCCAGGGGACATTCCTTGAGGGATGATGTCAGGCCAGTGACACATCCCCCATGTCAGGCAGTTGGGAGCCCCGTGATCACTGAGCTGCTGCAGCACCAGCACCAAGGCTGGGCAGTCACCTGTTGGAATTTTGGGTTTAAACACCATGGGGGAGATTAAATCCACAGACTGGCTTTGGTCCTCTCTGTGTCAGGATCTAACCCTCGTAAGGAAGCAGCAGGATGAACGTTAGGCTTGACTTTGTCTGATTTCTGATGCAATCTGGATGTGGCTGAAGCTTTTCTCATAGCTGGTGCCTTTATAACTAATTCCCTGAATCTGCTGTCAGGTAAGTCTGGGCTCCTACTGTAGTTCAGATGAGCTTTGTGGATTATTTCTATGAAATTTAGAGGTGTTTATTCTCCTGAGATGGGAGGGAAAACCCTCAAACACAACTTTCTCCTGTATTTCAAATTCTGCTCAAAATTTTTAACGTACTCAGCAGTTCTTGGGGGGGATATAAGATAATGAACCAAGGAGGATTTGGAGGTTTTTCCACCAAAGCAGCTTCATACAGCATGCATGAGAATTTCTATTACAGCTATTATCAGGGACAGTTCAGCTGTGGGTTTGGTTGCTTTGTGGAACCTGGTCCCAGGACTGGTGGATGGGGAAGAGAGGAGGGAAGGGATGGTTTAAAGCTCCAGCTCAGAGGCAGAAGGCTGTGGATGTGTTGAGATCAGCTCTCTTGGGTGCTGCTTGTCAATGCTGTCACTTTTGCAGCTCTTTGGAGCTGCTGGTTGGCTTGTACTTGGTGAAGGGTGTTCAAGCTCACCTGGCTCCTCTCAGCAGCCGTGAAACACTGCCTGGGTTTGCTCCCGGATTTGGTGTTTCCGTGGAATTCTTCAGCTGCTTGGAAGTGTGAGTGCATCCAGTGGAATTAACCACTGTTGGGAACTGATAATGAGTGAAAACAAATTTGAAATCATGGAATTGCTGGGCTTGGAAGGGACCTTAAAGCCCATCCAGTGCCACCCCTGCCACGGGCAGGGACACCTCCCACTGTCCCAGGCTGCTCCAAGCCCCTTCCAGCCTGGCCTTGGGCACTTCCAGGGATGCAGGGGCAGCCCCAGCTTCTCTGGCAATAGTAAATAATCCTTTAAATTGAGTTTCATACTTTACAGTCATTTTTGGATGATATATTTAGGTCATAGCTTCTTTACAGAAGCTTTAACATCTTTTTTGCACTTTATTTTAACTAAAATCCTTCTGACTGAGAAGCTGCATTGTCTTTCCTGATGTCAAATGTCTCCAGTTCTCACAGAGTTCCAGAGACTTCCATTTTTTTAATCGTAGTTTTTCCTTGTTTAAAAATGTGGGGTTTTTCGCTTCTGTTAACCCCTGTGACTGTTGTATGTAGCCCAATTTTCAACAAATTCATCTTTATGGACCCTTGTTTTCATACTAGTAGAAGGGCAGG
This sequence comes from Corvus brachyrhynchos, assembly GCF_000691975.1. Lineage (NCBI taxonomy): Eukaryota > Metazoa > Chordata > Aves > Passeriformes > Corvidae > Corvus > Corvus brachyrhynchos. The sequence continues at coordinate 1,594,679 of NW_008246061.1, forward strand.
GCTTACTGGTGCCTGAACAGATGGAACTTGCCCAAATGTCTCTCTTTGAGGAGTTGCAGGGTGTTAGCAGATCTTTGGAGGTGTTGAAAGGTGTTTTCAATACCTTTTTCTTTATAAACTCTTGGTACCACTTCAGAGAGGTAAAACTCTCCGAGGAGCTGAGCTGTGTTGGCCACTACAAGAAAAAGAGACCAGCAGAGAGTCCAGAACTTTTCCTTGTCGAAATTTTGCATGATTTATTGATCAAAGAAATGATCAGGAATAATTTTGCAAGTTAAAATAAATAAATGAATAAAAAACGAACTAAATAATCAACAAATCCCTTTCTGTTGGCTGACATGAATGACATTCTGCTTTTTTCCCCTGTTTGTACAATAGTGGGAGTGCCTCAAAATTGGCATGGCAGCCTAGGTAGGTGCCTCAGGTTTGGAAAACACAGCTGCTAGGATGTGCCACGAATATTCCAGGTGATGAAACCAAGGGAATTAATTCAGTTTTTAAGGTTCAACTTGCCTCCCTTCTCCACGGGAGAAGGTTTCTCTGAGGTTAGGGAAAACCTGTCCCTGGGCTAGAGGGACTTTTTGAGTGCGTGGGTGGTTCAGTGGGTAAGCACAACATGCTCCCCATGGGCCCTGGAGCTCTTAGCCCAGGCTTCAGCCACGAGTCAAACGAGCCTGGTGACCCCATTCCAGGTCCTAGCAGACATCTGCCCACATCCCAGCCCATCCCAGGCTGGCAGAGCCCCGGGGGCTGGCAGTGCCCAGGGCTGCAGGTGCGTTGGCAGCGCCGGCACAACGCTTGGCTCCCCTTCTTGCCACCAGCCTGGAGCCTCACTCCGCAACTCCAGGCGCAGGGAAACTTCAAAGGGAAAAGCGAACTCCACTTGTCTGTAGCTCTGTGTGTGACTCGTGCAGCAGGTGTTGGATGGGGAGGAGCAGGGAGCTGCTTTTCCTGCTGGATTTGCCGGGAGCTGTGCGGGCTCTGCTGGTTTTGGGTTTCCAGGCGGTGCCCGGCGCATGCGTCTGCCAGGGAAAAGTCACCTCTCGGATGGCATGAAAGTCAATTTTCCACATGCTCAGAGAAGTGCTTGTGTTCCCAGCTCCCCACAATGACTTATATCTGGCAAGAACTTGCAAAATAGTCTCTCTGGCTGATTGTCAAAAATTACATCATATTGGAGTAAACTGCTTTTAAATCAAACATCCATTATTCATGGATATTAACTGCTTTATTTATTTATTTATTTTTTTTTTTAACTGGCTGTTTCGTGTTTGATTTACTCTTTTTCTTCCTCTCTGATTGTCTGTCTGTCTCCCTCAGCTGCTCCTTTTAAATCTTAGCTCATCTTGAAATTTATGGAGCCAGAACACTTATCTGTGTGCACAAGTATCAGTGTGCTGACCTTGCATTTGTTAGCAGGCAAATTGTTTTTGTTGTTGTTGCAGCGTGATGTGCCATATTTACAGTAGGCAATCCAATACATTTGCACCGGGAAAATGTGCCCCTGGGGCTTGTAAACTTTAAAAATACTCTTTTTTTTTCCTTTAGAAATAAAATCCAAACTTGCAGCAGTGTGGACCATATGTTGTCGTTAATTTGATGAGTTCCCTCACAAATGCATATTCCTGCTTTTGTAGGTACCCTCTGGATTGGATGGGTTTGACCTGAGCAGAAACCAGATCCCTTTTTATTTATGGTGGACTTGGAATTTCACGACTTTTTTTTTTTTTTCATTGGCAATATTTGTGTGTATTCAGGCAGTGTTTTTTCCAACTGGCAGAGGGCTGGACAGAAGGAAAGGGGGAGAAACATAATCTGAAAATAAATGTAAATTCTGTTCTCAGGCTTGCTGCTTGATCCTCTGCCACTCTGAGCAGCTCAGGGTGGTTTTATTTTAGTTAAAATGACAGAAACCTCAATCCTGGACAGTTCTTTCTGAAAAAGTGGTTCTTTAATGGATCCTGTGTGTTGTTCAGTGGGGAGAAAGATGTAGGGTTTGAGTGTGGTTTTACAAAATGCTTTTTGCTGATATTTGTGATCCTCCCTGCAACACTGCATCGAAATAAGAACCAAACACACCCCACACACAGAGGGATTCACCCAGCTCTGAGCCACAGCTCACTCTCCGTGCTGCTCCTTTGGACAGGAGGCAGGAAGGGGATGGAAAGGGAAAGGGAAAGCAGCTCTCCCCCAGAGCAGGCGTGTGCTGGCTCCCAGCCAGGACAGTGGGATGGACACCCCAGCTCTTGTTGAAAGTACCACAGGCTCTTTGATAACAAGTGCTCAGGGATTTGTTGTTTTAATGTTCCATCCAAAAAAGACATCTCTGACAACGCAGCATCCCAGAACACCTGCTGGGGCTTTGGACACGCATGGAAGAGTTCCATCAGCAGCATTTCCTTCAGTTCCTTGGTTTTTCTTGGAAGTATCTCAAGCAGAGTGCATCGACCACGCTTGACCTCACTTAGCTGCGAGATGTAACAAAGCTCACAGCTCAGCTCTTCTGGCTCCAGAGCCTTTAATTCTTTGGGAATTAATTTCAGGCATCTTTCATGAGTTCTTGGACAGCATTTAAAGAGAGTGCCCTGTACCCACTGCTCTGCAGTTCTGTGCAGAACAGTAACTTTTCCTTTCTTGCCGTGCCTGGGCTTGTGAATTTGCCGTTCCCGGCGCAGCCCTCCCAGAAGAGCAGCCCAGGTTGAGCCGTGCCCAAGTCGCCCAGTAAAGAGGGGAATTAGTCTAATGCACTGCCTTAACAAAGGGGAGACTATGGGCATGAATAATTAATGCCCCCAGTCTGTGGCAGTGGGCTAAAATGAAGTCCCATTTGCTCAGCCTTATTAAAAGAGAGAGAGGGAGAGGGAGGGATGGTAAAGGTCGTTAAGGGACTTGTAACAGGGAGAGAATCGCCTCGGAGATGGATAATGTGTTTGCTAATCTCTGTGGTTTTTAACTAAACAGAATGCTGAAGGTGCTCTGGCTATTCCTGGCTTGTTGAATTATTAAGCATTCAGGGAGATTGCCTGGCTCTTGGCCAACAACTTGGACTTTTCATTTGGCCGGTGTTAATAGGTGACACTTCTTATTTGGGGCATCGGATCCCGGTGCTGGCTGCACGGCCTCTTTAAAGCTTTTCCTCCCTGAGATCCCAGTGGGGCCAGGGCTGCTCGTTAGTGTGTTATCCCAGGGTTCTTCATTTCACACCCAAATGCTCTTGGTTCACTTCCCTCAGTTTGGTACCTATTAGGTCACTGGGCTTGGGTGTCCATTATAGGATTATAAATACCTTTAAAAGGGTAATCCCTTTGCAGTGTGCATTATAGGATTATAAACCTCCCAGAGACCTTATGCTTTATCTGCCCTTTAACACACAGGCCCTTATTTCAAGTCCCTGTTGACCAGGTATTTCCATTCTCTCTCCTTGGCCTTTGTAAGGAAAATCCTTCTTGCCTTGGGATATTGCAGGAGAGCTCATCAGAGGTGTTCCAGCAACTTCAGAATTGTCATCAGTGTGCTTTTAAAGCCCTGTCTCCAGGAAATTATTATTCAGACTTCAGCATTCTGAGTGCTTTTAGCTTCTTTACTTATCAGCTGGGGAGGATAAAGGTTTGAAATTCATTTGCAGGCCATAAAACTGCTCAAGACAGGTTGAATTTTGAGACAGACAAAACCTGGATACTGAAGAGCACAAAGAGACTCTTCCAGTGATGGAGCTAATTGGTTAGTAAGATATTTGTGCATGATAAAATTGAAAATAAATTTTATTTTAACCACCAATCCTGTTGATTGTTAAAATAAACAATCTTTAAAGGAATAGAGACGGGCATGAGGAGAGAAGGAATTAAAGGGGGTAGGAGAAGATGATAAAAGCTTTTCTTCCATTTTTGTGGGTGTGAACTTTTATTTTCTTATAGATTGTGAGATGCAAACACTTTAAATTGGTGGCCACCTACAATGTGAGGAGAAATAAGTCATTTTTCCACCTGGTGTTACCTGTGAGCTTTGCCACAGGGCTGTGGGCAGGAGAAAATGTGGAAAACAGGGGAATCTTTCAGTGCTACGTGGAAGCAATTTTTCATTCCAGCCTTTCATGGCCATGACTGGATGTTCAAGTATGTATCCTGTGTTTATGGCATGGATGGGAGCTCTGGTCGTTTAGATAAATTAATAGTTTGTGGATGTTCACTGCAAGTATCAGCCCCAGGGGACTTTTAAGAAAGCAGCTTTTGGCCCTCTCCCCTCTGGAGTTTTAACATCCAGCTGGGAAGGGCTCAACTGGGAGCTGGAATCCATCGCTCCTGACCCCATCATTTATTGTTCTTCAGCTGAATTCAGCAGTTTATTGACTTTGTCTTTTGTTCCAGACTTTCCAAGGAGAAGTTTGGGTTGCCAGGCACAGATATTAATTTCCTTTGCACTGAAAACCCTTGGAGGTGCCTTTGCCAGAACATCATTATCTGTGGGTTTGGTTACTGAGCTGTTGGGAGCTGGGCTGAAGTGAGAACAGGCTGTAAACTGCTTTTTAGCTCAGACACTAACATTTCCATGCAGTTTGTAGCAGCTTTTTCCTTGGGGTGGAAGTTTAAATTAATTTTTATTTCAATTTTACTTTTATGTCCTAAATTTCCCTGCAAAGGGAACCCTGTCCTTGCTTTGGTTTTTTTGGGTCTTAAGGATGAAAAATGCCATGGTTTTTGCGACAGCTCCACAAAGAGCTAGTTTGGAGATTATAAATCTTAGGAACACCTAAGGAAGTTGGATGTGGATGTGTTGATCCTGATAGGGTGCTGAAATATGTCTGAATTTGCCTGGTCTTGGGAGAAATGGCAGGTGGAGGAAACCTGCAAATTCTCTGCCTCTCTTTGCCCTGTTCCTCGAGATTTTTAGAGCTTCGCTCTCCATCACCAAATGATCCTCTCCTGCTCTCTTAATTCACCTTTCAGATCTCTAAAATGGCACAGATAGGAAATAAAAGGCCAGGCAGCATCAGTGCTGCTGTTCTGGCAAATGTTGAGCTAATACATCCAGATAGTGCAATATTTATTGAGCTGCACGTGGCTGTAATCAGCAAATTAGAAGTAAAGAATATTGATGTGACGTTGACATGGCCACGCTGATGTTGCCATGGAAGCTGTAGGGTTTTTTTGATGTTTCCAATACCATTAACTCTTTTCATGGTCACAAGGTTTCTTTTAATTTAAACGAGCATCACCATGAAATTTAATCATCTTTATGAAGTTATAGAAGACCAGGTGCAGCGCTGAGCTCCACTGGGCTTTGACCAGTGCATTTTTCTGTTTCTAAAAATACTTGTTCTCCTAAATTGGAAGGCCCAAATAGACACATCTCATCTGGCCCCACAGGAAGGACAGCAATTGTGATTAAACTGATTGAGGAGAGGAGTGGGAACGGCCGGGGAACAGCTCGTGCTTCGCATGCAGGCTCTGACTGAATCATCTCGGGTGCTGCCTAAAATCAGAGTTGTTTTTCTGCCTTTCCCATCTGAGCTGCCACTTCAGATGTGACATTTCCCTGTGTGTGTGAGGGCACCCAGGCTCTCAGCAGGGCCGTGGTCAGCTCTGCTCTGCAGTTCCTGCTGCCCTTGACCGGATCTGCCTCTCACTGTCCATCTGTCCAAACCTCCCCAGGGCTGCTGCTGTTTGCTTTTACTGCTCTGTCAAATGTTAACATTGATGAGGAAACTCTTTGCTTTTCCTGTAAGCCTGAAAGATTTGTCCCGTGTGGTTTGCCTGGGAGCTGTACCTGGCCATACTGCTTCTTGCTGGATCCCACTGGGCTTATAAATTCCTTATTTCTGAGGGTGTTGTTGCCTCTTCATGGGAATAGCTCTGTCTCTTGGTTCTGTTTTACACACCAAGTCCTGCAGAACACCTCTGGTGGTCACACCTCTGCTTTGTGCTGCAGCAAAACATTGTCATGGTGCTCCTGCTCAGTTTCTGAGGTGTTTTATTCTCTTCCTGCCAGATCCTTCTTTACAACCTGGAAACCAACCAGTGCGTGACCAAGGTGGGCAACTCCATAGGTGACTTCTCATGTGTCAGCCTCCACAACAGTCCCCCCAACATGCTGGTGGCAGGCAACAAGGACAGAAGGTAGGTGCTCCCATCTCCAGTCTCCCACCTCCAGCTTCCTGTCCTACCTCTGGCCCTGCTGGAATCGGTTTCTCCTCTCATGTTTCCATGAAGCTGAGGAACAAACTATTAGGTAATAGTTGGATGTGGCTGTCAGTGTGCTTTGTCTGGGGAAGCTCCACGGGAAGAGGAGCTTTCGGAGCCATTTGGTGGACGCAGTTGGTGCACAGCCCAGCGAGACCACTTGGAATATCTTCCACTTCCCCGCCGCCACCCGCAAAATGAGTTTGGCATTTAAAAGCTCACTTTCTGATATTAAAAAAATAACCTAAGGGATGAATCACAGAGGATGAGATGGGCCCGGCTGCCAAATGATGTCAAGAGTGTATTTCGGAACACTGTGATGTCCCTCAGGTGACGGAGAAAAAAAGAGACTTTCATATGAACAGATTCCAGCTTCTATTTAGCTGATTAGCAGCTTTCTCTTTAACTCCTTGGCTTGGGGAGTAGGATTTTCCCAGCTCAGTGTCTGGTGCCAGGAATGGCCGCGCTGGGAACAGGCAGTGCGAAAGGATTAAAGTGCTTAAAAAGACCCTTTGAGTCCAATTTTTAGATTTCCTTTTTTTGGCGAGTCGTTTGTGGGGTCTGATCCAGTGCACCAAAGGAGATGTGGGATGGCCAGGAGCCAGTCTCTAATGGCTCCTGCTTCCTTCCCTCCTCCTTTCCACACTGGGCACCAGGCTGCAGGTGGTGCTCTGCTCTGGTGCTGGGATCAGATTGGAAGGCGGGTACTTCCCTCTGCCAAGTCCCAGGCCTCTGTCCCGCCAGTGCAGCAGCTTGCAAAAATGATTATTTTGTCAAACAGCTTTTTTTTTTTTTCCCTTCCCGGAGAATAGGGAGTGCGAGCAAACCTCGCACTCTCAGCAAGGAGGAGAAAGGAAATAGCTGAAGTTTGACAAGTGGAATTGAATCCCTGGGAGGTTTTTTCCCTCTAAAAGCAGATAATTGGCTTTCCAAAGCACCCCAGTAAAACTACCTCTGGTTTTGATCTCCTGCATGATGACAGGAGAGGAGCTGGAGTTGATATCCCTCCCCTTTATAGCAGAGTAGATGTCTGTGCCCTTCCCCTCCGGAAAGCTTTTGGGCCTTTCAGCTCAAGCACTGACTGAGTTCAAGGATGTCACTAGAACAGCAAGGAGTTAGGGATTAATAGTTTGGAAGACAAGTTTGGCATCCAGGAGGCAGAACCAGAGTATTTCAGAGGTCAAATCCTCGTGTGATGTGCTGGGCATCCACACGTGGAACAAGACTGGGATCTCCACGGCCATATTATGGAGTGGATTTATTAAACAGGGACCTTGCCATGGGAGCTCAGGCTGCTGCTGGCCAGAGGGAACACTTATTGCTTGAATTAAATACCCAGTTTCCCTTGAATCTGCTCTACTCAAAACCATGAATTTGATAAGTAATGCTCATGAAGTGGTTTTGGTAGGACCTGTAAAATCTGTCCTTCCCTC
>NW_008246061.1:1602303-1608333 GCF_000691975.1 Corvus brachyrhynchos
AGCACTGCTGATTGATTTGATTCCTGAGCTGTGCTTTGCTCTGGCAAGAGGCCTCCTAGCAGGGAGCATGTGCTGATCCTGCTTTTCCTTGGTGGGAGCTGGAGTGGTGAGGAGTGTTGGGACAGCAAACACATGGCAAACCCAGAAAGGTGTGGATCCAAACGTATTCCACGCTCTCCTGAAGGCAAGGCAGCTCACTCCCAAGGCAGTCTGAGAGCAGGGTCCAAGCCTGGCCATGAGAGCACCTCCCTGGAGCTGGGATGAGTCTGAAGTGCTCCTACTGAGCCCAGCTGTCCAGGCAGGAGATGCTGGGCCAGGTCTGTGTTACAGCATCACGTGGGATTGGCAAAACACTGTTCCTTTTTTCCTTTAAGGCACATCTGAGCAGCACAAGTGCCTCTGGTTCTTCCAGGGCTGTGCCAGCACCGACACCTGCCTGAAAGCTGGGTGCTTGCTCATGGAATAAGCAGGGCTCAGATCTTGGCTTCCAGCTGTGCTTTCCAAACAGGAGCAGCTTTGGTTGCTGTGAGAATACACGCAGGGCATCAGGGAGAGCTCCAGGAGTGAGCCCTTCAAACACCCAGAGCACAGCCCCGGGCTGTGGCCAGAGCTCCAGGAGTGAGCCCTTCAAACACCCAGAGCACAGCCCTGGGCTGTAGCCAGAGCTCCAGGAGTGAGCCCTTCAAACATCCAGAGCACAGCCCCGGGCTGTAGCCAGAGCTCCAGGAGTGAGCCCTTCAAACACCCAGAGCACAGCCCCGGGCTGTAGCCAGAGCTCCAGGAGTGAGCCCTTCAAACACCCAGAGCACAGCCCCGGGCTGTAGCCAGAGCTCCAGGAGTGAGCCCTTCCAAACATCCAGAGCACAGCCCCGAGCTGTAGCCAGAGCTCCTCTGTGCTGGAGCTGGGGGAAGCGAGGAATCCTTGCCCCGCTCCCGCTGTTGGGCTGGGCCGTTCCACGCGGAGCGCGTCCCTCGCCCTGCTCCAGCGTGTTTTCCTCTGTGTCAGATGGATGCTGCTCTGCTGGAGCTCTGGACTGCTCTGCTGCCTTTTCTCTCAGCCCCTGAAATGTGTTACTTGTAAAATCATATGATGCAATCTGCGCTGGAGAAGGGGAAAGGAAGGACTTGCAGCACCATTAGGATCGTAGCAGGGGTATGGAACGAAGTGCAGTTAATGTGTTGGAACAAGTGTGTTTTGGCCTTTTCTGGAATTAATGTGGACCTGATGGGTTTGTTCCTGATAGCCATCAGCTGGGAGGAACTTGCTCTGGCTTCTTCTCAAATCTGAGCTCAATGTTTCCCCTTTCCTTCTGTTTTCACTTGCTGCATTTTTTATTCATTTATGTGCTTTGCTTTAGCTCTCAGTCGTGATAAATAAGGATCAAACCCCACACTCCCTTGTGATATGTGCCAGGTTTAAAACTTAACACCATTAGCTCTAACTGGTATTGTGGCCTTGTAGAAGTGGTTGGAATCCTAAACTCTTTTTCTGTAGTTCTGCTTCTGGCTGAGTGTTCACTTAATTTCTCTTTCAAAATGCTTTGTCTGAGGGGTCAATAATATCTGAAAATGAGATGTCCTAAAAGCTGCCCACAGTCAGTTGCATTTTTGAAGTCAAAACAGATCCTGGTTGCTGGGTGCTTTGTTTTAGTATTGGTGATTAAGTCAAACTTGTAATTCCCTGTCTTTTTTGAATTGCCACACATTTAATCTCCTCTGAAATCTTGGCAAGAATCATCCTTTCCTTGATCCTAGTAATACCACCCCTCCTCCACAGTGGATGTGGGTTTCTACCAGGGGTGGGATGTGTTAACAGTGTGCCCAAAACAGGTGTTTTATGCCTCATGGCATTGCCGATGGTTTGGGAGGCACAGAGGGAGGAGCTTTTTCCAATTTCACTTTTATTTCATATTGTAGACTCATAGAATCATGGAGTGGTTTGGGAGGGAGCTTAAAGCCCATCCAGTCCCCCTCCCTGCCATGGCAGGGACACCTCCCACTGTCCCAGGCTGCTCCAAGCCCCAGTGTCCAGCCTGGCCTTGGACACTGCCAGGGATCCAGGGGCAGCCACAGCTGCTCTGGGCACCCTGTGCCAGGGCCTGCCCACCCTCCCAGGGAACAATTCCTTCCCAATATCCCATCCAGCCCTGCCCTCTGGCACTGGGAAGCCATTCCCTGTGTCCTGGCCCTCCATGCCTTGTCCCCAGTCCCTCTCCAGCTCTCCTGGAGCCCCTTTAGGCCCTGCAAGGGGCTCTGAGCTCTCCCTGGAGCCTTCTCCTCTCCAGGTGAGCACCCCCAGCTCTCCCAGCCTGGCTCCAGAGCAGAGGGGCTCCAGCCCTTGGAGCAGCTCTGTGGTCTCCTCTGGACTCCTCCAGCAGCTCCAGGTCCTTCCTGTGCTGAGAGCCCAGAGCCCTCTTTAGGTCCTAGGAGCTGTAAAGACTCAGAGAGCTCCTGTGTGGTGGGAGAAATCTGCCTGGAAAAGATCTCTGATAACAGAAGTCAGGGTGAAAATCCAGTGGTGAGAAGGATGGGCCCTACTGCTCTTCCAGCCCTGGAGCAGCAGTGGCACCGCTGCTGTCCCCGATGGATTTCCATAACCCCCAAGTCCTTGTGCTCTCAGAACCCACAGGCTGCATGTCCAGAGCTGGTTTTATCCCTGTTTTTCCCTTCAGGGTGAGGGTGTTTGACGTGCGCCGTGGCGAGGCCGCGTGCTCCCTGTACGCGCACCAGCTGGGGGTGTCTGCGGTGCAGATGGACGAGTGGAAGATCGTCAGCGGAGGGGAGGAGGGCCTGGTGTGCGTGTGGGACCAGCGCATGGGCACCAAGCTCTGGGAGATGCACGCCAGGTAACTCGGGCTGGGGGGGAAGCTGGGCCGTGGGGGTTATCAGGGCTGGCAGGAGTGTGGCAATGAGAGGACTTTTTGGGAGTTCTGTGTGGTTTGGGGACAGGGTGCCTCCCCGCCTGGAGCGCTGTGTGTTTCTGTGGGGGCCCTTCAGCTGTCATGGCCTTTCTGCTCATTAGTTGAGTGTTTCAGTCGGTGTTCAGTTGTTTCCCCTGGATTTTCCATGAAGTTCAGTCAGTGACTTCTCCCTGCCCCATCCCCAACCTCAGTTTAGTTGTTGGACCTTGATTTTAAAGTGGTGGACTGGCTGTTTTGAGAACGACTGGTTCTGGCTGTCTCCATCCAGTGCATCCAGCACAATCCCTGCGTTTCTGTTCACCTCATCCACACATTCCCTCAATGGTGAGGATTGAAGCATTTACACTCATTTAAATACTGAAACACCAGTTTGTACCGAGCACAAGGAGCACAGCACTGAAAGTACAAGCAGAGATCAGCATCCTGGAGCTGACACTTTGTACAGCTAAATGAAGATTTCCTGATCAAAGCACAATTCCCGGACTTTGTCTGGATAAAGACTCGAGGATTTAGCCCCTTGTAAGTCTGAGTGATATCCATAAAATGAACAGATAAATCCTGATTTCTTTTTTTTTTTTAATGCATCTTCCCCAAAGAGGAGCTAGATGAGGTATTTACAGGCAGGGAAGTTCAGGCTGGAGTTGTCATTGATTAATAGCAGGTATCACTTTCTGTGTTGACCCTGGGAATGATAAAGGCTGCTGTGATGTGGCTGATGCATTAAGGACAATATTCCATTGATTGTCTCCTTGGCATGCTCATTAGTGGTGCTCCAGGAGGGGGCAGGCAGGGCAGGGCTGAGCTCGGGGGTGTGCTCAAAGCGAAGCCATTCGATTAAACATGTAGAAAACACTGCTTAATCTAGAGAGGAATCAGAAGGGATCACTCCAATCGAAAGGCATTCCTAGATAAGGCATGTGCTGTTATCCCCATGGCAGGGATGGAAAACAGGAGCAGGAGCTGAGGGAGGTGACAGGAGACACATCTGGGGTGTGGAGATGAGCCATCCTCATGTGAGGAGAGAAGTGACTCCTGCTTGAACAGAAAGTGCTGTTCTGGGGTTTGGGGTTAGGTACTCACCACTGAGAGGGAAAGGAATGAAGACCTGACCTCGGTGTCCAAAGGAGGGACACGAGGATGGGGAAGGGTCTGGAGGGGCCACACAAGGAGCAGCTGAGGGCTCTTGTTCAGCTGGAGCAGAGAACACTGAGCTCAGATCCTCCCCAGGGAGCTGGAACTTCTCCCGAGGGCAGCTCCGATCTCTGCTCTGTGAGCAGGGACAGCACCCAGGGAGCAGCTGGAGCTGGGCCAGGGCAGGCTCAGGCTGGAGAGCAGGGAAAGGTTCTTCCCCCAGAGGCTGCTGGGCACTGCCCAGGCTCCCCAGGGAATGGGCACGGCCCCGAGGCTGCCAGAGCTCCAGGAGCGTTTGGGCAGCGCTGCCAGGGATGCCCAGGCTGGGGCTGTTGGGGTGTCTGGGCAGGGCCTGGGGTGGGCTGGATGGTCCCTGTGGGTCCCTTCCCACTCCGTGGTTCTTAGCTTGTGCCTTGTGGTGCATTTCTGAGCCACCTCAGCGCATGGGTGTGTGGGGTGTCCTTCCCCTTCGTTTTGGGAAGCATCCTGCCCTTCCCGGGAGCGCTGCAGTCCTTAGAGCAGCCAGCAGCCAGTGCAGCCCGCATCCATCCCTCCCTGCCAGCTTTCCAGCGTATTTTCTGGCCTCCTCGTGTGTTCTGGGAAGAGCCCACTAGATGGGGATAGAAGATGTGGGATCTGCTCCAGGCGGGAAGAGCCAGAGGTGCAGGTTCCCAGCCTCCGGCCGGAGGGAGGCCGCTGATTTCAACCACTCCGTGTTTAATCCAAATCCGTTCCTTTCCCAGCACTCGGATTTTGGAAGTCCGGTGCAGGTGGCCCCTCACCCCGTGCTCTGGGTTGTTTTCCAGACATCCCGTCCGCTATGTGTGGTTCAATTCCCACAGTCTGATCACTGCCAACATCCCCGAGGAGAAGAACCCCCGAGGCTCCAGCATCACTGACGACGACCCCAGCGTGCACCGCAAGTGAGGACCCAGCCCTCAGCAATGTGCTTTGTTTTTAAATAGCGCCCTGAGCACCTGAGTCATCACGCAGAGCACTTACAGAGGGGGTATAGCAGCAAAAAAATAAAACTGAACAAAAGTTGAAGGGTAAGGTTTACAAAACAAGCGATGAATTGGCTCTTGATTCGCTTGAGCACAAAAAAAATGGGGTTTTTTTCTCAGCAGGGGAACATAAAGTCCACTGAAGCCAGGCAGGGAATGCAGCCCTCTCCATGCTCGAAATATTAGTAATGCTGTCTCCTCCTCAAGGAAAACTGCTGGCATTTAAGCTGCAGGTTTTGGTATTTGCATCTCAAATGGCTGTTAGTGCTAATTGAACTATCAAATACCAGTGTATTTATCTTCCCCCGTGCTGGAGAGCCTGGAGATGTTTCAGCAGATGACAGTCACGTCTCTGCAGGGCTGGAGGGAATGATTCACCAGCCCTTCCCAGCCTTGCTGGGTCCCTGGGAGGAGACAGGAGGGAGTTTTCCTGCTTAAAAGTGCTCAGCCTCCCGCAGAAGGGATGGGGGTTTTTATCAGTTTTTTCAGCCTTTTTCAGTTCAGATGATTTTTATGGTGATTTCCACCTCTGTTTGCTTTCCCACTGAGGTGACATGGTGTGTGCTGGTTGTTTTCCGTGCAGGTACCGAGGGATCATTTATTCCTACGAGTTCTCCGTGGATCAGCTGGCTGTGGAGAGCGTCCTCCCCATCTGCCGCTCCTCCTACGACGAGCTGACAGGTTACAACTACAACATCGGCCTGGCAGTGCCCTACGACAGCATCTAGGGGACCCCTCGGCTTCTGGGGCCAGTCAGGGCCACGGGTGAAGGAAAATCCATGTGGGACAAGCACCCAAAAGTTGGTGTTGGCTGCACCAGTGGGCTGGGATTTGCCAAAGGCCTGGGGATGTGAACCCAAACAGAGCGTGGCTGCCCTGGAGCATCCCTCTGGAATGTGGTGTTCTCTGGACATGTCCAGGGGTCCAGCCTGGTGGAGTGCAGAGGCTGAGGAGGGAAAGGGAGCACTGCAGGG
>NW_008246061.1:1608349-1618632 GCF_000691975.1 Corvus brachyrhynchos
GGGGAAAGATGCTGCAGGTCCCGTCTTGGTCGGGAAGCCAGAGTGGGACACTGGAGGGGTGGGAGGCTGGGAGCTCTCTGAGGAGTTCTGGCCTACCCCAAGAGGGAAAAGAATCACCAAGGACTCGGGAAAAGCATGTGCTGAGCCACATGTTTGAAATGTCTTTCCTGGTAATGAGCTGCTCATTTTTGTTTTCCTTGGAGTGCGTTGGAATGTGCCTGGGAACAGGACAGGACCATGCACAAAAGGTTACAGTGGCTGGGAGAGGGATTGGGATGGAGAGAGGGAGGGGAAGGTTCCCTAGGCCAGGCTGGATGCTTGGGAACTCAGCAGGCCACACACACATCAAAATTATTTTAGAGTAAATTATTTTTTTAATTCTTTAAAATCCTGGATTAAATGTTTTCTAATTGTATATGTACCTCTATCTGTGGGATTTTGTTCCTGAGCCTTTTCGGGTGAACTGCCCCCTGTTCACTGGGACAAAGGGCTGGCTCAGGTTGTCAGGTGTGTTCTTTGCTGGATCATGTCCTTCCACAGCACCTGGAGGGTTTCCAGTGCTGTCCTTGCTTCCAAGCTGGGAATTGATCATGGAACAGCAGGGATGACGTGGCTGCAGTGCCGTGCCTGGGTATTGAGCCCCAAAGCTGTGGGGAAGCAGCAGGTGAAGGGCAGGAGGTGCTGTTCAGGTGGAAGTGAGGGGTGAGGCTTTGCCTTAAGCCCAGGTAGTACTGACAGGTAAAACCAGTTTGGGGAACAAGAGCTCCAGTCCTGCATGGATCTTTTTACTGATGTAAAATGATTTTATTGTGATTTGCCCTTGTAAAACTCACTGGTGCAAAGCAAAGCTGTGTCACTTCTGTTTAAGTTGAGGTTGAGTTTTAACTCGGCACCTTTTTCCTGGCTTAGTGGAATCAGTGCCGAGTACTGGGGAGAGGTGTGGGAATGTGCCCAGGCCTGCGGGAGAGGGGCTGGGCTGGCACTTCAGCCCTGTCCAGTCACTGAGGCAGCCCTCAGCTGCATTTCACAGCTCTTCCTTCCTTTCCCATGACCCCTAAGCCAAAATTTCACATTTTAGGTATTTAAGTTACCTTTTCCCACGTGAAAGATATGCAAAAAGTGCAAGGGGCAAAGCTATTCTGTCTGACCAATAAATTTGATCTCTCATAAAGCTTTGATCTTTTTTTTTATTCCCCTGCCCTTCTGGGAAGCCAGCTCCCTCCCTCCATTCCTGGAAGAGCAGGAAGTGTCACGGATACACAGTTTGGACAAGAGTTCAGCCGAAACCTGACAAATAAATAATGGTTTCTGTAGCATAAATGACTTTGGGGGTTGCTCCAACCCTGTGACTTCTGCCATGTGCTGAGCCGGGAGAGCTCCCATGTCATTGTTCTCCCTTCTCCTTATCTCGCCTCATTATCTGGGAACAGCTTTGTTCCTCCTTCATCTCCCTGCTGCAAGGAACAGATAAGTTCGTGTGGTGCCCACGTGAGCCCCTTTTCCCGGAGTCCACCTCCGCATTCCTCCTTCTCCCTCTGCTCCTGCTCATGTGGAGGTCCTGGAGCTGCTGGGAAGGGCATTTGCAGCACCTGCATGAGCAGGTGTTTGCTTTCTGGGTACAAGTCCAGCTCCAGCAGAGGTGGAACTCTCTGTCCCCACAGCTCACAGTCTGGATGCAGCTCTGCCAGGGCTGTGGTCCCTTGGGCCTTTTCCCTGGGTGTGGAGTTAATTTAGGAAGGTTGCACCATGGCAGAGGGTTGTGTGCACTCCTCGTGCAGATGAGGGCGCTCAGGCTGCTGGAGAGTATCCAGTGTCGGGAGTTTTTGGGAAGGGATGTTGTCCCAATTACGTGGCTGCTCATTAGTGTTGTGCTGGAGTGGAGCAACCACCAGCGAGGCCGCTGAGATTTGGGGTTAGGGGGCACTGAAATGGAGCCTCTTCCTTCATTTCAAGAGCAGAAATGGGGTCGCCATCCAACCTTTACTGGGGATAGAAGCCGCTTGGAGCTTCCCAGCCCACTGGTACGGGTCAGTGGCCGGGAGGGGCCCAGTGTTGTGTCCCACAGGTCAGGGGTGGGCACTGAGAAGGGACAAATTTGCCTTGGATGGGCTCAGGGGCTGGAGTGGAGGAGCTGCAGTCAGGACACGTTGGACCAGTGTGGACTGAGCTGGCAGAGGTCAGGCTGAAGGTCGGGCTCACACTGGTGCCACCTGCCAGGCTGGTGGCCCTCAGACAGGCCAGGTGCTCGGGGACAGCTAAAGAATCCAAAGGCATCAGAGTTCGGCATGAAAAGCCTCGAGACTTCTGGTGTCTGTTGTTGGTGGCAGCGATCCTCAGCTACAAAGAGATGTCTGTGTCCTCCAGAGAAGGATCCCTGCTCCAAAGAGAATGTGGGATCAAAGGGGAGCTGTGTGTGTATCACACCCCAAGCCGTGCCCGGCTCCGGAGCTGTGGCTGCAGGAGCAGCTCCAGGGGCGTCTGGCACAGCCATCCTGGTGGGAAGGACACAGCTGCAGAGCCCTGCTGGAAAATCCCCAGTGCCCCTCCTCTGACCCTGGGTCAATCCAGCAGCACAGGCCCCACAAAGTGCTTCTTGCCTCTGTTTTGTGTCCTCAATCACCTTAGCAATGAGGGAAGAGCAGTTCCGGGGTTTTGGGGGCTGCCATCCCTCTCCTGATCTGGGGAGTGGTGGGAGGAAGAGCAGGGGGTGCTCTTTGTACAGAGAGGGACTCTGAACTCCCTTTTTCTCCCACCTTGTGGCCTTTCCCACCGAGCCTCTGCTTTCCTGCCCTGCCCTCCTCTGTCACTCCCTGTCCCAGCTGCTGTCACAGAGGGGTGAACGCAGGGGCACTGAAGTGGTGCAAGAACTTGTTCATGTCCTCTCTGCCCCCTCTTTTCCTCCAGTGGCATTTGCCTGCTCATTTCCAGCTTCTGTGGATGGTCCTAAAACCTCCAGGTACATGGAGCTGGTGTCCTCCCAGCCCCTCCCTGTCCCCTCAGGTACCTCTGGGACCGGTCCCTGCTGCCGGAGGGGAAGGTGGGGCAGCAGTGACTGCAAACCCCATAAGCAGATGAAGTACTGGTGGATTATGCAAGAGAAACCAGGGGGAAAGAGCCTGTTCCGGGTCAGGATTTGTGCCACTGGCAGAGTTTTATCCAGAAATGTGGACCTCGAGCCTCAGGGCCAAATTCCTCTTCATGGAAGAGCTTCAGGTGGGGGGTTCCTCTGTCACTGCCTCGGACAGTGCCCTCAAAGGAACGAGGAGCTCCCCAAAATTCAGCTTAGAAATACCAGCTGCAAGTGGCTGCCGGCTCCCTGGCTGTGGGGTCTGTGCTGCTTCCTGCTCTCCTGCTCTTCCCTCCCTCCCTGGGCAGGTGTCCCCTTGTTTGGTCTCTCCTGCCATCCCCAAGCTCCAGCGTGGCTGACGGATGAGGGGGAGCAGTGGGGAGATGGGTCAAGCTGTGTCCCCTCTGTTCCAATGCCCACCTGCCCCGAGGCCCTGCCCTGCAGTCCTGGGGTCACTCAGTGTCCCTCTTCAGTGCTGGGGTCACTCAGTCCCCCTCTCCAATCCCAGGAGCCGCCGCTCTCTCCGATGCTGCTCAGCCTTGATCAGCCTCCCTGGAGTTTTCCAATAAAGCAGCTTCAATTTTCCAATTACCCTCTGCTGACCACTGCTGGGATCTGCCACGGAGCTTTGTGCCACATCCCAGGGCTTGGCATCTTGGCCCCACAGCAGAACCATTATCCTTTATGGAACACTTTGCAGGATTTTGCTGCAGCAGAAGTGTCGCCCTTGCCAGGTTTCCCGGGGCTCTTCCAGATTTTCCTGTGATTTCCAGGATTATTCTCCTTCTCTCGCTGGGCTTTGCTGTGTGCAACATCAACACCGTGTTGGTGCCTGCCGTGGGAGTGATGCTCCTGGCCAGCCCTGGGGCTCCTTTGCTGGGCTGAGGATCAGCCTTAACTTCCCTCTCCCTCCTGCTCTCCCCTCATCCCATTTCCCGCAGAGAATTCCCAACACAAGCAAAGAGAGAACGCCGCAGCCAGTTTGTGTTGGGCCCTTCCTCTGCTTCCCAAACTCCCACACTTTCCTTGCCACTTAACAGAATATCCAGGGAGCAGCTAATTAGCTCAAGGGATAATAATTATCCTCTCATCCATCCCCTTCACTCCTCCTGCCCTCTCCTTCCCTGCACTGCAGGGCACACCCAGCCCTTGCTGGTGTGGATCCTCTTGGATGATTCCTCCAAGGAAATTGGGGTGTGGAGGGGGAGTGGGACCCTGATCTTGTGGCAACCCTTGCAGCCCCAGCTGCGAGATCTAGGGCCAGAAAAGGACCTTTCAGACACCCAGCGCTGTGACTGGGAGCACGGAGCTTGCAGCTGGATTAGGGAGTGGGATGGTCCCGCAGTGTCTGTGTGGAAATTTCAGTGGGAAAACAGGGAAAGGAGCCTGGCTCGGCTGCGGAAACCTGAGGATTTGGGGAGGAGCTGGATGTTGTGCCCTCGTGTGCATGGGGTGGGGAGGGAGCACGGAGGGTCTGGCACGGAGAAGAGGAGGGGCAGGATGAGGGATGCAGGAGCAGGAGCAGGAGGAGGAGGAGGTTCCCCTGCCCGGGCGATGCCGATGTGGCGCCCGGGAGATGGGGATGCCCGAGGGTGCCCAGAGGAGCCCGAGGAGAGCAGGAGGGGATCCCAGAGCCCTGCAAACGCAGAGCGGGCCGTGGGGAGCACCAGGAGCCCTGCAGGGCCCGAACGGCTCCTCTGGGAGAGCCGGGAGCTCCATCCCCTCCCAATCCCCGGCTCTCCCCCCCAGCCCAGCTCCAGCTCCCCTTGCCAGCACCTCAGCCCCTGAACCAACCCCACAGGCGGCGGCAGCGCCGTCCCACGGCTCTGTGGGACATTCCCAGCTCCGTCCCCGCGGCCCCGGGCTGAGCCCCGGGCCGGCCGCGGTGCAGCCGAGCAGAGCAGGTCCCTCCAGGCAGGGAAGCGCGGTCCTTGCCCCGCTGCCGCGGCTCCGGGAGCTGCTCCGCACCGAGCTCCAGCAGCTCCGAACCGACACCGGGGGCTTCGGAGGGGACAGAGGCTGGGGGGGAGCCCTCACTGCGCCCTCGGTGTGGGGGTGCCCGAGCAGAGACCCCCAATAAGGTGGAAAAGAGGGAAAAAGCGCTGTTGCCCTGAGGCAGGGATGGAGGGAGGGGGTGACATGCGGGGCTGTTCCCACCGCGTGTTCGTGTCACCGGGGGAAGCTATTTTTTGATAAAACAAATAAATCTTCCCTGCTTTTCTAAAAATAGCCATTGCCCTTTTTTCTCCCCCTCCCTCCCTCCCTCCCTCCCCAGCTCAGGCTGCCTTAGAGACAGAACCCCGCCTGGAGCCATCCAGTTATTAATACCAGTAAACAACCCCTCGTCTCCGGTGCCTTGTTCTAGCGGGAACATGTGGGGGCAGGAGCCACCTGGTTGCCAGGAGCCCACGTCCCCGCGTCCCCGCGTCCCTGCTGCCTGCTCCGGGCTCCTCCTGCCTGGCTCTGGCCGGCAGGCACAGCCCGGAGTGCTGGTTTGGGATTAAACTGGGAATATTCCTTGTGTCGCTGCCATCACCTTCACTGTAGGATGCAGAGTGGGATGTGGTTGTCCTTTTAGGGGCTGAGCGTGCTGCCTTCACCTCCTGCCCCTCAGCATCCCCATCCCTGCCTGTCCCCACGGCCTGGGATCGATCAGTCCAAGCTGGGCAGCTCCTTCCCCAGAGCAGCGTGTGGCAGAGGCTAAAAAATCCAGATTTGTGGGGAAACCAGGATTTGTGGAGGCTTTCTGCTCAGGGAAACACTCCACCAAGGAGTGATGGATGGACTGAGTATTTCTCAGCGAGGACTAAAAAGAGAAATATCTTTTATTACAGATAAAAGCCTCTGATGTTTCTAGAGAGCAAAGGGCAGCCCCAGCACAGGCAGAGCCATGGAGCTGGGAGCCAGGTGCCAGGACATGGAGCTGCTGCTGGGTCCTCTTCCTCCTCCTCATCCTCATCCTCCTCCTCCTGCCCTCCTCAGTAGCAGTGAGCAATGGTGTCCATGTTGAGGAAGCGCACGTGCATCTTGGTCTCGATGTCGATGCCCTGCCACATCTGCCAGGGGAAGGGGCTGAGCGGCGCCAGGGTCAAAGCCCAGCTCCCTGTGCCCACCCAGCTCCCTGTGCCCACCCTGGTCTCTGTGCCCACCCAGCTCCCTGTGCCCACCCCAGTCCCTCCTCCCAGGGACATGAGTGGAGACATCACCGACCTTCAGGAAATCCTCGAAGGTGATGCCCTCGTACACCTGGTCCGGGCCCTGTCGTGGTGAGAGAGGAAACACTGAGGCTGCCCCGGGTGATGTGGGAAGGGGTGGCCCAGGGCTGTCCCCTGGGGCTGAGGGACAGGTCTCCCATGGGTTCCCAGTGCTGGCCCTGCCCTGTACCCCATGGCCAGCCCAGAATTGGTCCCCAAACCCCCAAGGCTGCAAGGAACAGCCTTTTCCATGAGCAGTAAGGATGGGGTTTATGGGATACTGTTTGCTGATCCCCCTTGGGCTCTTCTCATGAGAAAACACCACCCTGGAAGCTGCTGCCTGAAAACCAATCCCTGGCCAAAGCAGCTCTGGGACAGGGGAGGTGCCCTGGGAAGCAGGGACCTCTTCCAGCCCCATTCTTGATGCCCCCACAGCCCCTCAGTGGGGCCCTGGCAGAGCAGGGAAGCAGCTCCCAGCACAGGCTCCCACCATTTGTCCCACACAGATGCTGGCTGCCTCCTCCATGGCCCCGTGGGCGATGGCCCGAGCTGACTCCTTCTCCAGGTGGGGGTTCCCCGACAGCAGCTCCTCCACCACCTGCAAGGCAGAGGGTCAACGCCAGGCCGGGGAATTGGGGGGGACGGGGCAGGAGGGGCCACACGTTACATTTCTGTACTCCTGCAGCGTGATCTTCCCATCGTGGTCCGAGTCGTACATGTGGAACAGGACTGGGAGGGACGAGAGGAGCGTGGCAGGGTCAGGGCAGACCCTTCCCACCCCAGCCCCAAACCCCAGGCCCTGGGAAAGCCTCACATTTGAGTTTCTCCTTCCGGAACCGGTCGAGCTGCTCCTCATCCATGTTCATCTCGATGGGTCTGAAGTAGGACATGATAGTCAGGAAGTCCTCGAAGTTGATCTCATCCGCCAGCCCATCCGACTCCTGCCGCAGGTTCCTGGGGGTGCCGGAGCCCACGGTGATGGGAATCCCCCAGCCACCCACTCCCAAGCCCATCACATGCCCCCACAAAGCTTTAGGACTGGTTTGTCACTAAGACTCAGCTTAAATGTCTGATTTTCCACCTGGTTCCACCCCAGCCTTTGGGGAGAAGATCCCTGCCCAGCCCCATCCTGCTTCCAGAGGATAAATCATCCCTCCCCGGGTGCTGGGGGGTTCTCACCGCTTGTCAAAAAAGGCGTGGACGATTTTCCCTCTGATTGGGTTGAACTCCAGGTCGGGAATGCTGTCAAAGTTCTCTTTGCTGCGAAAGGGACAGAGACAGCCCGGAGCGTGAGGGACCCCCGGAGGAGGGAGGGGCTCCGACAGCCACCGGGAGACCCCACCCCTTCCTTCCAAAGCAATCGTGGAAAAACAAAGAGGTTTTGGATAAAAACCCCTTTTTGCTGCCATTCACACTGGGAGCAAGTCTGTGCTCAGGGATTTTGTCCCACTAAAACGGGTCTTTGGGAAGCCCTTAGGATGACGCCGGGGCCCTTTGCATGGCTCCCTCTGCCATGATTTTTAGGGTTTTCCCGGGCTAAAGGCCTCAAACAGGGCTCGGCAAGGCACAGGAAGGAGCTCCTGCTGTCCAGCCTCCCCTCGGCTTCGTGCTGAGCCCGTGCTGGTCATTGCTCTCCACGATTTATAAAGCAAATGAGGCAAGAAATCACCCCCGGCAGGGGGGGAGCAGCAGCGGGGGCTCGGAGCTCTCCCGAGGTGCCCAATTCCCCGCGCAGCCACCCCGGAGAGAACAAGAGCAACGGCAGGTCCCGCTTGCTCCCTCCCCAAAACTGGTTTTAAAGCTGGGGGGTGATGAGGTGTTTGCCAGAGCTCCGAGGCCGCTGCGTCCTTGTGGTTTTCCTGGGATTATTTGCAAGGCCACGCTGCCAGAGCTGCCTCAGCACGGCCGGGGAAGGACGCTCGGAATCACAGCCCTGGACTGGCACCCTTGGGAGCCCAGGGAAGGGGGGACATGCTCTGGGCAGCCCCGGCAGTGGGGCTGGAGCTGCAGTGGGGCTGGAGCTGCCGAGGGGCGGGAATTGCAGTGGGGCTGGAGTTGCAGTGGGGCTGGAGCTGCAGTGGGGCTGGAACTGCAGTGGGGCTGGAGTTGCCATGGGGTGGGAATTGCAGTGGGGCTGGAGCTGCCGTGGGGCGGGAATTGCAGTGGGGCGGGAATTGCAGTGGGGCTGGAGTTGCCATGGGGTGGGAATTGCTGTGGGGCTGGAGTTGCCGTGGGGCGGGAATTGCAGTGGGGCGGGAATTGCAGTGGGGCTGGAGTTGCCATGGGGTGGGAATTGCTGTGGGGCTGGAGCTGCCGTGGGGCTGGAGTTGCCGTGGGGCTGGAGTTGCCATACCGGATCGTCAGCTGGTCCTGGCTCAGCTGCTTGAAGCGCCGGTGCAGGTGCTCAATCTGTTCAGAGGTGACTGCCAGGCAAAGGAGAGAGGTGACAGGGGGTGAGCCCCAGGGGACCCTCGGGACACCCCTCTGTGCCTGTCTCCACACCCCCAGCAGCGGGGCAGGGTCCTGGGCACAGCTGTGCCACCCCATTCCCCTCTGGTGGCCCCATGCAGCCCCACGAGGCCCGGCTGTGTCCCTGCATGCCCCGTGCTGGCTGCGGGGTGGTGCCAAGGGCTGCTTTATCCCCTGTCCTCGTCTGCAGGAAATTCCCTGGCCCAGCATGGCACGGAATGGCACAGAGGGATCCCAGTCCCCAGGTCAGGATCCTTGGGGTCAGTCCTTGGAACTGGCTTGGCCATTTTGTCGGCACCATCCTGACCTGCCCCGGGACATCCACTGCCATGGCTGCTGCAGGGAATAGCTCTGGGATCAGCAATCCTGGCAGCAGGGACCTGCCCCTGGCCAGAGAAGAGGGAAGGACATGGAGGGGGCACAGCAGCACCCCAGAATCAACGCCTGGCTTTGAAATTGCTGCCACTGCTTGGGGTGAGCCACAAAGCCTCGCGGTGGGCACTGCCCCAGGGATGCACTAACCCCATCCCGGGGCAGGGGCTGGAAGGGGGGACCAGCAGCTCCCTTTGAGCCCCACGAGCACTGGGGTTCCAGCCTGAGGCTCAGCAGCACCTCCTCGCTGCCCTAAGCCCCGGCACATGTGAGTTTATCTTCCCCAGCTGTTCCCCAGGGGCTGTAACCAAGCTCTAACCCCCCCAGGGCTTGACTCTTGTGCAAATATTGACAGGGGCCATTCCCAGGAGCCAGGGAAGTGCTTTGGAGCTGGGGGAGAATCTGTCTGGGCACCAGCTGGACCCACAGGCTCCTGCAGCCCTGGCTGGGGCCGGGCACGGGGCAGGGCTGCCCTGGCTGCTGGAAATCAGCCACCCCTGGCATCATGGAGAGACAGAAAACCACATTAAAGTATCGCTGAGGGGTTGCAAAGGGTTAATTGCTGCAAGACAGCAGGGTCGGAGCTGGGCTTCGATGCCTCCCGAGCTGCCTTTTATGATGTTTAAATAATGTCCTTTGCATTCCTGACTGCTGCTTCACAGCCTGGAAATAGCAACGGTATTGATCAGCGAGGCTGAGCCTCCACAGACCTCTGATAACAGCCTGGAAACCCATCTGGGCCGGGTCCTGGGGCCCTGGGCCTGCCGGCATCCCCGGCAGCACCTTTGCAGGACGGGCTTCAAACCCCCTTTCTTCAACCCCCCTTAACCCCACTGGCCCCCAGGTGATGATGCCCAGGCCTCACTGATTCATCCATTGGATGTTTTCTCCCCTAATCTCTCCTGGCTGCTGCTCTGCTGCACTCATGGGAACTTTTCTCGGACTTTGCTTTCCAGTTTTGGCCATGGAGCAGTGACCTTTCACTTCCTGCTTTGACGACATCGCCGTCACCATGGGAGCAGCTGGGCCACCGAGCCTTCAGCATCTGGGATGTGGGTGCACACCAGAAAGCTTTGATCTCTCAGAAAAATGTCCCAGGCACCAAGAGGAACAAGAACTGGGGTCAGTGGCTGGATGCTCGTGGTTGGGCCAGCCCTGCAAGGCTGGCTGAGGCTTTTCCT
>NW_008246061.1:1618975-1619270 GCF_000691975.1 Corvus brachyrhynchos
AAAGGTGGCAGCGCTCGGCTACTTTCCAGGAAAAAAGGGAAAATCTGCACAAAAGGCAAAAGCTTTGCTGGAAGAAGGGCTGGCTCAAGGGCAGCAGAGGCTGCTCGTGTCCCTGAGAAGCATCCTGATGCTGCAGGCCCGTGTCCAAGCCCGGCAGTCTCCGCTAATGGGGGGAGAACAGGACTTAAACCAAAGGGAGCTGGGCCAGCTGTTCCCAGCCTTGTGTGGTTTGTGCTGCTTGAGCAGAGGGCATCCCACAGGAAAGGGGCACTGGGGGGCTCAGCCCTCCCCGTGT
>NW_008246061.1:1619324-1620032 GCF_000691975.1 Corvus brachyrhynchos
ACAGACGCTGCTGCAGCCTTGGGATGGAGCACACAGAGGGAGGGAGGGAGGGGAACTGGCCCCAGTGCCCCGAGCAGCCCCTCAGGGTGCCCCTCCAGGAGGGACAAGGCAAAGGAACGGGCCATGGGCACGTCCAGGTGGCTCTGCCCTGTCCCTGCTCCTCCCAGGGGACCGAGGGTGGCTGCAATGCCCCGCACGAGGTTGGACCGCAGCAGCAGGGCTGTAGATGCCCTGAATTCCCAGGGGGTTTGGTAGCAGCCACAGCACGGTGGGAGCTCTGTGAATCCCACCGGGAGCACAGGACGTGCACCCCAGTCGTGGCTTGGAGTCAGGGACTCCCTCTGCCCTCCCTGCTCTGGTACCGATGAGATTTTTGAATGCTGCCCACACCAACCCTTCCTGGGGCTGATTCACGGGGCACCGGGGCAGGTGCCACCTGTGCCTGAGGGGCTGCTGCAGGGTCCCTGGGCCAGGGGGTACCCCAAAAACCTCCTCCCACCCTGGGCTGCCAGGCTGGCACCCCGCGGGCTCCCCAAGCTCCTGAGTCCAGCCCGGGGTGCTCAGTGGGGTGCGGGGGGCTCAGCCCTTCCTGGGGGAGGAGGAGAAGGGATGAAAGGAGATGTGACCCCAGGAGCAGCAGCAGCACTGGACCCTCTCGACCCCCGCTTTGGCCGTGGGCAGAGCGGCCCCTCAGCCCTCGCTCCTTTG
>NW_008246061.1:1622084-1627082 GCF_000691975.1 Corvus brachyrhynchos
GGGGGTGGACAAAGCCCCCGGGCATGCTCCTCCTCCCGGGCCTCGCTCCCTGCCGGAGGAAACCTGAGAATGGCACTGCCTGGAACATCCCTGAGTGCCAACACCCAGTGGCAAAGCTGGGAACCAGCCCTGGCTTTTCCTTACGATCCAGTGACCACTCCTCACTTCCTGCCCCTTCCCAGCCCCCTCTTCCCCATTCTGAATTTTTTTCCTTCACCCTCCGGATTTTTACGTGACAACACCGGGGCTGTTCTGTCCCCAGGACAGGTGGCCGGTGACACAGAAAGGGAAGGGAGAGCACGGCATTAACTGCAGGGAATTCACCCCCTGCTCCCAAGGGATGCACAGGAGGAACCTGGCCAGGCTCTGCACTCGGTGGGAGAGAAGGGAGGCAATTCCACCTTCTCCAGAAAGCCACACAACCCTTCCTGGGAGAGCTCCACAGACAGGACAGGACAAATCCCGACGGAC
Organism: Corvus brachyrhynchos; assembly: GCF_000691975.1. NCBI lineage: Eukaryota > Metazoa > Chordata > Aves > Passeriformes > Corvidae > Corvus > Corvus brachyrhynchos. The sequence goes on from NW_008246061.1 coordinate 1,622,556, forward strand.
GGCATCGGCACCATCCTTAACACGGACACCACGGATCCGCCCATTACTCACGGACACAAGGAACTGTTGGGATCCACTGCTGTCTTCTTGGGGAGAAGCTGACTGTGCCTGTGCTGCCAGGAGGGGAGGGGGCACAGGTAAACCCCAAATGTCACCCCAGCACCTCACAGAGGTGTTCCCCACCGTGCTGGACCGTGGATGTGCAGCCTGTGGGAACCCCTGTGCATTCCAAGAGGCTGCTCCAGCACGGACAGAGGGATCCTGGGGCCTTTCCAGCTTTCCCTGGCCACCCTGGGCGCTGGGCTGAGGCCTCCTCCCGCAGCAGCAGGTGCTCACAGGGGAGTTTCTGCTCACCAAAACCAAAGACTCCACCCACGGCAAGCAGCACTGGAGGCAGCAGGGACACCCTCCCCAAATGGGAAACAAAAGGGAACACACCATTCCCTTCGGGTTGGTCTCAAATCCCAAAATCTGACTTGGCCCCTGAGGCTGTGTGGAAAACAGATGGAAACAGCCCAGTCTTTTCCAAATTTGGCACATCCAGGCTGTGTTGGTGCTCTGGGTGACCCCAGCACCCACAGCCCGGGCTGTGGACATGGGCAGCACCCAGAGCAGGCAGAGCTGTCTGCAGGCACAGTTCCTCCAGAAACTCCTGCCAGAGGGATGAGGATTTCGTTCCAGGGCTGCTGGGCTGCCAAGCCTATCCCCTTTGCACAGAACGCTCCCCTTCTGCACCCCAGGCCACACCAGCCGTGGGGAAATCTGTGGTGAGCAACAGCTCCCCGCTTCCTCCTGGGCCAGGCTCTTCTCAGGGTAAGGACACGCAGTGGCCCCAAAAGAGGGACGGGAAGGGCCCTGGTGGCTGCTCTGGGACCCCTGGGGCAGCCAGCAGCTTTCCCGGTGGCTTGGTGAGCACTGGCCAGCAGCAGCAGCTCTCAGAGGAGCCCTGGGTGCTTTCTGTGGCTCCTGTGGCTCTTTTATGGCACAGCTGGACCTGGCACTCGGGCAGCTCCTCCTCGTGCCAGGGCTCCCGCGAGCTCTGCGATTCCCTGGATGCACTGGAGAGGGGCCCAGGTGTCAATAGAAGGGAGCACAAAACCCCAGGAATCTTGCTGACAGCTGGGAATGGGAATGGGAATGGGGCACCCAGGCTCTGCTCTGCCTGTTCTCAGCTACCTTGGGACTCACAACCCCCATTCCCAACCCTGCATCCCTGCCAGGAATCTTTTGGGATCTGCTTTCAGAACGGGTTGGAGGCCTGGGGTCTACTCCAACCCTCAAGAACAAGAGATGGATTTTCAGGTTTTTGCCTGAGGATTCCCTACCCTGATTCACAATGGCAATTCCTCCCTCACTCCAAGTTCATGTCAGTGCAGACCTGGGACAGCGGGAGGTGTCCCTGTCCATGGAACAAGAGGAGCTTCAAGGTCCCTTCCAGCCCAAACCATGCTGGGGTTGTGACTCTATTTAAAGACACAGCTCTGCTTGGAGCAGAGCCCCTCAGCACTGCTCACACTCTCCCCACAGGCTGCTCCTCCTGGAGCCCCCAGACCCCTGCAGACCACCACCACCACAGCGCTGGGCTCGCAGCATTTATTTCCACAGCAAACCAGTGCTCAGGGTTGCAGGAGGTGACATGCAGGGCAGGCATTGCTGGAGAGGAGGGCTGTGATTCCATGTGGAGATACCTGTAGTGCATAAGAGACTAAAGAGCATCCACCTACCTCTACAGGGCCCTAATTGTCAGCTCGGAGAGAAGAATTACCGTGTTGCAAGTGGACAGTGACAGGAGACACGAGCTGCAGCTACTCTACACACATTGCTTCAGAAACCACAAAGATATGCACAAACACCGTGTCACTCTGCACCCCACAGCCCCTGAGCCCAGAGGAAAACCTCTTCTGCAGTGGTTCTGTCGGGGCCTTTAAGTCAAGGTTAAAAATTCATGTGCTTCGAGCTGCTAAAGCTCCTTCCTCGCAGGCAGCCGAGTCTGCGTTCCCTCAGAATCCCGTTTTCTTTTGGCAAGAAGGAAGAAGGCCTCAAGCTGCAGGAATTAACATCTTGCTTCCATAATGGTTTGGCTGACTCCAGGGATGGCCAGGCTCCAGTCATCATTCCCCTCTATTGCATAAATACCTACTGGAGAAAAAACTTGGAGATGGCAGCGAGCGGCAGCTCCGCGTCCATCGGAGTCATTCCAGCGCTGCCCTCGAGGTCCCACCACACATTCCCTTGAGGGTCCAAATCCTCCTGGGAACACTCACAGCTGTGCCACGGATCCCACCCTGGACACACACGATGGACAGACAGGAAAGCAAGGTCAGAACACGGGCTGGGGGTGTTAAGAAGGTGTGGCACACAAAGGGCCAGGAGCTCCTCTTCTGCTTTCGGAGTCTCTGCCATCGGCCAAGCGGCCACCTGGCCCTCAGGGTCACCACGAGCCTCACTGCTGCTGGTTTTGCGGCTGGAACTCTCTCCCAGGCCCATAAGGATATTGCCAGGCCCAGAAGGATATTTAGGACTGGGACAGTAGCTCTAGGTAGGACCAATCAGACTACAGAAGTGAAGCAATACCTGACCCAGAAATTCAGACCGGAGAAGACAACAGTGAAACGCGAGAGACTTCAAAAACTATCGCCTGCATGGGATAGACACTCAAACCAAACCAGACAGACACAGCCAAACAAGAATCCCAACATACTGCAAGGACAAGCAACTTCCTGTCAGAGGGGGGTCCTCCATATTCCACACCAGGATCTCGCTGTGCTGACCTTCTAAGGCCACCACAGAACGAGCAGAACGTGCGGATCCTTCCGAAGGACAACACTCCTGGCATGGCTGTCCCTGCAAGAACCTCCTGCTGGGCCTCAAGTACCAAAGTGTCCCTGTGCCTTTGGGCCAGGCTGGGCAGGCAGACAACGGGAAGATGCTGTAGCACCACTTTCCAAGTTCAATGCAGTTTTCAATGCATTAAGCCAAAGGATTGTCACCAAACTTGCTTCCCACGCAAGTTCTGCAAAGAGGGTAAAGCTACACTCCAGCTGCTTCTGTCCCCAGGCTGCCTTTGGCACTCACTCCTTGCCTGAACTGTAAATTTTCTGCACCGTGGCTCGAGTGAGCTCCAAATCCTCCGGGTACCGAATTTCCAGCTCGGTATTTGCCAGGTAGTGAAGGCCGGTGAACTCGGAGAAATAGCGGCCGATGTCGGGGTGAGGGATCTCCCGAGGCTCAGAGTTGTGCTCCAGGTTCTCTGTGAGGGAAGGAAGGAATCAGTTACCACCACAGGAACAGCTGCTGCAAGGCAGCCAATCCTGGGCCTCTCCCAGGCCTTGTTTCTGTCTCTAGAAACACCAGTTCCTGGTGCTTTAAAGAAAAAAACCCAAATCCAGGAAAATGTGCAGAGCAAGTCAGTGTGAGTGCTCACATAGAGCCTCATCTCCTGATGACCCCACTTACCAGGGATGTGGGAAGTGTTTTATGCCTGAGATTGCCTGGCTTTAGGCTGGAGGAGCAGGATGCTGCTCCCACTCTGCTACTCCCAGGACTCGGTTGGGAGCACAGGGAGAAGCTGCTGCACTGAGCTCTGCTCCTCTGATCCCTCACAGCCCTTGGGGGACCAGTTTTAGGAGAGATTCCCCTCAAATGCCCCAAGGTGAGCCCACCTGCACAAGGCTGTCCTGGCAGAGGAGCCAAGAGCTTCCTCCCTCAGCCTGTGCTTTCACCACCATGCCAAGGCCCAGCCTGGTCTTCAGCCCTGCCTCCAGCAAAATAAACTTCCCCAAGTCCAAACTTCCCCAAGTCAAGTGCAAGTCCCTAGGAAGGACACGTTGATTCCTTCCCACAGCAGCTTCTTTCCCCCTTTGTCCTACAAGATAACCTGATTAGGCACAAGGGTTAAACTCCACTAAACCCCAAAGGTGACCCCCAAACACTGAACCCCAAAGGTGACCCTGGCCAAGGGCTGCTCTGCTCCGCAGTGTCGGCGCAGAGCAGGGACTGGGAGTCAATCCCACAGGCAGGAGCCCTGCAGCACTCCCCAAATGATGTCATTTTTTTTCCAGCAGTGCCAGATAAAACAGGTAGTATTAGCTAGGAAAAAAAAAAAGCTGCATCAGCATCAAAGGCTGACTTTGGGCAGGGCAGGAACAAGTTGGGATGCAGAGAATGTCATTCAGGAACAATCTGTCTCTGAAATCCAGTTCATTACAGGGAGCAGAGGATTCCTGTTAATCCATGCAGGCTCTTTGAAGCTGCTGCACGTCAGGGTGTGCAGCCAGCAGCACCAGAGCTTTCCATCCCTCAGCAGCCTGCTGCAGTCCTGGAGGCTTGCAAAGGACCTTTTTGGATACTGCACCACTGCGGAAAACAATTTGCACTGCTGAGTGCTCTGCAGCAGCATGGCTGAGCTGGGAGCTGTGCTCAGGGAACTGCAGGGATGGAGCTGCAGGGATGGAGCTGCAGGGATGGAGCTGCAGGGATGGAGCTGCTGGGATGGAGCTGCTGGGATGGAATGGAGCTGCTGGGATG
>NW_008246061.1:1627278-1643298 GCF_000691975.1 Corvus brachyrhynchos
TCGGCGGGGAGGGGATGGAGGTGAAGGGATGGCAGGGGGGAGAGGCTGACACAGGCGAGTTCAGCACAAGGTGGGAGCCTCCCAAAGGTGCTGACGAGCAGTTTGGAGCCAGAGACCTCTCTCCTGTGCTGTCACAAAGCAAACAAAACAGAGACAAGAGTGGACAGGTACCAAACTCCCTGCATGACACAGGAGTTCTGGAACCAGCTACACTCAACCCACAGATTTACAGGAAGGCCTCAAACCGAGGTACATTTAGCTATAATAAGCTTGGTGTTATTTCTGAGCTGGTTAAATTAAACTCCACATGAAGATTTGTTTAGGATTCTCTCAGCAAAAAACTCTCACTCCCTCCCTCCCCAGAGTCAGGTCAGGAGGATATGAAATAATCCTTCCCAAATGACCTGAGGATGTGTTTTAGAGGGGATATCAATAGGCAGCAAGAACAAACTCTTCACTTTCCCCCAGCAGTATCAGGACTCTTGGATGCCCCAGAGATCCAGCGATAAGAGTGTCTCCTACACAGAGATAACAGTGTCAGCCTACCCTGAAAGGCACCGTGGGACCAGCCAGGCTTCTGTTTGTTTACACATCATTAGATAAAAGATAAGTGATGACTCAGCCCCAGCAGCTCTGGGGACAATTACCTGATTAGGTAATTACCAAGATGAGTATTTCAATATCAACCCATAGCACACGAGAATTTCTGGTTTTTAAGACTCTCTGAGAGGCCAAGCCCTGCCTGATCTGAGCCATCAGGCTTTGCCACTTCATCTTTTTGGGCTGCTGAATATAAAAAAGCCACTCTCAGGACAGTGGGAAACACCTGCACTTTAAATCTACCGAGGGAGGGAGAAGTGTCCCTGCCTGTAAAACCACCTCTTGTCACACCCCTTGTCACACCCAGGGGACCAGAACCTGAGGGAGCACCCAGGGGAAGGGCATTTTGGTCAGCATTTTCCCTCCAGCAGCTTCCACATCTCCCCTGAGCCAAACACACTTGGGCTGTGGAGCTGCCCTGCCTGGATGAGACCTCCGTGTCACAGGGGGAACACAAACGTGAGAAAAATGAACATTTTTACAATGTACAGAGTCACAGGCGTGCTTTTGTTTTGTAATTTTCTTTAGAACTTCAGTTCAACACCTCTTCCTGTCTCCCAACCACACACTCTAACCATCAGACAAGAGTTTCCCGTTATGGTTTGTTGCATAAAGCACACGTGACACAGACACTTCTAAAGCTCTCTGCACTTGTGAAGAGACATTAATTTTTGTTCTGGCTAAAAGTGGCACTAAAAGCCACGTTATCTGTGTTCCCTGGGATGTGACAGTGGCCAGAACCATGTCCTGACCAGCAGCTCCTCAGTGCTCCCTTCACGAAACCCCATTTCCAGGTCCTGTCTAAGCACAGCTGTCAGGAGCTGCTGACAGACCTTCAGCCTGAATTATTTCTTTCAAAGCAGCAGTCAAGGTTCACACCATGAGAGTGTCCAAAACACTTCTGGGTAAGAGGAGATCACACCAGAGTGGGTCCTTCATGTCCATTCCCAGCAGTGCTGATTCCTTGCAGAGCAAACAGAGCAGGCCACGACTCAGGATCATTTCCTTCCTACCTCCACCTTTCTAACCCTTGTTAATCACACTTAATGAATCCATTAAGCATCCCTTCGTCCTGATGTGGACAGAGAGTGCTCCTGCTCACCTTGGGCAGCGTATCTGCAGGAGCCATCTTCCACCAGGACGTTGTAGAAGGGCTGGTGGGGGCCGTGGGGGAGGCTGTGCACGTTCATATTCCGGATCCACTCGTGTCCCATCATGCAGGCAGGATCCCAGCCATAAATCACACAGTTATAGCCATACCTGATTCAAGAAATGGCACACAAAGGCTGTGAAAAGTCCAGAGCCAGCTCTTTCTCCTCAAGATTAATAGAGCACAAACAGGACAGGAACCTCCTGAGAGCTGGCACAAGGAGGAGAGGAACAAGAGGGAAAAAAAACCAATTCAGAAAGACTTTGAGGTTATATTTTGAGGTGGAGGGAAATGACTATGAATGACTGGATAAACAGACAGGAATAAACAGCTGAAGACAAAGGAAAACCAGATGTGAGCAAGAAAAGAGAATGGGAAAGAGCCTGGAAGTCAGCAGACAGAGGAGGAAGCAAGAAATAAGGAGGGCTCACCCACCCTGCTGGGCTGTGCAGTTACTCCAGTGCTCACCACACAGACGGGGACACCAAGCCACTGCTATCACAGAGTACTCAAGGGATTAACTGGGACGTGTTACAGCTGTCACTGCTGATGCCCCTAAAAGATGCTCGGGATGTCTGGCCTGGCTCTCTGGCAGAGCAGTGCAGGCAGGAGCACAAAGCCTCTGTGCAGTGCAGGAGCAGGGAATGAGAGCACAGGGAAACATCCATAAACTGTCCTGGGAATATCAGAATCGATTTTGAAGCTGACTCTGTTGCACAGTGCCTCATTAAGTGACCGCTGCTGTTTCCTGGAGAGCTCTGTGCTGTGGGGATGTTACCTGTGTGACACAGGGTGACTCAGACAAGCCAAGCTCTCTGCAGTGCAAACATTTGCACTCTCCAGGCACTCACAGAGCTGCTCCCATTTTCCTGCACAGCACGGACGCACATGCCTGGCATTTCCCACTCCTCCTTGGCACCAAAGCACGTCTCACTGCTGTCAGCACAAACCCTTCTGCTCTGCTGGTACAGAGCTGACTGCGGGGAAGGCCCCAAGCTCACCTCTTGTGTTTCATGATGAGCCCAATGGAGAAGCAAACCTCCTTGTGCTTCTCATCCGAGCGGTGCTTGACCTCGGGGCCCAGCTCCTCCTTGCGCCGCTCGATGTGCTCCAGGGTGTGCTGCACCAGGTACCCCACAGCCCCGTGCTGGGATGGGTCCAGGGCCTGGATGTGCTGCAGGATGTCCAGGACCTTCCAAACCACAGCAAAAACAGGTTCAGGACACAGCCCTGCAGCAGCACATCACCTATAGATACATCCAGATACATTGCTGGGTGTAAGCGCCCAGGCCTGAGATCCCCCTACACAGAGCTGCTTCCTGATCCCCACACACTCCCAAGGAGCTCTTCCTCACAGCCCATTTCTATTTTTCTCTTTGTAAAGCTCCCAGCTTCCAAGGAAAGGCACTGGAGAGCACAGCAGCTCCTTAAAACAAAGCCCTGTGAGTTCATCATGTCCCATTTGGTGACCACAGACCATCTCTCAAGGTTTCTGGCTATGAGAATGCAGTTTCCATGTCCCAAAATGCTGCTGGGAAGTGATTCCAGGTGACTTCTGCTGCTCTTGAGAAGTGATATTTTAACTTAAAAGAGTTTCTCAGCATTTCTGTGAGGTGCAAAAATAGGGCAGCACAGGAGGAAAGTAACCTCCATGATGCTTTCCCAGGGAATGGTGAACAAGACAGAAAAGCTGCTTGTCTTAGGATGACTGAAGAACACAAAGCAGCAAGCCCTGCAGATCCAGAATTCCAGCCTCCCAACACCCTCTGGCACAGCATCAGAGCATCTGCTGCAGAGTTTGTTAGAGGTAGGAAATGCAAACTTTAATTTTTTGGTAAAAGCAAGGAAAAAAAACCCCAACCTGTCGTGTAAACATGTTGGGAAAAGACACACATTTGCCTCAACAACAAATACCTCAAGTCCCAAAATCTGTCACAGTTTGGCACCTGGCAAAAGGATTGTCTCCTTGATCACAGGTTTGATCATTAAGTTCAGAGTAGCAGCAGAAGAGGAATAGAAATCTCAGGCTGTTCAGCATGAACAGCAGCCAAAAACTGAGGAAAATCAATTTAAATAAGGGACAGGTGAGTAATTTATGAGAAGAAACACAGTTCAGGCATCTTGGCCACTTCAATTCTATTAAGAATGATGTGAAAATCCTGAAAAATCCTAAAGGAAGGGGAAGGAAGTAACCACAGCTGCCAGAGATTCTTGGGAATTTCATTTACTGTTATTTACAAACATTTAGGGCAACATTACGTGCAGCTCTGCAGGTCTTTTAAGATTTCTACTCCTGTCCATAAATCTGGCAGAGCCTGTCAAAGCTGGTACATTCTGTCCTGTCAGACACAGCATTCTCTCTGGTTAGCTGCAATCCTGCCTGACAGCCTGGAATGACTGGATGCAATCCCGAAAAACCCAAATTTGCTCATTTCCATTGCAGCTGGTGCAGAGAACTCAGTAGCATTCAGCCCTGGGGTTGGGTTATGTGTTCCGAGGGGCAGTAAATCCACGTCTGGTGCTCTCCAAACACATCCCTGAGTGCCAGGAAGGGGCAGGAAGGTCCTCCAGTTCCCTGTTTATGTCCAGCAGCCATTTCAGTGAGTCCCTCCCACACACAATTTTCTTGGTGCTGGTATTTCTGTGGTGACCCTAAAATTTGCTGCCACAAGAAAGGAAGGCCAAGCTTAGCACGGCTTGATCTTCAAAGGGAAGGAGGCAGCTTCTCCAGCAGTCCTGTTCCAGTTGATTTGGTGGGAAGAGCTCTGCTTTCTGCTCAGCTGTCCAGCCAATATTCCTGTCCCCTTCCCAAACCTCACAGGTGGAACTGGCACAGGGAATTCTGAGCAGGGACATCTCCTTGCTGCCGTGACACACTAAAGAAATTAAGATTTTTCTGAGTTACAGGCTGTGCCCCTGATTCAGAGAAAGCCCTGGATGACCCAGACAACCTGGAAATCTCAGCACCTTCTTTCCCACACTCCCAAGATAACAGGACTGGAGTTGTCACCCTGAAGGAAAAGGAATTCCAAGGTCAGGAATATCAAGCTGCTTTTTCACAGGAGCCACAGATTGCGTGGCCAAGGTTGGGAGAACAGCTTTGGTTTTATTTGTAAAAGATAACTTCCTGCAGTTTTCTGATAAGGGAATTGCTCCTTTTCCAGGAGCCCAGCAAGAGTTTCACCACAATTTAGGCACAGAGCAAACAGGATGCTCTTATAACTCACAGTCCACGGGCTTGGTGGCAAGACAAGCTGTAAATCATAAATTATGACTCAAGGCTGCCCCCAAGTCTCCCCTAGGACAAGCAGGCAAGAATCATCCACCCTTCCTGCTTCAAACTGACTCCCTGCAATGTGAGAACTCCTCCAACTGCATTTATTACAGAAACAACTCGTGGCAGACTGGAATGCAGGCTGACACAGCGCAAAATCAATAACCCAGTGTTAATAGTGCTCAGCCTACCCAAAAACATTCCCCTGAGTGCCCAGGTACCTTTTCTGGCCAGATTCCCAGGTGGAAGTATAACCTGGCCTGGAGCATGAGGTGCTGCACATTGTCTGGATACATGGCCAGGTACAGGTCCAAGGAGTCTCTCAGGAGCTGGTAGGACTGGTCAGTGCTCTCTCTGCCAGCAGAAAGGAAACTCAGCTGTGAGACTCTGCGACCCCCATGGACAGGGGGAGTCCCCAGAATGATGCTGCAGGTACAGCATGCTCACAACAGTGATTCCAGCATGGATTGTCACTCACCACTCCGGCCTGCGACAAGGAAAAGCGATCCACAACTGATCCCTGAACTCTGCCCTCCCACCCCACTGCTGTTCTCCTTGGTCAGATAATCCCACACGGAGAATTCATTCCCCAAGCCATTTCCTTTTGGTCCCCTGACACCTAGAGCAATCCTTTCACTCCTGTCAGTCTGTCTATGGCTGCTTGGGAAAGAGATTGTCAGGAGCATTTGAAAACAAAACATAATGTTCTACACACCAAGAGGATCTCTGAAAATGCTCACTGGAACATGGGGGTTGTGCTTACCAGAAGGTAACAAAAGGCTCTGCTTTTAAGGGATGGTGGATGGTCCCTGTCAGCTTTTCACAGAGAAAATGAAACACCTTTTCTATTTTCTTGAGAGAACCAGTTTTACCAAATATTGTTGTTTCCACTCAGATGATTAAAAGCACCCAGCCAATGCCTTGTGACACATGGAATTTTCAGGATCTCCTGGGTTGAGTGACACCTTTTGCAAGCAGCAATATTGGATATGGAGACATTGTACCCTGGGCCCTTTTTCCCCCCAGATGACCCTCAACTCACCGTTTCCCAAGGTTCAGGAGATTCCCCACCATCCGCTGCAAGACCTCCTTGGAAGTCACCACTCCATAGAACTCCTCTGTCACGTGGTGCCCGATCAGGTACTCGCACTCCTTCACTGTCAGCTGCTTCCCCTTCCCAAAGGCATCGATGTAGGTGTAGTCAAAAATATCTGTGCTTCTGAAGAGGCAACAAAGAGACCAAACTGTGATCAAGGGTCTCGTGGTAGAGCAGGATTTGCTGTTCCTGTTCTTCCCTGGGTCCTTCACTCCTCAGCTCCCTCCTAAACAGAGATTACCTGGTACCTTCTCTCTTTCCCATAATTCTCACATCACCTCATGGGTACTGTTACTTCAGGAAATCTGTTCTTATTCAGCAGCAGCAGAGCTGAGCTCAGGAAATCCTTCCTGAAGATCTGATCTTTCCCTCTGTTTAATTTCAGATGGAAAACAATTAAACATTCTCACAGAGGTCTAGAGCAGGAAATCGGTTACCATTCGGCAGCAGCAGAGCTGAGCTCTAGGAAAACTCTTCTAGAGGTCTGATTTTTCCCTCTGTAGAGGCAGATGGAAAATAATTCAACACCCTCACACAGGTCTGGAGCTGTAAATGTGTTCTGGTTTTTGTCACTGTGGGCACAATTTCAGAGCTCAGCAGGTCACTCACCCTTCTTTCCCTTGACACCACCGCAGTAGGAAATGGCTGGGAAAGTTGACAGGCTCCAGTTTGACTCCCAGCTGCCTGGCAATTGTTAAATAAAGCACAGACAAACTGATGGGAATTCCTGTCCTGCGGATCAGAACCTGCGGGAGAAAAATGTGACAAAAACACAGGCGGGATTTAAGAAAAACATCAATTTCAAGGGTGGATTTCACAAAAGAAAATAGAACTTGACAGATTATGCACTGAAGAATGACGTATTTATTTAAGAGTTGCTCTTCACAGAGAATTATTTGTCTGGCTACAAATAAAGCCTTGCAGCCTCCCAGCTTTTACCTAACACACACACACACACCTGGTGAATGTAGGAATTCAGGGAGTTGTAGTAATCCAGCTCATTTCCTTTGTATTTGAGCTGCTCATACAGGACACAGTTCATGGCATCAAGCACCTGCCTCTGAAGTTCCACTTCTGGAATGAGAACCTCTCCTGGAAACACACATGCAATGAAATAAAGACTGAGAAAACAAGAGCACTCAACCCTTATGCAATGCAATTTCTACATGGACAGGCTCAGTCCCTCCTCGAAAGCCAGAAATGACGCAGTTTATAAAACCAAGGAGCAAGATGCTGCCTGACCTTTGGAGATGATAAACATGCACCTTCCTATTCATGATTTTCTGAGACTGGCAGGAAAGAGATTGTTTCCCAGTCTCACAGCTCTACTACAAATAACAGGACTATTAAGATTTCAGGGACAAATGGGAAAAAAAAAACCAATTCCCCTCCCAATTCTTTTTGCTTAGCATCAGATGGACTGAACCCTGGGCTATTGAACAGCTGTTTCTTGAATGATGGCTTAAGTAAATGTCAGAATTTTGTTTGCTAGGGGATAAAAACAACAGCTCTTTAAGCTGCCACAATTCCAGAGCTGTTTCAGCCGTGCAGAGGTGCAGGAGAGCCCTGCAGGAAAGCACATTTCTGTACAGTACCTGCCTTGGAAGCCAAGCTGGGGTGCCTGGGGTTCTTGGTCCGCAGCACTTTGCGCACTTTGTCTGTGATATCATCCACCTGAGCCTGGACACTCTTCAGGCAGATGTCTGACAGGGGGTTGCAGTACTGATCAATCAAAACAGCACCTGGAAAAAACAAACTACATAAGAAACAGGACTTGAGTTTTTTCTTTGCTTGGTTTTTTGCCTGCTCCACATTCCAGGCATGCAGCGAGCGGTTGCAGCGGAACGGCAGAGCTCTGTGTTTGAAACCTGCAGTCATCTACTGGATTTATCACACAAAAGGCACAGAATAAGCTGACACGATAAATCACCAGCTGAACTCAGTATTCCCCTCTCCCCCACGCTGAAAGGGAGCTGTACCTTGAGCAGGCATGCTGCTGGACCAGGCGCTTTTTATTCAGAGCCTGACACAATCCCAGCTTCACTCAAACTGCCTCAGTTTTGATTTCTCCCTGTCATGTCCTCTGTATCATCCTTGTTCATCATTTCCTCGTCTGCTACATCCATCTTTCTCCTCCACACCTGCTCTCCATCTTCCCAACACAAACCAGAACAGAACAAACTTTCATGTTCCTCCTACCCAAGCCTCTGCAGGAAAAAACTTCCTTTTCACAGAACCTTCTCCTTGGCACCACTGCTCTTTCCAAAGCCTCCCTAGCGTTCCATCTTTGGGATCAGCTGTAAGGATTTTGCACGGATCATACCTCTTCCAGCCTCCTACAGGGCTTTGTCAGCATGTCCATGACAGGCCTGTAAATCAAGGAATTCAGCAGGGCCCCGAGCCGTGGCTCCTTTCTGTCCTCCCGAAGTGTTCCCTGTGCTCTGACGAGGTGAAAATTCCCAAAAAACTACCAGCTGGTGCTCCAAAGGCACCTCCACGGCGGACAAATTACACGTATTTGTGACACACATGACTAAGCCTCATAACTAATTTGGTTTTTTCTAGAAAAGGCCACTTCTTGCTGTCCCTTCTTGCCCTAACAGCCCATTCTTCAGAGTCTATTGCTTTGGTGTTACTCTTTCCTGGGACATCTTGGAGTGTGTAGCAAGAGGAAGGGACTCTTCCACAGCCACCGGCAGCTTCAGAGCTGTTCAGAAGATTGAGAAGGAGAATAATCCACCAGACTGAGGACACGAAGAGCAGAAGAAGCAGAAGAAAGAGCTTTTTCTTCCTTCTCAGCAGGTGTAAGTGCCCTCCCACCACGTGACTGGACTTGGATCTGTTTCCCATCAAAGTCCAGCACTCAGCTCCTGAGACACTCACAGTGCTCAGCAATTCCCTCTGCTTGCTCCCTGCTCTGATCTGAGGAGCTCCTGGGAAAGGGGAAAGCAGGGAGCTGACTGGGAACCAGCTCGGCTGAACGCAGCCCAGGGGCCACAGCTGCAGTGTCAGTAATTAGGAAGGATGTCGAGCTACAGCTCATTTTTCTCAGCACCCTGCTCAAGATTCCAGTGTTTCACCATTTCCTGCCTCCCAGCTCAGCTGTCCATGGGTGATCCTTCACACACACAGCAAGGACAGCACCTAATGCCATCCTGACATTTTAACCAACGCTGCCGCGGGATGGGAAGGATTCCAGGCACTCCCAAAATCCAGCCTGAATTCTGAGCCATGAGCCAAGGGCTTGCTGGAATCTAAGCAGGGCAGGCTCCTTGCAAGTCAAACCATGATGGAGAGCTGTCATTAGGTGTTCTAGCTGGGCTTTCTGCCAAGGACTTACCCTCCAGGAACGACTGCCGCTCCGTGGGGCGCTGCAGATATTCCTTCAGGTTCTTCAATATATTCTGCTGCCGCAGGAAATAGAGAATTTTCTTTGCATAGTACTTCCAGGTGAGACCTTTCCTGCACAGTTAGACACAAGAAGAAGCATTGCCCTCAATAGGTATTTGAAGGGTGAACAGTTGGTTTTTCCAGCGAACACAAGTTTATGCTTTCGATTATTGGTTTGCTCCACAAGCACTGTCACTGCAAGTCAACCCAACAGGGAATGCTGAGAGGAATTTATCATAAAAAGCCACACAGCTTGCAAAACCTTGCTCCTATCATCTCCAATTCTCATCCTATCACCAAGATGTAAGTTTGAGAGGACGCATTATCATGGGAAACAACGCAGATCCTAATTAAAGGAGCTCAGGAATATCTGATTAAAATCCTATACTTTATTCATAAAACATTACCCTCTGTCTGACTGCATCTCTCCAGAGTCAACCCTAACGCATCCTCTCAGCATTAAAAATAGATGGATGAGGGACATGAATGTGAGTCCAACAGCATTCAGACGAAAAACACAATTCCCCAGAGGAAAACCAACTCTGTAGCTCAGAAAAAGCAGGAAGAGATCAACAGTTGGTCTGTAAATGACACAATTCCACAACTTTTTATAGGAAAGCCCTGTCACTTTCTAAGGCCTCTCCATCCTCCTGGACAGCAGGGCAATCAAACCTCATAACACTTTATCTTCTTCCAATAAACTGGGATCCTCAATAGGGACAACTGCTTTACTGGGATATCTTCCAGGGAAATCACTTAGCCTAATGCTCCTGAATGGCAATGACTACAGCTTAATCAGGGTGTAATTAGCATCAATTCTGCTTTATGGGGAGGCATTTGGCCAGTGCAAAGCCTCAAAAGCTTATGAACCAGTTGTCAAATGAGACATGCTCAGGCCCAGCTCAAATAGAGAAGGCAATAAAACGGATGGGAAAAGGCAAAAATGAGATGATTGCCATTCCAGTTGGGTTTTTTCAAGCCCTATTACCAGTCCCTCTAATCAAGGCTATTAGACCCCATTAAGAGCAATCTATCACAGCTCAGTACCACACCAAACCCAGCATGGTTAGGTGGCACCAGCAGAAAAACCTTCAAATAAAGCAGTGATTTACTCATCTTGCACAGTGTTAATCAAGGTGATGAGATTACCCAGGCAGATGCAAACCAGGAGTTTTATTCACCAGCTGTCTGAGTAATTTACAGACCTGCAAATTCTGCAGTGGCCGAGTTCAACTCTCTTCCTATTTGGGGACAAAAATTGTACCAACCTACTCCAGCCCTGAAAGGAAAGAAAAAGCTGGAATTTCATGGTGGCGATCCTGAAGGATTCCCGCTTCCCTCTGGTGCTCTGGCCTCACTCTGCAAATCAGTTCAGCAAACTAATCCAGGCTTAAAGCAGAAAGGAACAAGAGGGAACTGCTGAGGCAGAGATGAGGGTACATGGGACATGTCCCAAGAAATGCCATGAGCTGGCAAGGAAATAAACAACAAAAAGCAACACAAAGCCAGAGGATTTTCTTCTTGTGGGACAAGGTTTCCATGTTTTTTTCTGGAAACACTCAATTTGTCCTGAAATCAGGCCTTGGCAAGCCTGGGGGTGTTGTTTAATGAGTGACCAAGGGCAGAAGCTGAGGTCAGGCATTAAGCACAGTGTTTTTCTCCTGGAGCTGGTGAAAGAGGGAAATCCCTGCCAGTTCTCACCCCTCTCTTACCTTCCTTCCATGTTAAGGATGCACATCAGCTCATCCTCAAAGAAATGGCTCGGGCAGCCCAGAGTCTCAATGTCACTGAATCCGTCACAGGGGACCTGCCAAAGCAGACAGGGGGTTATGCACAGCACCACAGATTCTCCCAGAATGTCACTAAAAGACTCAAAACCAAATTTTTTTCTTTTTTAATTTATGAAAGATCTTAAAAATGTCCTGCCCGCCACAAACTCACAGTTCTGTCCTCATGGATTCATTATTCCACTGAGAGCCCCAGGAACATCCTACAGCAATTTCAGCCAAATTCTACAGCATTTAGGGCTCTGATGCTGAGTTAAGGACCAGCACAATCACATCTCATGCAGGGTGGGCACGAGCTGGAAGTGATTTTAAGGTGGAATCAACTTCTGCTTGTGGTTGACTGAACCTCTCCATACACCCGCCCTGTGCAGGAGATTAATCCTGGGTGAAGGAATGAAGAGGCAGGAGCCTTTATTTTTTGCAACAACCACTTCTGCATCCATATTCAGAACAGCTATTTTCTTCCAGAACTCAGAATTACTTCTTAAACTTTGGCTGAACTGTAAAAAAAGCCCTGCCTTTCAAGCTCTTCGCTATAGGATATGGGCTCATATATGGGTTGAAAGGCTCTTTCTCCCAGCTCTGAGCAGGGAATCAAGCTGCAGTTTCTGGCCCCACAGGAGATGGTTCTCATTATGAGGCCTTTGGGCACTGCTTAATGGTCTCTCCAAAGTCATTGCATATGTGATTAAAACAGGAGGAATCCAGGAGCTTCTTCTCCCAGTGAATGCTCTGCCAATTCTCCACGGACAAATGCCTGCCTGCTGCAAAACAGAACAGCCAGGAGACACCAAACACCCGCCTGGCCCCACTGCCTTCCTTTTGCACACCATTTTGGCACAGGAGCCATAAAAGGGGGGCTGTCTAGTGGCTCTGGTGTGAAATTTTGAATTCAGCCAAAGTTACAGGCAGCATTTATGCTTTATCCACAGAATTCCAGGCTGACCCAGTTGTTCAGCTTGCCAAAATCTACAGGCACCTACTAAGCAAACAGCCAAGTAACTCCTGTTTCATGTGCAAGTCAGTGTGAGACACCACATTTTCACCTTTTCCCCACTGAACACAAAACTATCTTGGGGTCATGGCCGGCTGGAGAACTTCAGAAACACACTTTGCAACTGAGTGGCCCTGTTGTGCCTTGCTCCTGAATTCAAAGGGCTTGTGGCAGCTCTCAGATCCCGTCCTTGCACAAGGGCTGCAGAGAAGCTCAGCAGCTGTGCTTTGTGTCAACAAACTCTGCGGCCTTCAGAATTCCCAGAGCCAGGGTTGAGCTCCCAGCAGAAAGCAAAGAGCTTTTAGGGCTGAATGCAATCCCAGAGCGTGCTGCACTCTACACACCTCTGGATTTGGAACTCTCTCCCCCCCCTCCTGGGCAGCATTTTCACACAAAGTCTGGAAATACAAAAGCTCTGACTGCACGGTTCATGTGGAGAGCAGTGCAAGAGAAACTAATGAAAAGTATTGATCACAATCAAGGAAGGTGAATCTTTGAATTATTGTGGAATCACGGAATATCCTGAGCTACCACAGGGATCATCCAGCCCAGCTCCTGGCCCTGCACAGACATCCCAAAATCCCACCCTGGGCATCCCTGGCAGCGCTGTCCAAACACTCCTGGAGCTCTGGCAGCCTCGGGGCCGTGCCCATTCCCTGGGGAGCCTGGGCAGTGCCCAGCACCCTCTGGGGGAAGAAAAACCTTTTCCTACTATAAATGATAACAAAGACTAAATAAACACATTTTTAAAAAGGCAAAACCCCCTGAGAAATAAACAACTTTTGAATGGTTTAGGAATTTTTAAAGAATAATATCCCCTGCTGATGTGAATGCTCGGCCAGTGTTGAGGAAATAGCCTCAAGCTGTGCCAGGGGAACTTTAGGTTGGGTATTAGGAAAAACTGACTAATTGAAAGGGTTGTCAAGCATTGGAACAAGCTGCTTAGGGGAGTGGTGCAATCACTGTCCTTGGAAGGGTTCAGAAAATGTGAAGATGTGGTGCTTAGGGACACTGATCAGTGGCTGGACTCGATCTTGGAGGTCTTTTCCAACTTTAATGATTCAATTAATGATTCCATGAATGATTACATTAAACAAGTGCCAGGTTGGTGCACACACACATATCTAGAGGGTGACTTACATGTTCTGAGAAGAACCTTTTGGAGAAGGAAGCCACAATCCTCTGGGCTTCCAGCCCCGCGTTGTGCCGTGCCTTGTACTCCTCCAGCCAGCTGACGCTGTCACTGTGGCTGTAGTACTTCAGCAGGGACGGCCACCTGCACAAACAGAGACAAATTAACAGCAGCAGTAACATTTCACATCCCTGAGAACCTCCAGAATGTGAAACTTAAGTAAGCACATCACTTGAGGAGCTGAGCCGGTGCACAGACACTGCCCAGCTTTAAAGGAATTGTATAAAATTACCGCAGACATCAAAGCGCATTAATGATTATTTAAAAGCAAGCTCTCCTGAAACCTTCAGAGGCTCCCACTCCAGGATTGCAATATCTAAACATCCTAAATGCTTCAGTTTTATAATTAAAAGAGTTTACCACAAAGAAGCATCACGTGGAAGCCAACCTGGCACTGAACAGAAGGGGAGTTCTTTGTCCTGTGTTCTTCCTACCACCTCGGGGAGCTCATTAAAAGGCTGCACTAAACACAGCTCCCTCCACTGCCCTTGCTGGTGGCAACATCTACTGGAGGAAAACAGAACCCTGAAGTCAAATCGTGACAGCTGAATGCTTTTGCAGTTTGGTTTTGAGACAAGAAATAATTGTTTGAAGAAAAAAAAACCAACCCAAACCTCACAGCTTTATTGCAAAAAAACCCCTCCTTTACTTAGACTCAGAAGTCCACACGTTTCACAGCTTACTCAGAATTTCAAGGTTCAGCTGAAAATCCAACTTCAGGGCATGTTCTGGGGGCTGTTAGCAGCACCTTTTTGAATAAAGTGGGTGTGTGGTGCCACAACACAGCTTTGTGCCATAAAATATGTGCCAGCACTGCAATTCATGCTGCTGTGAAGACACCAAGATCACTTGTGTGAGAAACATGAACAAGAATCAGCACAGATGGAAATATTTTGGAAAGAAAGCTGAGAGAAAGGGGTTTTCTTTTCATTTGCTGGGGCATTCATTCCACATTTTGAAATGCTGTTCATCATTACTGGTTTATACTAAACATTTTCCTTCAGCTCCATGGGCTGTCTCAGGTTCTTTTCAGATCATATAAATATATATTGATATATGTATTTAATTTTATAAATAATTAGAAGGCCAAACGTTTATATCCCTAAATTGCCTTAGGTTTTTTTCAGGTTATATGTATATATTTAAGTTGCTAAATAGATAAAAGGCCAAATACTGAAATCACTCACCCTGTATAAAAATTATGACCAGTGCCCAAACCACACCTGGGAGATATTTCACTGCTGGTTAATAATAAAACTCCCCTGCAATTTTCCTTCCCAAAATAAAGTCAAATAACCTCACATTATGTAACAACCTCTCTCCTGACAAATCCCTGGCCTTTCAGCCACTGCTGAGATGCAGCCACCTCACAATAACCCTCACCATCCTTCATTTTGGGGTGAGAAAGGAGAATTTCAGGGCTTGAAAGGACAGTGAGAATTTCAGGAAGACAAAGTGCCACTGCTCACGATGGAATCCAACCAGGATGGCAAGGTCAGGGTGAAACCTCCTGCCAAAAATTCCACTACCAAGGAGAGAGGAGGAGAGCAGCGTGTGCTGATCCCCCACCCTATCCCATTCCAGCTGCTGGATCCCAACCAGGGTGAAACTTGCAGGAATTCCAGCCACGGAACCGGTGACAGTCAATGCCAGAGCCATGGCTTGGTGGACTGGGGAAGCTGGAATCGTTCAGCAGCTTTGTTTCCCCCCGTGAAAAGGGAATAATCCCCTCATTTGGGCTGTGCTGGATTTCAGGAGCCAACTGGCAGTTGGAGAAAGCAATTCTGCTGCTTTTCCTGTGCCAAAACAGACAAAAGCAGGTAACAGATCAGCAGGTGCTATGCTGGACAGCCTCGGGGATGAGTGGAGGTGCCTCCAGGACTGCAGAAACCAGCACAGCATCAACAGAATCACACCCAGCCCTCATCCCCAGCCAAAATATGACCGGTTTCACAGAGCACAGCACCCTGTGGCTGCCCCTGGGGAAAACAAAACTCAACAGCAGCAAAACCCCATCCCAAGGATTTGGGTATCTGCAAGAACAGTTCTCCCCAAATCCCCACAAATAAACACCTCACTGCTGTCCAGCACCAGTCCTGGGACCACAGAGATCTTGGCCTTTGTTTTGGAAGCTCCTGGAGGGGTCGGGGAGGCCAATGCACAAGCCCAGTGCGTGGTTCCACTGCCAGAGCCCAGGCTGGGCCTGGGAATGCAGGGGATCCACGTGCCCGGGTGTGGAAGGGGCTGCAAGACGGATCTCTGGCCAAGGGGGATCCCCTGCAAACAGGAGGCTCAGCTTGATCCCTCCTCACAGCATTTAGGAGGGAAGGCAGCCTTGCAAAAGTCCTTATAGAAGTGTGGGACACCTGCCCGGAGAAGCTGTGGCTGCCCCATCCCTGGAAGTGTTCCAGGCCAGGCTGGACGAACCTGGAGCAAGCAGGACACAGTGGAAGGTGTCCCTGCCCATGGCAGGGGGTGAAACGATGGCTTTAAAGCTCCCTTCCCACCCGAACCTCTCTGTGCCTCCATGATTCCAC
>NW_008246061.1:1643846-1653740 GCF_000691975.1 Corvus brachyrhynchos
GTGTGAGCATCGGAAAGGGGGCCAAAAAGGGGCTCATCAGTGTGTGTCAATGGGTGCCAAAAAGGGCCTCGTCAATGTGTGTGAGCATCGGAAATGGGGGGGGTCAAAAAGGGCCTCGTCAATGTGTGTCAATATGAGAAATGGGGGGCCAAAAAGGGGCCTCATCAGTGTGTGTCAATATTGGAATTGGGGGTGCCAAAAAGGGCCTCATCAATGTGTATCAGTATTGGATCAATGTGTGTCAGGATCAGAAATGGGGGTGCCAAAAAGGGCCTCGTCAATGTGTGTCAATATCGGAAACGGGGCACAGTGGGGATCTGTCAATGTGTATCAATATCGAAAAGGGGGTGCACAGAGGGAGCATATCAATGTGTATCAATATCTAAAGGGGTGCACAGAGGGGACCTCATCAATGGGTATAAATATCTAAAAGGAGGTGCCAGAAGGACCTCATCAATAGGTACAAGTATCTAAAGAGTATAAATGTCGCTATGAATATTTAAATATCAAAGGAGATCTATCAATGTGTATCAGTACCCAAAGGGGGCACCCTGTGCCAGGGCCTCCCCACCCTCCCAGGGAACAATTCCCTCCCACTATCCCACCTAACCCTGCCCTCTGGCAGTGAGAAGCCATTCCCATGTAAAACAATCGCTCTCCCTCTTTTTCAGTAAGCCCCCTTCGAGTGCTGGGAGGATCCCCCTTGCACGGGAAAATCGTTTTCCCACGGGAGAAGCCACGTCCGTATTTCTGCCTCATTCCCCTGGCCACTCTCTGCCATTTCCAGGCCTCTCAGCCCCTGCCCGGAGTGCTTTTGCCGTGTTCCCAAGGCTCCAGCTCCAAAACTCGCCCAGGGTTGCACACAGGCAGCCCTCCTGGCTGGGCTGTGACTCAGGCCACCTCGCAAGGCAGCGTCTCTGGCTGGCAGGGGAACAGGGGCTGCTGATTGCCACCGCTATTCACCGTGCCCTGGCATTGCAGGCGGCAGAGCAGAGCGAGGCCACGGCATCAGCAGAGACCTCGAGCAGCCTCCCGGTGTTAAAAACACAGAGAGAAGAGAGGGACTGCCAGCTTTTAGTTCGCTTTTTTTTTTTTAATTATTTTTATTTTGACTGTAATGCAAACAGGCATAAGTATTCCATAAAATCAGAAGATTGGGACTATACAGAGAGAAGGTGCATGCTTCAGAACAACGTGGGTATCTTGCAAACAGAGCCAGAGTCAGTCTGAGAGAGGGGCTGGAGCACAGGGGACGAACGGCAGAGATTTTAGCAGCATTGAGAGCTCAGAGGTAGGGGAAGAACCACGTTTCTGGCTGCTTAAAGCACTGGTAGGGTGACACGCAAGGCGGGCTCGGCCCACCCCATGGCTCCTCAGCACGAACCTACCTCGGGATCGCACACGAACAGCTACAGAATCAGCTCCCCCTGCCCCACACACACCGAGCTGTTTGATGGGATGCAAAGTGAGAGTGCCAGGCTCAAATCATGGCATCGTTTCCTCGAGCGAATGAAGGCACAGTGACGTGAGGGGTGCTGAGGGGAGCGAGAAGCAGGGAGCAGCCAGGGCCTGGAGTCCCACGCAGCCCAGCAGGATTTACCCGAAGCTGAAGGTTTCACACTGGGAAATTTGGGAGTTGCCTGCCCCAACGCTGCCACCCTTCCCAGCCCAGTCCCCGTCCTCATCGTGGCACCGCTGCTCTTCAGGGAAAGGCCACCGGAAAATTAAAGAATCCACCCCCAACCTTTGAGTCTGAGACTGAGGGAGCCGAGGGGATAAATCCCTGCTCCTATTACAAAAATTAATTGGCACTGAATATCAAATTCCCCGGGCAGCTGGCAGGAGCCGTGTTTTTAACTCCGTGCAATCGAAAAAGCAACGAGGCCCGGCTGAAAGTCATCCCGCTCCGCTCATCCTCTGCCTGGGGAATTGTGTGTGCACTCTGGAAAAGCTGCAGACTACTCACAAAGCACACAGAGCCCGGGGTTTTTAAAGGCATTTCGAGGCAGCAGAGTGTGGGAATTCAGCCCTGGGAGTTGTGGGGATTTGCCTGTGCTGTAGGATTTTAGCAAAGCGGGGATTTCGCACTGAACCTCACTTGCAGGGAGATTCTCCAACTCCATCTCACGTTCCTGGGCATCCTGTGGGCTACTGGCAGGTGGGTTTGGTTAAGACAGGATTCCACGCCACGATCACACGGAGAGGAGAACGCAAAAGCAGGCGCAGAAGCAAGGAGCATTAATGTCTCAGTTAATTAAGGCTGTTTCGTTGCCCTTGATAAATTTTAAAAATCTCCACTAGCAGTTACTGTAGGAACAGAACGTTTGATTTAATCCCAATTTGATACACTGGCTGTTTGCTCTCTGTTTGCTTTGCCCACCCCAAAACCAACACATGAAAACAAAGCAACAAAAAGAAGCCCCGAATCAGTTCCTCTCCTAGATCAACTTTTCCAGTATTTAGCCTTTCAATTTTCCAGGTGTTAAGGACGCCCCTGGAAGGAAAATACTTTGCCTGGTGCTTTTCACCAACAGATTTCTGCGCCAGCCCTGCAGAGAGCTGGGCAGGAGCTGCTCTGCATCCCAGCACTGCCTTCCTGCTTTTCCACAGCTCCAGAACAGCTCTGAAAGCTTTGGCCCATGGATGCCAGAGAAATCCCTGGTGCCTTGCCCAATTCCTCACCACGCTGATGAGGAATAGCTGCAAAACTTTACCCTATAGGCTCCTGATAAACCAGGAACTCCCAGGGCCTGACCCACAGGTTTGATTTGCTCACTTTGAGGCGCTTCCTCCCTCCTCCCTCCCCAAAATCTGGCTGGGCAGGACACGGATGAGTGTGGCAGGAGAGCATCAGCCCAAGAGCTGCCACTGCCCAGCTGTGGGCTCACAACCTGTTGGGGTTTTATTCCTGTGATTCCAGGGCTCAAACTTTCCTCACAGCCAAACATCTGTAGGGGTAGAGGCCAGGAGTTTCCAGTCTGCTTGATTTTCCCAGCAGGAAAAAAAAAAGGTGGATCTGCATGGCAATGCTTGGATGTTCCACGAGTTTCCCTGTGCTAAAGCAGGCTGATTTCTGACCTCTCCTAAATTCCGTTTCACTTCTGGAACCAAGTGCTTTGCAGCAGCAACTTCCTCCCACTCCCCTGACTCCCTGCTGAGCACCCACAGCCACATGGAAGAAGCTGGAGCTGGGATCTCCCTGGGAAAGGGGAGATTTCCCGGGGGCTGCTGGAGCCACGCATCGCAGGCACGTGCAAGCGCGGATTGACACACGCAGAAATACTCTGAATTTGCTGCTGCGCGAGCTGCCAAAATCCCCAGTGCCACTGGAGCCAGCAGGTGTGGAAGGCATTTTGGGTCTGGGAGGACTTGGATTCCATAGTTTTGTCCGAGTTCAGGGTTACAGGTTTCCAAGAGCACCGGCCAAATTTTGCTCCCCCTGTTACAGCAGAAGGAATTGTTGCAACAGACACGGAGTTACAGCAAAGTGGAATGGCCCTGAAAATGTGTCTCCATCTGTTCTGTGAAGGGACTGGGCTCCCCTCTGGAACTATCAATGCAACTGCAGAGTTACCAGAGCAATTCTGAAGCTGAGAGCTAGTCCCTGGTGAAAGCAGCAACAGAATTTAGTGCCGAGCATAAAATTATCCTTCCAAAAAATGGTGGGAGCCCTCAGAGGGCAATGGAACGGCTTCAGTCAGAATTCAGGAGGCAGCAGCTTTGGCCTGGGCTTGGTGCAAGTCCATGGGGCTTCGAGCACAAACACGACCTCTCCCCTCACAGTTTAACCAGAACGGGCTCTCCGGGATGAGGGAGAGTTCCCAGCCCCGTGGGGCCCGGTTTGCACCCCCATTGTGACCTCTCCCCACCTCCAGCCCCCTGTAAAACCCCACCTCGGGGAGATGGGGCTGAGCAGGGCTGAGTCTGCTCCCAGTTATCCCAGGGGGAATTTCCCTGCCCGTGCCAAATGGAGTCAGAGGGCAGGAGCGGGGCCACGCTCCCTCCCCAGCACAAGGCACTGTGAGTCCGTGTCCATGCCCAGCACCTGCACTTCCAGCGGGGCAGGCAGGGCCCAGAAGGAGGGATCTCCAGAGGGAAGTGGCAGAGAGAGCCTGGGATACAGCCGGGATGGGGTGACAGGAAAGGATCTACGGGAGCAGCCACAGGCTGGACACGGGATCATTGTCCGGTCTCTTCCCACCTCCTGTCCTGCGGGGCCGTGGTTCCCGGGCCCAGGACACCCTGCAGGATCGCTGGCCATGCCCAGACACGTCAGATCCCACTGCTCAGGGTGTGAACAGCGTCCCTGCTCCCCCTGGGGACACACAGGCACAGAGGGGTGGGGAGCGTGGGCAGCCCGGGGTCAGGCCCCATTTCTCTGGCCAGTTTGGATGTGACTGGCTCAGTTCCTCTCGTGCCACGAGCTCAGGCCACGACGGGGAGCTGACAGCTCTGTGAGGCCACTCCTGGAGGCAGATGTCTCACTGTTTTCCCGTTGTCCTATTGTTTTCCCATTGTCTCACTGGTTTCCCGTTGTCTCTCATAAGCAGAACAACAACAAACTCCCCGCCAGTCCTTCCTGGGAGATGAAACCTCAGAAATCACCAACACCACAGGCACTGGATACCCTTGCACTGAGTGGTTTTTCCCTGCTGGTGGACACAGCAGGTCGGGAACGCACGGAACATTTTCCCATGGGTTTCCAAATCCGTAGAAGGACTCTCAGCGGACGCTTGAAAGACCTAGGAATTAAAATCTTTGCAAAAAAATCCACTTGGTAGCATCTTGAAAATCAAACCTCCTGTTCAGAGGAGAGTCTCTTTAACACCTGGAGAGCGAAAAGGAGCAGAGCTGCTCAAAAAGGGAGGTGGTGGTGGGGGAGATCCTCAGGAGAGTGGCCAGGCTGGGTGTCCATCAGTCCAGCACAGGAGGGGGTGGGCAGCAGGCACCCAGAGGGGACAGATTTGTCACCCAAGTGCCCCAGAGGCACAAGCCCTCCGTGTGTGACACCCTGGAGCTGCTCAGGGCACCGGGCGGGAGCAGAGCCCTCCTCACTCTGTGTTTACAGCAGAGATGTCGTGGCTGTGCCCCCACGTCAGAAATGCCCCAGGAGACGAGCAGAGTCCGGGCTGGAAGAGACGCGTTTCGGGAATAACAAAGCACATCCACAAGGTTCTTTCCCCCGTTGCCGTGGGAGAAAATGAAGCTCGAGGGGAGTGCGAAGCCCCTGCAGGTGGAGGGGATGAAGGGGAGCAGTTCAGACGTCTGAGACTGACTCAACAGCAAACAGTGACTCGAAATTCCCAGCGGTGCAGCCTGTGAGGAGCCAGCGGTCCCGCTCAGGCTGCGGGAGCAGAGGCAGCTCGGAGCCCTGGGGGGCTTTAGCTTCATGGACCTTCCTGGCGGGGAGGGGGTTTCTCCTCCGGCTCCAGGCGAGGAGCCTCAGACCAGCATTTCCCATCCCGAGGGCTCGGCGGGCTCAGCCCCGCGGTGTTGGTGGAGCTGTGCCTGCCCGCCCGGCCCAGAGCCCTCGGCAGAGCCCCGGGATGCAGGGCTGCGCTTCCCTGCGGGGCTCCCCGGCGGCTCCGGCTGGGGGGAGACGGAGGCGGCGAGCTTTGGGATGCCGGAGAAGCGGGATAATCCAGCTGAGGCACGGGCTGCCGATGGGAGATGGGTCAGCAGAGCGGGCAGGAGGCAGGACAGGAGGCAGAAACTTGCCAGCGCCACGGCGTGAGCTGGGAAGAGGACAGAGGGATGCTTCTTTGGGCACTACCTCCTCTTCTTCCTCCTCCTCAGGCCGCCCCTTTTCTAAAGGAGGACCAGAGCACAAAGCCGGAGCCAGAATTTCCCAAACAAGGAGGATGAATCCGATTCTCTTCTGATTTTAGCTTTGTTTCTGCAGCAGCAGGGTGGGGGGTCAGGGCCAAGCTTGCTGCGTGTTCCCAGCTCTGGGGCCAGCGGGTTTTCTCCCAGACAGGACCTCTCCCAAACTCACACATCCCAAGCCAAGGGACCCAGCTCCCCCATGCCACTGCCCGCCCCGGGATTGGGGCACAACCCGCAGGGGTGAGCTGCCCTTTGCCCGGTGCTCTCCCGCTTTCACCTCCAGGTCACCAAGTCCCCAGGCAGTGCCACCCAGCCGGCCGAGTGTCCCAGCCCTGCCAGCGCAGCGAGCTCAGCTCCGGCCACACTGTGGCAGCATTTATTCGTTTTATCCCGTGTCGGATGCTCAGCAGAGCAGGATCTCAAATTCTTCCAATGCCTGGAGCCCTTCTGCTCCTGGATTTTGGGCTGGAGAAGCTTCAGGGATTCGAAACTGCAGGAAGTGTCACAGCCCGTGGAGAGGGCAGGAGATCCTGACTGAGGGTGGGAATAACAGCACAGCCTGGGATGGGGGAGCCAGTGGGGCTCGTTCCAGGGGCTGGGAGAGCAGCAAACCTCCTGCAGCTCTTTTTGTGCTGGCTTTGGCTCAGGGCAGGTGATCTCAGCCCTGGGAAAGCTCCTGGACAATCTGCCAGTTGCCAGTTCAGGTGCTCGGCTCCATCCAGGTGTCCGTGCACAGCTGAGCGGAGCGGGGCAGGAGGGCAGGATCAGCAGCTGCCACCTCGAGATGCCAACCCTGCACCCCTGCCCCCAGCACGAGCTGCGGGCACGTCCTGCTGTCCCTGTGCTGGCAGCGAGGGTGGACAAACCTGGGATTGGCTTAGTTGGGTGCTGAAAACGCCGAGGTTCAACCACTGGATGGGCCATTCCATCAGGAGCAGGGCTTGGTCCCTGTGGGTCCCTTCCAATTCAGAATATTCTGTGATGCTTCAGGGTGCAGCAGGAGGAAGGACACACAAGGTCATGTTTTCTTTCCCTTGCAGGCAGCTTTTCTCTGTTAGAGGCTTTCTGTTTTCTCCAGCCTTCCTGTGGTTGTGTTAACAAATTGCTTTTGGGGCCAGGTTTTTGCAGCAGGGCTGAGGTGTGAGCGTGTCAGAGCCCAGCACCTTTGCAGCTGATCTCACCTCCCTTCTCACATGAGGTGTCCTGGCTGAGACAGCTCGTGGCCCTGGCAGGTGGCACAGAGGGGGCTGGCTCACCCCCAAAATGCCACACGTGTCTCTCTTGGCAGGCAGGTCGCTCCATGGTGGCACTTTCTGCTCCCTGAAATGTGGAAGGGGCTGGGATCTGCTGTCCCAGAGGTGCTGATGAAGTGTGCTAAGAGCTGATGGCTCTGGGATTTCAGGATGCTCCGCTGGCACATCCTCGCCAAGGACCTGGAGCCTCCATCCCCCTCCAAGGGCTGCCTTTGTTCCCAAGAGGTTCCTCTGGCAGCTGGAGCTGCTTCTGTCCATCCTCATGGCTGGGAGAGGGATCATGGCGTGCAGAGCTCTGGGTGCAGCCAGGCCCTCGGAGTTTGGCTGCAGATGGAATATTCCCTGACAAACCCTCTGGAGAAGTCACTGCCAGGAGCTTTTCCTTAGCCTGCGCATCAGCCTGTGCGTTCAGAGCGTGTGGGAGAACTTCCACGCCAGCAAAAGTTGGGGATTGAGCAAAAGGAGAGGCTCACAGGGAGCAGGGAAAGGGAGCAGGGAAAGGGAGACAAAGCGCAGAGCCCGTTCAGGAGGAATCGTGAGGCGTAAATCAGATCAAAAACCACACAGCTGTACCTGGGCTGCTTGGGGGGGGATAACTCATGGGCACGAGGGCATTGCACATCATCTGCCCCCAGCCTCAGGTATGAGCCCAGGTTTGTCCAAATCCAAAGGAAAGCCGTGAAAACACAAGGATTCAGCCAAGCCCCGAGCTGCGGAAAGAGGGAGCCTGGCAGGAACAACCCCCAGCTCTGGACAAGCAACAAGACCTCACCATTGCCCAGCCCCTGCCACCTCTGCTCACCCCCAAAAATGCCCAGAAATGATCACAAAGGTGGTGATTTCATGCAGCTGCGAAATACCCTCATGGGAAGGAGGGGAAATGTGGAATTCTGGAAAGAGCCACTGCAGGTTATAAAGCCATCAAACTCCAGTGGGGAAATCCAGGGAAGGGGAAGGAAGGAGGTGAAAAGAAATGGCCACAGGACAAGAGCAAGAGGAAGAGGAAGAAAAGGAAATAAAAGTCGTCATCATCATCATCATCATCAGGACACAACAACAGGACGAGAGACAGAGCGCTTTCCATGGGCAGTTCCCCGTGGAAAAGGAGCCACCGTGTCCGTGAAATACAAAACCCAGTGCCCTCCAGCTGGAGGGGGCAGCAGGCGCTGGGACTGGTTTGGCATCCCCCGGGGGGCAGAGGGTCCAGTTAGGAGCAGAAAACCCTGCAAGGGAAAGGGGAGAAAGGCCAACTTTAGAGGGAGCAGCGAGCAGCACTGGGATCATCCCGACCTGGACTTTCCATGTGCTGGGCAGGAGTCTACAGAGCTGGGTGAGGCGGGCAGGAAGGTGGGAAACTGAGGCATTCTGATAGAGCCCAGACCCTGGAGCATGTGATTCCTTGCAGAAAAATTCCTACCAAACCTCAGGGTCGTGGGGAAACCCACTGCAGGCGCTACACAGGGAAGGGATTTCACCCCAGGCTACCGAGGGCCAGCACAAGGAGCAAGATCCATGCAGCTGCCCAGCTTTTATCCTAAATAATCCTTCTGCTCAGCCAGGGAAAATCCCACCATGACCAAGCTGAGCAAATGGCAGCACTTGGTAGAGCAGAAACAAACACAGCAAATGTCAAGATTTCTTCTTCTTTCTATTTTTTTTCTTTTTAAACTTCTGGTTGTTTTTACAACAGCAGGGAGAAAAATCTCTGGATCTTTCCTGAACGAGCATGGAGAGCTGAACACCTGGAGCCAGCCAGGCCTCCCTGCAGCTGGGGAGAGTCACCTCTTCCCATGGGTTTTTCCAGCCTGGAAGCAGGCAGTGGGAAGGGCTGTTTTCCTTTACATCCCCTTTGGATGGGATTGGCAGGCCTGAGCACATCGCTGCAATAAATGGGGAAGCTGGGGGGATTTATCCTAGAGAGGCAACAGCTATTCCAGAGGCTTCCAGAGCAAAAATCCTTCCTCAGCCTCTGCTCTAAGGACCACATGTGCACAAAAGTTAAAGCTCCCTTTCCCACCCTTTCCCACCCTTTCCCACCCTTTCCCACCCTTTCCCACCCTTTCCCACCCTTTCCCACCCTTTCCCACCCTTTCCCCATCCCTCAGCCCACGAGGCGACTGCAGGGGTTAAAATAAACCCGTCCGCTCACTCATCCGTGTCTTTTTTGCTCTCCTCGATGAACGCGATGGACTCGGATCTAAGGCGGTTTGTCACCTCGTACGTGCGCAGGGTGACTCCGAAAATATCCTCGTGGTACCGGCTGTCATCCTGGGAGAGAGGGTGGCAGAGGGGCACAGGGGAAAATAGGAATTTGTGAGCGGTTGGTGGCGGCCCCAGCAAAACCCCGTGTGGTGGGGAGGCACCAAATGCACGGAGAAGGGTTTGGGGTCTGTCACGGGTGGGACGGAGGAGGTGGAATGGCCTTGCCAAGGTCACACTCCGGGGCACAGTGGAGCTGCTCCGTGTGTTAGACCCCCTCAGCTGCTGGAAATTCCCAGCTTGGCAGGGGCACGAGCAGCCCAAAGGCAGTTTGTGGACAACCAGTGGCTCTGGGCTCCCGTGGGGCCTGGATGGAATTGGGAACATGGTTCAGAAAGGGTAATCCCATGGGAATGGTGCTGAGTTCTCCTCCTGGGGAGAAGCAGAGCTGTTCCAGCATCCCTCCCCGGGCCTGTGTCCCAAACTGAGCTCATTTAAGCTTCAGCTGCACCATCTGTGCTTGGCCAGGGGCACACAGACAGAGACCTTCGGAGAGGGAACCCACAAAACGCCCTGACAAATCCGATTTTTGACGGAGGGACTCTGCAGGGCGCAC